>NW_022631165.1:1406276-1571540 GCF_010015895.1 Lontra canadensis | reverse complement strand
CGCGCCGCGCCGCGCCGGCCGGAGGGGGCCGCAGCCCGGACCATGGCGGCGGTGGCGGCGGCCGCGGCGGTGCCCGCGGCGGGCGCCGAGGGGCGGCGCGCGGCCCTGGAGGCGGCGGCGGCGCCCGAGCGGGGCGGCGGGAGCTGCGTGCTGTGCTGCGGGGACCTGGAGGCCACGGCGCTGGGCCGCTGCGACCACCCGGTGTGCTACCGCTGCTCCACCAAGATGCGGGTGCTGTGCGAGCAGCGCTACTGCGCCGTGTGCCGCGAGGAGCTGCGCCAGGTGCGCCGCGCCGGCTGGGCCGCGCGTTCGGGGCGCCGGGGCGGGCGCGGGGCGCGGCCGGAAGGGGACTTTGCCTTTCTGGTGTCCGGCCGCGGGCCTGGCAGCGCCGGCTTCCAAAACACAGGCCTGGCGGCAGCCCCCACCCCACTGGGGCGGGCTGCCGACCGGGGGGCATCTGGGGCCGGCAGGCAGGAGGTGGCCCCGCCGGGTGGCAGAGGGAGCGGTCCCTATGGGGACGGTTATGGCAGTCTGTCCGGGAAGCAGAGGGTCAGAGTGGGAATTTCCAGCCCAGCTGTGTGTGTGGCTCCTCGGGGTAACCCGGGCAAGGTCCTCCCGAGACTGGTGCTTTGAGCTATTGAGGGACTCACACCTGCTCACCGGAGGGGGAAGGCTGAACCACTGAGGCTTTCTTAGGATTGTTGGCGGATGGGGACAAAAGTGTTAGAAGTTTTTCTCCTTGCCAGTTCCAACGGGGGTGGGGGTGGGGGTCAGGTCCAGAGTGGAGGCGGGATGTTCTGACTCTGTCCAGACTTGGAAGCCCTGGAGGGGGTCAGAGAGGGCACGGTGGAGTGTGTCCTCCCCACCCCCAAAATGCCAGATGCTGGCTGGGAACACCTAGCTGGCGCTCCCTTGGTTTGGTCTGAGATATGTTTGCTTCCAGCGTTGTGAAATTCCTCTGGTTTGTTCATGGAAAGCTTGGGCGGGTGACATCTGCCAGGGAATCTGACTTTCTTCCTAGAAGTGACGCAGAAACGGCATTGTTGAGGAGTAGGTTTCCTTAGTTGTGTTTTTGTTTTTGTTTTAGGTGGACGTTTATGTGAGGAGAGCCAAGGCGATGCTGTAATTCCATGAGCACTTACTCTGTGCTCTTCTAAAAAAAGACAGAGATGCCGTTATTCTGTAATGGGGTGGACAGAGGCGGACCTGGGAGAGATCTGGGGTACAGGAATCGTGGGGAAGACCTTGGGCCGGTGGCTTAGTGAGCACCTTCCAGCTCTGCCAGTCTTGCTTGGCATGAGGTCACCCTTGAAGGGCCAGGTTTCCCAGTGCACCTGTAGTTCTCTTCCAGGAAGGCAGGGGCTGCAGGTCTCCTCCGGAAGTGAGCAGACACCTCTGTGTGGCTGCTATGGCTGGCATCTGGCTTCTCTTGGTCCTTGTGGGTCCCACACCCTCCCAGTGCTCTGTGGCAAGCAGCTGTTGACATGAGCTGTCAGCAGGCTCCCACTGGGGTGTGCTTTGGCACTGGGTGCCTTTGGCCGATTCTGGCGAACCTTTTGGGCCTGCCCTGAATGACTGGGCATCAGGAGGGTGTCCTGGGAACTTTGGGAGAGGATGATCCTCTCACTCATCTTGCTCCCTCCCACCTTGAACTGGCACCTCTACCCTAGCTGTTCCTTTTCCCTGGCTGAGTTCTGCCCTGTCGTCTGAATGTCCCATGCCCACTCGGGAAACCCGCAGCCACCCCCAGGGGCTGTTTCTGCTCTGTCCTCCGTGCTGGGACTAAGTGCGTAAAAATCCCGAGGAGAGCATGCCAAGATGCTGTGTGGAACAGGCCTCCGCCTCTGCTCAGGGCTTCCCGGTGCCCACTGTGGGGCAGGCGTTGCAAAGAGCAGACTCAGAGCAGCCCAGCAGCTGCTGGTCAGGCGGGGGCCAGATGAAGCCAGACCGCCCAGCAGGTGCTCAGGGTGGAGGCCAGGCTGGCTCCCGGTCAAGACCAGCGCCAGCCCCCGTCTCACCTTTCCCATAGTCCCTGTTCTTCTGACCACTGATTCCAGTCTTGCTCTCCGCCTTGCCCCGATGCCCGTCTCTGGCAAAGAGGCTTGATGGGGCCGCCGTACCAAGTGGGGTGTGTCTGAGCTAGTGTGACCTCCCTTCCATCTCATGGGCAAGACGCGTGGGGAGGGTGACGCAGGTCAGGAGGCGGGGCCTGCTGCCTGTCCTTGCTAGTCTGGTGTCAGGGCCCCTCCCCGCCAGCCTAGTCCGCCTGGCTCCTCTGGGGCCTGAACTTCCTAGGTGGGGCCCTCACCACCCACCCTCGCCATCAGCTCACTCTCTCCAGGGGTCACTGCTGGCACCACCCATACCCTCTTCCACTCAGTCGCAGTGAGTGCCCACTGTGTACTGGGAGTGGGGGCAGCAAAGCCCCAGACAGGAGCACACACCCACCCCTGTGGGGGTCTGAGCAGGGCTCTCATCCCGTCTCCCTCTCCCTTTCTTCAGGGATTAGCCCAGCCATCCTGGGGCCCACCCATGGGTGCCCTTTCCCTCTCGGACATCGACAGCCTGGCTGACCCAGGGGCTTCCCAGGATGGTCCGTCCTCAAGTGTCTAGGCCTGGCCTGTGTCTCTGTCCTTGGATCCATGACCCTCTCCCTTCAGCGTGATCAGCAGCGTGGGTGGGTCTCAGGCCATGCTGGTTGGATCTCTGGTGGGTTCCTCCCCACCCCTGGTCAGACCACGTGGTCCTTGTCCAGCGACTTGGTCTCACCATTCATCTCACCCTCTGTGGGGGGCAGGGATGCTGGCCACACCAGGCTGCACTGCTGTCCTGTTGTGTACTCATCGCCGGTCCTGACACCGGCACAGGCCTTGGGGGCCCCCGGCCTGGTCTTACAGCCTGTCTAGGAGGGGCCCTTAGTGTTTTGCCATTCCTCACCCTGGCGCCAAGCCTGCTCACCCTCATTCTCAGACAGATCCAGCCCTGAACCCGTGTTCCATGGCCACATCCCTCTTCCTGCGGTTCTCGTCCCTTTCTGAGCCACCCCAGTGTCCGCCCCTCTCCTGGCTTGGGTCAGGTGTGCCCAGCATTGGCTTTCCCAAGAGACTGCTCTGGAGAGACAGACACCCCCCTCACCTCCGCCCACACAGCCTGGTAGTCCTCCCGGGAACTGCACCCCGCCTCTGTCCACAGCGAGGGTGCCGGCAGTGAGACACCCCCCGAGGTGGGTCCGATCAGACCTCTGAGAGGAAGGCGCTGGAGCTGGGGGGACAGTGGTGACAGTGGCATCTCGGCACAGGTTTCCTCTGGGGAAGGAAGTTGTTCCTCTGCTGAGTCTGCGGGACTTGGATGCTTTTTGGCAGGGGCTCCCTTGGGGGAGGACGCTGGGGCTCCTGAACCTTCTCCCTGTGTTGCCACAGGGTAGCTAGGGCCCCTGAGTCCCGGCAGCTGGTTCCACGACAGACCTTCTGATCTGTGGCTGGTCAGCAGCATTCTGCCTGGCTCGTGGTCCTGCGCGTGCAGGCGCTGGTCCCCCAGCAAGAGGTGGGACGAACTGGGGTCAGGACTGGGAAGGTGCCCTTGTGAGGGCTGGGTGTGGCCTTGTCCTAGAAGGGCAGGTCCAGTGAGAAGAGGCCAGTGTGAGGCCCAGCGGCCTGGGAAGGAAACCAGGGGAAGGGGGAGGCAGGGGAGCATAGCTGCGGTGAAGCACCTGCCCAGGCTCCATGTGGGGCAGGGGCGGGGCGGGAGCGGGAGCGGGTGGCCACATTCACCAGACAGGATGACAAGGGAAGAAAGGCCTGCGGGGGTACTGCTCATCCTTCTGCCTCCCCCAGAATGGGTGTGGCTGGACCAGGGTACCTCCCCTGGGCTCCTGTGAGGGGCTTGGGGTCAGCTTGCTCGCCCCACAGTGTGTCATCACAAGTGCACACTGAGCCCCCCAGCTTCTCGCCCAGACTCCCAGGGAACCAGTTTTAAGCATCCAGCTGCTGGGGGCAGTGTGACCACCATTCTCCCCAGCCAGTCCTCTGCTTTCCCAAGTTCATGGCCATTGTGATCCCAGACATCCTCCCTAGCTGAGCCTAAACAGAGCAGAAATGACCTTGACGTGATTGTTCCCAAGGTGAGGACTTTGAACAGAGGCAAGTGACCAGGCCCAGACTTGGAGGGGACAGTAGTGGAGTGGGAAGGGCTGTGGAGAGGAGACCAGAAGTGTGGTCGTGGTGCAGAGAAGAGGGAGCGCTGGAAGGAGCAGTGCCCTTGTTCATGCAGAGGGAAGACCTGAGCCTGCAAGAGGGTCCTGGAGGCACTGAAACAGGAGTCTGCCGGTGGGCAGCCTGGCAGGCTGTACCTGAGACGCCCTGGGAAACAGGTGCACAGGGGTCTGCATCCAGGCCGTGCCCAGCACCCCCCAGCTCTGCACTTTGGCACCCCTGACAGCTGGTTAACAAGCAGGAGGCAGCCAGGGGCTGTGGCTGAGTCTCGAGGGGGAGCCTCTCCTGTGGCATCACAGGTGGATGGAGGGTGGCTAGGCTTGATGCGTCGTTGCCCAGCTTGTCCTGGTGGCATTGTTTCCCTAGTGGCTTCTTGGACGGCATCTCTCTCTTCTCTGCCCTGTGCTCAACACCCATGTGATGAAGGCCTGGTTTGCCCGACCATGTGGTCCATGTCACTGGCCCCAGGGGCTCACTGCTGACCTCTCCTCCTCTGGAGTGACTTCTGTTCCCGCTATGGGGCTAGTGTGGCTACGGATAAGTGGGGAATCCTGCCGCCCCCTGGTGGCGAGGCCGGGCATTGTGTCTCCACACGGGTCACGGGTGAGAGGGGCCTGGGCAGGCTGGGATGGCATAGAGTGCTGCTGTGGGGCCGGCCTCGGCCTTCTGACCAGGGGCTGAGTGCCTCCCTCTTCTCTGCCTGAAGGGGTCCTCCACCAGATGTCTGCAGCCCTGCTCACCCCCCTCTCACTTGGTTCCAGGTGGTCTTTGGGAAGAAGCTTCCTGCCTTTGCCACAATCTCCCTCCACCAGCTGCAGCACGAGAAGAAATACGACATCTACTTTGCCGATGGAAAAGTTTTTGCCTTGTACAGGTAAGAGGGAGCCTCAGCCCAGCATTCCGAGGGGCTGTGGCCAGCCCTGCACTGGGAATGAGCACATCCTGGTCCCCTCCTGTGTTCCTCACAGCCCTGGGGCCAGATATCAGGGCCCGTGCTCCATTTCCTCTCCTGTAACAGGGGTGCTTCTGCCTGCGGGGACGGTGGAGGCAGGGGCAGGGGGGAGTCCAGGGAAGGCACTCCAGTATAGCGCATGGTGCCTGCTTTCTGAGGCTCTGCCATGCCCACTAGAGCTCCTGGGAATTGGGCTCTTAGCCCGTGGCAGCAAAACCCTGTAAAGGGGGACAGTGGTCTTGGGAGTGATCTCCCCTTCCAGGGGAGGGGGTGGGCCCCGGTGTGGGCCCAGTTTTCATGCCCTGCTGATGCTTAGCCATCCAGGCCAGGAGCAGCCGACTCCGCGGGCAGAGTGATTCGGGGCGTGGGGGGGTCGGGGGGTGCTGGTCCTGGCTCCCTCCAGACAGCCACGCTGAGTGCCTCCGGGCCGGGGGCCCTCCGTGTCGCTCTAGGCAGCTGCTTCAGCATGAGTGCCCACAGTGCCCTGCGCTGCCGCCGTTCGGCCTCTTCGGGGACCTGGAGCAGCACATGCGGAAGCAGCACGAGCTCTTCTGCTGCAAGCTGTGCCTCAAGCACCTCAAGGTGCGCCTGCCGGGGGCGGGGAGAGCCAGGCGCAGGCAGGTGGGGGCTGGGCCCTGGGGGTCGTGGAAGGGGCCCACCCGCGCCCAGCACCCTCTCCCCTGCAGATCTTCACCTACGAGCGCAAGTGGTACTCGCGCAAGGACCTGGCGCGACACCGAATGCAGGGGGACCCCGACGACACGTCACACCGTGGACACCCGCTCTGCAAGTTCTGTGACGAGCGCTACCTGGACAACGACGAGCTGCTCAAACACCTGCGCCGCGACCACTACTTCTGCCACTTCTGTGACGCGGACGGGGCCCAGGACTACTACAGGTGGGCGCGGGCCTTGGGCGCCGTCGGGGGCGGGGCGGGGCGGCGGGCAGGGGCGGGGCCGGCGCCGGGGGCGGGCCGCGCTCCCGCTGACAGCCCGCCTCGCCAGCGACTACGCCTACTTGCGTGAGCACTTCCGGGAGAAGCACTTCCTGTGCGAGGAGGGCCGCTGCAGCACCGAGCAGTTCACGCACGCCTTCCGCACCGAGATCGACCTGAAGGCCCACAGGACCGCCTGCCACAGCCGGAGCCGCGCCGAGGCCCGCCAGAACCGGCAGATCGACCTGCAGTTCAGCTACGCGCCCCGGCACTCGCGCCGCAACGAGGGTGAGTGAGCGGGGCTCCCTCGGGCTGCAGCCACGCGCGCTCCGCGGTCTGGAAAGCCCACACCTAGGTCCCGGTCTGACCCGTCGTGTGTCGGTGGGACAGGGGACACGCCTGAGCCCGCAGTCACCCCAGGGAGCTCCTGGTGTCTCCATCGACAGGTCGGGGGGGTCGGGGTTGGCTCCTGGGCCGGAGCCCTGTGGAGTGCCTGGGGCGGTGGCAGGCCCTTCTCCGCTTGGGGCTGGTGTGGACCCCCGAGGGGTCTGAGTGGGTCCTTGGGCTCCTGTGCTGGGGGAGTGAGGAGGTCTCTGCTGGGCAAGGCGGAGCACAAGCCTCAGTCTGGCCCAGGCCGGTGATGGGCTCTGTGCTGGCTACAGGGGTCGTCGGGGGTGAGGACTATGAGGAGGTGGACAGGTACAACCGCCAAGGCCGTGCTGGCCGGGCCAGTGGTCGTGGAGCCCAGCAGAACCGTCGAGGAAGCTGGAGGTACAAGAGGTGGGAGGATTTGCGTGCTGCTGACATTCTCCTGGTGCCACCCCTGAGGCGGTGGCTGCGGCCCGCAGCTGGGTTGGCACCCTGCACGGGGATCGGGGGACTTTGGCTTACTGGTGTCTGGTGTCCTTGGCTTGATGGTGGGGTCTGCTTAGTGTCCTGAGTGAGCAGACATCCCCTTCTCTTTTCTCTGGTTCTAGCCAGAGACGCCAGGACCCTGCAGGTGGGGATGCGCCAGAGGGGCCTGTGTCTCTGACGGGGTTCAGTGTAGGCAGGCCATGAGACGCTCACACTGCAGGCACGTGCCCAGGCCAGGCACTGTCCCCAGTGTCCCACAGGATGGAGGCATCTTGGACCCCACAGCTCTGGGCCTGTGCGCTGCCTGGGGAGTCCCAGCCAGAGACCAGCTGGCTCAGGAGTCCTGCTGCATTTGCATTGCCCTCTGCTGGCCGGTGAGGGCTGGCTGGCGCTCGGTTTGCTGGCCCCAGGACTCCGGCGGAGGATAGGCTTGGGCCGGGGTTGGGGGGGTAGTCCCCTCCCCAGCTCCCCATCCTGCACAGCACCGCGGTCCCGGGCCTTGCCCAGCCTGAAGGCCTCCCCCTCCCAGGGAAGAAGAGGACCGGGAAGTGGCAGCGGCCATTCGGGCCTCGGTGGCCGTGCAGCAGCAGCAGCAGCAGCAGGAGGCACGCAGGAGTGAGGACCGGGAGGAGGGTGGCAGAGCCAAGAAGGACGAGGCAGGGGTGCGGGGGCTCGAGGAGCTCCGAGGCCCCCGGCGGCCGGCCCGGACTCAGGGTGAAGGAGCAGGTGAGCCGGCGCAGCCGGTGGGCACCTGGGAGGCACGAGGCAGGCTCCCGGCCGGCACGGTGCCCGGGAGCGACAGGGCAGAGCCGGAGTGGCCCTGGAGGTCTGCTCTCACCCCCGCACGTGCTCATCCCTGACGTCGGGTCCTCCGTCGCCTCGTAGGCCTCAAGGAAGCCTCCCCAAACGGTCCTGTGAGCCCGGAGGGCACCCCCGCAACCGGCCCAGCCCCAGGCGCTGTGCTTCCAAGGTAGGCTCGCTCGTGCCCTGCTGGGTCGGGGTGGGGGTGGGGTGGGCTCAGGCCCACAGGCCACTGACGCCACTCCCCTCCCTGGGCTCAGCACCCTCCCGCCTCCCACTTCGAAGCTCAAGGATGAAGACTTCCCCAGCCTCTGCGCCTCCACGTCGTCCTCCTCCCCCTCATGCTCTGCAGTGGCGGCCCCAGGCCCCGTGGGGCTGGGGCTTACCTACCCTGTCCCTGCCAGGGGCAGGAGCACCTTCCAGGAGGACGATTTCCCTGCCCTGGTGTCCTCCGCCTCCAAGCCCAGCACTGCCCCCACCAGCCTCATTTCTGCCTGGAATGGCAGTGGCAGCAAAAAGGTGGCACATCCCACCACAGGGGCCCCAGCTGCCAGCGGGAGCAGCCAGCCTGCCAGGAAGGCTGGGAAGGGGGGCAAGGGCAGCAAGAAGGGCGGGCCGCCGCCCTCAGAGGAGGAGGAGGAGGACGGCCGCACCGGCCTCACCGCCCAGGAGCTGCGGAGCGTGCCCACCACGGTAGCCGTCTCCTCCCTCCTGGCGCTGGCCTCCACCCAGACCCTCACCAAGGTCGGCAAAAAGAAGAAGGTGGGCTCGGAGAAGCCGGGTGCCGTCTCACCGCCCCCACTGCCCCCTGACAAAGATGGGCTCCCTGGGGCCGAGCAGACCCCCACCACGAGCGCTGGCAGAGCCGAGGGGCCCGTTGCCCTCATCGTCAATGGACATACAGAGGGGCCGGCCCCGGCTCGCAGCACGCCCAAGGAACCTCCTGGGCTCCCACGGCCCCTGGGGCCCCTCCCCTGCCCCACACCCCAGGAAGACTTCCCGGCGCTTGGAGTCCCCTGTCCACCCAGGATGCCCCCTCCCCCAGGTATGTGTGTCTGCCTGCGGCCTGCTTCTGGGCATCTGGGAGGGGGCCAGGGTGGGAGAGTGAGACTGGAGCCCTGGGTCCCAGGGGAGCACACCGTGAGGGGCGGTGATAGGCTAGCAGGCAGGGGAGGGAAGCCTAGTAGCACCACTGATTACCCTCCCTGTGAGATGGGGCAACCCTGGCGCTTTCTGGAGCTGGGGGAGGAAGTCACCGCAGCCCGGGATTGCCGTGCAGGAGCTCAGCGTGTGTGCTGCCTCTTGGCATCCTTGGACCCTGGGCCTGCTGTCTGGCAGAGGGTGGCTTGTGGATGGAGCCTGACCTTGGTGGGTTGGGCAGCAGGGGAAGCTCCCCCAGCACGTGGAAAACGGGTCACGATCTGGGTCTTGGTCTGCATCCCCTACAGGCTTCAATGCTGTGGTGCTCCTGAAGGGCACTCCGCCCCCACCTCCCCCTGGCCTGGTGCCCCCCATCAGCAAGCCACCCCCTGGCTTCTCAGGCCTCCTGCCTGGCTCCCACCCAGCCTGTGTCCCCAGCACTGTCACCACCACGAAAGCGTAAGTAGGGGTGGGCCGCCCCACCTTGTGCCCCTGGAGGCCGGGGAGTGTCCTCAGCCTGGGCCACCCCAAAGGGCTAAGGCGCCACCTCCTGCCGATTTCCTGACCCTCAGGCCCAGGCTGACAGCTGCGCCCCAGGCCTACCTGGTGCCTGAGAACTTCCGGGAGAGGAACCTGCAGCTCATCCAGTCCATCAGGGACTTCCTGCAGAGCGACGAGGCCCGCTTCGGCAAGTTCAAGAGCCACTCGGGGGAGTTCAGACAGGTCAGCCCGGCAGGGGTGTGGGGGGCCAGCACGGTCACCACGGGGGCTCAGCCCAGCCTGGGCGTGACTGGCTTTGGCTCTGGGTGGCAGGGCGTGATCTCCGCAGCCCAGTACTACAAGAGCTGCCGTGACCTGCTCGGGGAGAACTTCCAGAAGATTTTCAACGAGCTGCTGGTGCTGCTGCCCGACACGGCCAAGCAGCAGGAGCTGCTGTCCGCACACACGCACTTCCGGGGCCGGGAGAGGCCTCCTGGCACCAAGGCCAAGAAGAACAAGAAGAGCGCGTGGCAGGGCAGTGCCCGGCCGGCGGGCCTGGACTGCTGCGTGTGCCCCACCTGCCAGCAGGTGCTTGCGCACGGGGACGTCAGCAGCCACCAGGCACTGCACGCCGCCCAGGACCACGACTTCCCCTCCCTGCAAGCCATTGCCAGGATCCTCACGTAGCTCCCGCCAGTGTGGGCAGGAGCTACCACACCCAGGAGCCTCCTTCCTCCTTCTGGGCTGCCACACAGCCAGGTAAGGCCCTGGTGAGGCCACCCGCTCTGGCCCCTCTGCCGGCCAGCCCGCTGGGCTCGCCAGGAAGGCCTGCCTGCCCTGTCCGCACACCATCACGTAGGAGTCCATCCGGTTTCCTCCTGGGAAGCGCGAAGACCTCACCCTCCATGGTGGGCTGGGCCGAGTTTGAGTTCTCATGCTTTTGGAAGGTGTGAGGGGAGGGAAGGGCCGGGACACGGGAACCCGTCCGTGCTGTCAGAGCTAGTGACAACAGCGGCCCTCTCCAGGCCCCCCAAGCCCGAGGGCTGCAGCGCCGCGGCCCCCCAGCCAGAAGCTGTGGAGCCGCCGGTGCCAGAGTCACGTGTTGAGCGTGTTGTGTAAACAGTTGGCTGTTTCGTGATTCAAGAACGTTCAGGATTAAAAGCAGACACGAAATTGTGCTCCTCAAAGTTGAATCTTTGTATGAGACGAGCTGAATCCGGGATCTCAAATTGCCTCTGACCTTTTATAAGACCGTGTATCTTCAAATAAATTTATTTTGCAATAATGCACATAGCTGGTTGTTCTGAGCTGCTCTGCCCTCCCAGGTCACCCTGCAGCGAGGGGGACTCAGAGTCGTCCGAGGCTCCAGCTCTGGTGGCCAGCCAGGGGCCAGCTGCGGAGGGGGGTGACCCGTGCACACAGCTGGGCAGCTGGGCTTTGCTCTCAGGACATGGCAGCTGGTCTGGGCCCGGGGCCCAGTCCTGGACATCTGGCACTGCCCAGGCCTTCCAGGAATAGACATGGCCATGTGTGACCTATACTCGTGTCGCCAGTAAAACCATCCCTCCAGAGCATGGGGTCCTACACAGTCCGGGTTTGCACCCACAGATGAGTAGCGAGCTATTAGCAATGAACAGGAACACTCCAGAAGCAGTGGGGGGTGCGTGTGACATCTACCCAGAAAGTAATCTGTGCTTCATTATTTGCATACAGTATGTGGGGAAGGGACCAGACAGAAAACACCCCTTTCTGCCTGAAACACACGCAAATAGCAGAAGACAGTTCTAAACACAGCCAAATCAGGCACAGGAAATGTCTTCACATGAGAAGAAACCGGTCTCTGGGAGTCGGGGAGGGGGCGCCCACGACCACGAGGGGCCAGAGGCGCCCAGCCACACCAGCACTGCCTGCCTGATGTGGGACGTCGGGGGCGGGGGTGTGGGGGCTTGGCCAGGGCTCAGGGCCCCTCCACAGACAAGAGCCTTCACCCTCGTTACCCTCCCCTGGGCTGTGTGGAGGCCACCTGTCTTCCCTGGACAGGCCGGGAGCCCCTCACCACTGATGCCCCCTTTGCAGACCCAAGGACAACCAGCCCCACAGAAGAGTAATCTGGAAAATGGGGGACCTCGTTAACAGGAAAATCAGCTATCCTTCATGAAGCAAGAACCACCTCATCACATGGCAGCACTGAGGGGGTGTGGCGCTGTGCCAAGCCCAGCTCAGTGGCCCCACCCCGTGGCCGCAACTATGACTGTCCTCTTTGGGAAGGGGAGCCCGGGGCACAGACAAGAGACTTGCCAGAGACAGCCCTGCCAGCCTCGATGTGGCAAAGCCAGCCCTCCAGCCCCAGGGGCGGTTCTCAGCCCTGCTGCCCTCGGCTGGGACGTTACTGCACAGACCTGAACAAGTAACCGACATAAAAATCCCAGTGGATGGGTTCGGAAGCAAACAGGACCAATCTGGGGAGATTCCAGAGGCTGAGCTGGTGGGCCGTGGAAGATGGCTCCACAAGCCTGCCACCTGAGCAGGGGCCCCAGAAAAGACGGCGACATGTAGAGACATAATGACTGCTTTTCTGTCGTGGGGTGAGGAAAGAAAACTAAACAAGCACTAGGTGCCTGGCCGGCTTTGTGGGAGGACCATGTGACTCGATCTCAGGGTCCTGAGTTCAGTCCCCACAGTGGGTACGGATTTAGTTAAATAAAAGTAAATCATTATTAAAAAAAAAAAAAAAAAAAGTGGGACGGGGCACCTGGGTGGCTCAGTGGGTTGAGCCTCTCCCTTCGGCTCAGGTCATGATCTCAGGGTCCTGGGATCGAGCCCTGCATCGGGCTCTCTGCTCGGTGGGGAACCTGCTTCCCTCTCTCTCTCTGCCTGCCTCTCTGCCTACTTGTAATCTCTGTCAAATAAATAAATAAAATCTTAAAAAAAAAAACAAAAAACAGTGGGACCCCTGGGTGGCTCAGTCAATTATACATCTGCCTTTGGCTCAGGTCATGATCCTAGGGTCCTGGGACCAAGTCCTGCATTGGCTCCCTGAGCAGGGAGCCTGCTTCTCCCTCTGCCTGCTGCTCCCCCTGCTTGCACTCTCTGTCAAATAAATAAATAAAATCTTAAGAAAAAAAAGCACTAACAAGAATAATTCTTTAAAAAGCTACATCTCGACCAACACAATTTAGAAAAAAATCCCAATACGTTCAACCAAAGGGGAAAAAACAACCCGCCAAGGAATACGAATCATACTGTTAACCACTGCTCTCGTCAACAGTCTGGGATCCTAAAAGATAACACAGGAAAGACCTTCAAAGTTCTAAGGAACAGGACCTCACATTTATAGTCGCAGGAAAACTATCCTTGAAGAACGCGGGAGTAGCACAAAAGAAGTTCACAGCCGCAGACCAATGAACGAACTGTGAACTATGTGCAACTGCAAGTAGTAATTCCTAGTCCCACTGTTCTAAGAAGGAGCAGAGGTGGGCGTCTCCCCAGCGTTTCCGAGGGTCAGCTCTGAGCAACCCAGGGGCAGCCCAGCCGGATGCGCGTGGGGAGCCTCAGGAATCCCCAGAATGTGGACGTCGGCCTGGCCTCCACCTGCTGCCCCTTCCTGGGTTCTGGGCCCCGAGAGGTCAGGTCCCAACCTCAGGCACCCACAGGGACAGGGGTAGAAATGACTCTGCGAGCCGAGCGTCTGCGCCACGTGAACTCACTTACAGTCTTTTATTGTAAAGAAGTTGCGGTTGAAACATGGGACACGGGAGATACACAATCACGGAGTGTTCTTTCAGAAGAGAGAGAGAAAGATCCATATATACAAAAATTGTAAACATGTTCACTTAAATACCCACATGGTTGTCTATGCTACAACGTACAGGGGAGTCACGCAACCGGGACTCCAGAGGGAGATGCCTGTCTGCGAGAACGTTCTGTAGTGACATGATGTGAAAAGCCGGCTTTGAGCGATGCATGAGTAGTCAGCTACGCAGAGGGACCCCAACCTCGGGCTGTGCCTTAAAACGGGGTGCAGGGCAGGTTGCTGAGGGGCTGGGCCAGGAAGCTGAGGGTAAAGGGGTTTGCACAGATGGGCCGTGTCCGGGGCACTGTGGGTACACGGAGCCTCTTGGCCTCCCTCCTTGTGAGGCACCCATCCTGCCAGGCACCCAGGTGTCCCAAGCCTCCCTCGAGCAAGGTCTTACCGAAGGGGTGGGAGAGGGCCGGTGCAACAACAGCCATGTTGTGCCTTCCTAGCCCCAAGTGCTCACATCTGGGCAGACTCCTGGGCCAAGGGCGATCGGGGCAGGAGCAGGGGCCACAGGCAGTGGGGCTGCTTGCGGGGAACTACGAGGTGAAGTCCGAAGACTTGACCACAATCACAACATCGACAGGACCAGGCTACTCTAGCGAACCCGTGAGAGCAAACGGATGGAGGCTCCAGACAGACTGCACACAGCCCCATGGGGTGAACCACCACCACAGGACCAGGGACTGTCACTGCCCCTAGGGACATGGGATGGGAGCAATGCCCATGCTCCCGGGGACAGCCCCTGCACGTAGCTACAGAGGGCGGCTAGACCCCTGACCCCAGAGTGGACAGGTGAGCCACGGGCTAGCTGGCTCGTGAGGGGAATGGCCCCTTCGCAGGCTGATCCACTAGAGACTGGAGGATAACATGTCCAGGGCTGCACTGTCCCCTCCTCAGGACCTCAGGCCTGTGCTCAGCGACTAAGGGAACAGGGTGAACTTGGGGTGGGGGGCAGCCTAGGCACCCTGGGGGCTACCCTCTCTTGGCCACAGACGGCCCACAGTGGCCACCATCTCTGGCCCTGGCGCTAGGCCAGGAGGACCTGAGGGAGGTCCCAGGAAACCCTGGACCCTGGCTTGGGGGCAGCCTTCGGTCCCCGGTGGGGGCCTGCCGGCCACTAGTAGGCAGGCACCTGGTACCCTTTGGGGCTGGTGTCCAGGGTCTCGGTGAAGGGAGGGCTCTGGTAGGTCTCGGTGCCCTCCACGCCGCTGCCCACCGGGTAGCCAGGGTAGGCCTGACCCGCCCCGGCGCCCAGCTGTTCGGTGGCAAAGAGCGACATGTCCGTGCCCAGGCGGAACCGCTGCAGGGCCTTCACAGTGAGCGCCACCTGAGGGGGAGCCCGGGGTCAGCCAGCACCGACCCCGCCCCGCCCCGGCCCCGGCCCGGCCCCCGCCGGCCGCACTCACCCAGCTGAGGATGGAAAAGAAGCTGAAGGCGATGGCGGACCTCGCCGCGTCTCCCGCCTGCAGCGTGCCGGGCCCGGGCGGCGTGCGCTGCCACTGGTTGGTGAGGAAGCAGAAGCCCACGAACCACAGGAAGGACCAGAGCCCTGCGCGCAGGCGTGAGGGTCACCGGAGGCCGGCGCGCAGGCCCCGCCCACCGCCGGCCCGCGCACCCGCTCGCGCGGGCAAGCCCCGCCCCCAAAGCCAGAGGACCGCCCGTTCCCCGCCCACCTCCGGGCCGCGCCCCGCGGAGCCCATAGGCCCGCCCCCCAGCCCGGCCCTCCCACCTGAGAAGCCCAGGTCCAGCAGCACAGCGCGGCGGCGGTCGCGGACGCTGCTGATCTGCTGGAAGCGCAAGTCGAGCAGCAGGAAGGCGGCGCAGGCTAGGAAAGCCCCAAGGCCGAGGGCGACTCCGAAGCGGCAGGCGCCCGCGTTCCCGTTGAAGACGCAGCGCAGCTCGGGCCCGCTGTCTGTGTTCACGTAACCCTCGTTGACGATGGGCCCGAAGACGGCGATGGAGAACACCTGCGGGCGGCGGGCGGCGCTCAGGGCCCTGCGGTGGTCCCCTTCCCCGCGGCCACCCAGCGCGACTGCTCACGTCCTCTGGCCTGTCCCCACGTTCCCCGGCAGCACAGGCCCCATCTGTGGATGGGGTCTTCGGGCACCCCTCTAAATACCTCCCTCAGGTATTTAAAATTATGGACAGCATTGCTATTTAGTGAGCATCTATGATGCCCAAGCACCAGGCTTAAAACCGCTACTTTACATGCATTCCTCCTAGAATCCTCTCCCCAAACCACCGGGGGGCCGTTGTTATCCCCTTCATAGATGGGGAAATTGGAGCTTCAGTTACTGAAGTCACTTGGCTGATAAAAGACGGGGCTGACAGTCAAACTGGGTCACTGGCACATTTTGGGGCCCACAGGGTCTCTGCACAGCCCCCTAGACACTGTAGGAACAGGAGCCTTCACCTGGACCAGTGATTCCTAGGCTCCAGTGGGTGGCGCTGTGGGAGGCAGGTGTGGAGAAGAGGGGGGCCAGAGCACAGGGGGGAGCAGCACAGGGACAGTGGTAAAGCTGTCTGTCACCCAGGCCCTGCACGGAACCCACCCTCAGCATCTGGGAGCTGTGTGGCCCTGCTTCCTAACATGCCAAATAGAATAACAGGTTCAGTTCGTGGAGTGTTGGGGCCAGAGAGAATAACAACCACCCAGCATCCACTGTTGGTAGGCCCCGGAGGGATGATAGCCTTGTGTGGCTGATTAATAGCACCGTAAGTGTTTGGGCTCAAAGGCAATACTATTGGGGCACCTAGAAGGCTCCATTGGGTGAACATCTAACTATTAATTTCGGTTCAGGTAGTGATTTCATGGGTCATGGATTGAGCCCCGAGGAGGGCTTAATGCTTAAAGGGGAGTATACTCGAAATTTTCACTCTCCCTCTGTCCTCCCCCAGTTCGTGCACGCTTGCTCTCTAGCTCTCTCTCACATAAATAAATAGATAAATAAATCCTTTTTTAAAAAGGCGATACTCTTGGGGCGCCTGGGTGGCTCAGTGGGTTAAGCCTCTGCCTTCGGCTCAGGTCGTGATCTCAGGGTCCTGGGATCGAGCCTGGCATCAGGCTCTCTGCTCAGCAGGGAGCCTGCTTCCCCCCCCCCCACCTCTCTGCCTGCTTGTGACCTCTCTGTCAAATAAATAAATGAAGTCTTAGAAAAAAAGGGGGGGCAATACTCTTGATCTCTGGGATTCACTCACTCTCAAGTTCAGCATCCCCTCACCACAAGGGCTGGAAGGCAGGTAGGCAGTAGACCATAGTCATTTTATACTTTTTTTTTTTTTAAGTAGGCTCCATGCCAAGCGTGGGGTTTGAACTCATGACCCTGAGTCGCATGCTCTAAAGACTGAGCCAACCAGGCACCTCTGGACCATCATCATTTTAAACCAGACACTGCTCTTTTAGCTCTGGGTAGCCCTGTGTTTCTAAAAAAAGACCTCCAGTTTCAACTTGATTTCTCCTCTCCCTCTCCAGCTCCTTGAAATGGAGTCAAGAGGGAAACCCAGGTGCAGGGCATGGACACGTCGGCCCAGAGCGGTCCACAAGTTGGACCCGAGCTGGCACCAGAACATAGGGGTCCTACTTCCTAATCTGCACCGAGTCACCCCACCCTGGGCATTGCTCTCCTTGAAGACCAGCCATTCGGTGCAGCTGGCAGCAGGAGCCATCAGCTAAATAAAACCCAGAGATCCTTGCCCCACCTTCCCGTCTCTCCTGCCTGGATAGGTGGGAAGGAGGAGCAGGCCACCTGACCTAGGGATGCCTCAGGAGTCTAGGCGGTCCCCAAGTCTGCCCCTCCCACACCACCCCCAGGAAGCCCTCCCCGGGCAGAGCCCCTTCTTGCTGCCCCACCCAAAGGGATCCCAGGGCCCCCCCCCCCCCCCCCCCGGCGCGCACACACACACTTGCACCTGGAGGGCCTGGGAAAGGGCCAGCTCCCCTGGAAGGAGCCTGGAGGGTGTGTGTGAGGGAGAAGCAGGTGTAAGCGCCGGCAGGTAATACTCGGCTCCCATAGCCCCCTCCTCTTGCTGAGGCTGAGGGCTCAAACCCAATCCCGTCCCCGCCCCTGTGTCCGCTTCCAGGTCTTGAGGACAGGAAAAACGGGGCGGGGGCTGAGGAAGGGGACTGAGTTACACCTAAGGAAGAACTGGAGGATGGGGGCGGCGGGCGGTGACCTCTCAAGGTCCCCGGCGGTTGCCATCGGCCCCTCCCCCTCCCGCAGGTGGGCGCGCCCAGCTCGGTGACGTCACCCCAACCTGCGGCCGGCGGGGGAGGGGCCGGCGGGGACGAGGATGGAGTCGAGGGGCGAGGGTAGCGGGGAGGGACGTGGGATACAAGGCGAGGCGGGACCCGAGACCGGGGCGGGGCTGGGGGCCGGGGTCACTCACCCAGGACGCCACCCGCAGTAGGGTCTGGGGCCGCCGCGCGAAGCTCACGGGGTCCAGGGCGGCCCCCGCGCGGCCCGCGCCGAACGAGGCTCCCTCCATGGCCAGACCAGGAGGGACGCGCGCCCCCGGCACCCTCTGTCTGTCTGTCCGTCCGGCCGGCCGGCCCCGCCCGAGGCCGCCCGGGTGTGCTGCCGAAGCTGCTGGTGCTGCCGCTGCTGCCGCCGCCTCCCGGGAGCGCGCGCCGGCCGCGACGGGGGCGCGCGGGGCGGGGCCGAGCCCGTGCCCCCCGCCAACTGGTCCGCGTGCGGGGCTGAAGCCCGTCCCTCCCTCCGCCGCCCCGCCCACCCCCCTTCACCTGCTAGAGCCGGGTCTGAGATGCGAGACCACCCCCAAGCCCCCAAGAGGGGCACTGGGGGGCTGGGGACTGAGTCCACCACCGTCCCCACACAGGCGAAGTCAGGAGTCAGCAGTGGGGGTGGACACCAGGCTCAGCCTATGCTGCAGCCAGGCGAGAGGACAGGCAAACCTGACCCCGCCCCTGGGAGCTGGGCCCTTTCGAGTAAAGGGGTAACCCAGGTCCAAGGGCTCCCGCTTCTTCCCAATGGGCGGAGCTCCACCCTCCAGCCCTCAGGGAAGGGGAACCCGACTCCCTGAACCAGGTTCCCCTTAGACCAGAGATCAGTTACTGGGCCCTTTCCTATAACCACCCCCCCCAATGCAACCGCAGCTTCTCCATCAGGGTTCTAGCCTCCCTGTCAGGGAGGGAGAAGGCCTCTACCCCCCAGGGGCACTTGTCCGGGAGGTCAAGCACACAGACCAGCATGGGTGGGAGCTGGGACATCTCTGCTCCTCTCTTGTGGCCAGATGTTGTCATTCCAAGAGCGCTCACTGAGCCCTTCACACTCCTGGGTCTCCCCAACTGACTTGTGGCTGGCATGTTGAGTTTGGGGCTCAGGGATGGGAAGAAGCATGAAAGATGGGGGCCCCTGCTGGGCTCTTCGGTAGCTCCCGCAGCCCGAGCTTGACAGGGTCCCTCCCTCATGCTGCTTCCTGGCCGGCCTGGCAGGGTCCCGGATGACTGTCCAGGGCATTGCAAGAAACGTCTGCCTTTGCTGAGCATTTACAGTGCCAGGCCCTTCACAAGCCCCATGGACGACGGAAGGAACTGATTACCCCTGTCTTCGTACTGCACGTGGACCACTGGCTGAGTTCTTCCAGCACATCAGGAAGCCCCTAGCCATGCTGTTCCTGTGGATGGAAGGGGACGCTGGGCTCGCCCCTTGTGGGTCCCACCCCAGGGCAGTTGTGGCCAAAAGTGTCACCCACCAGTCTCACTACCAGTCCCCGACACTGTGCATCCCGTCTGTCACTGTGTCTGGCGGTGACAGCTCCTGATCTGTCTTGACCAGTGGCCACTTCCCCCTTTGGTCCCAGGGCGATTCAGACATGCCCACCCTCCTGGAAATGCTTCCGGATGTCACCCCCTCCTTATGTCCCTGTTTCACCAGTCCCTTCTCACCACCCTTTTAGGGTTCTCTCCTCTTGTAACCCTGTGAGCCCCTGTAATCTCTGAACCTTGGGAGCCCAAGGGCATGATCTTGCGACTTTTCTCCCCCTCTCTGCCCAGTCCCTCCGTGAGAGTCCTGATGGCTTGAGCCAGAACCTCCCCTTGAAGTACAGTCCCACTTGTCTTAGCCCGGGTTGGGGGTGAAACCTCCAGGAAGCCAGAGTTAGGGGAAAAGGGAAGAGAGGCAGGACAGGAGAGCATGTCCAGGTGCCGCGTTCCTGAGCCAACGGCTTCCCTGGAGAAGCTGGCTGGTTCTCCGACTAGCAGGTGACGTGGGAGAGGCCAGAAGAAAGCCATGTGTTGGGAACAGTCCCTCGAGGGGAGGAGAGAAGAGCGATTTCTGTTGGCTGCTTCCTGCCTCCAGTTTCTTTGCCTTGCTGTCCTCTCTGGGAAGGCGCTGCTGAAGTCAGGCCCCCCGTGGTGCCCGCTGGGTGAAGGTACAGAGGAAGCCGTGCCGAAGGGAAGGACGAAGACACCACAGGGAGAGAGAGGACCTGTGCGTGACAACCGCAGGGATGGACACACCGTTGCTGGGCCGTGCGGGCTGGCAGCCAAGTCTGGGGGCGTGTGGCCGGGCAGACCTGGCAAGGGCCAAAAGCTACACGCCAGTCACCCCATGCCTGCTCTGCCTACAGTGTTCTCCAGAGCACGGATACGGGAACAACTTCATCCTCCCAGCTGCTCGGGCCCGAACCCCCCAGTCAACTCTGTCGATCTGCTCTGACCCGTCCTGGGCAAGCTTCCCGCTCAGCTCCCACAGGGGTGCCTGCCCTCCCTTGCTCCCACCCACAGCTGCCTCATCCTAATTCAGCAGCCAGAGGAACCTTCCAGAAGTCATCTTGCCATTCCTCGGCTCCAAATCCTCCAAGACCTTCCGGTCACAAGAGGTGGGTATTAAAACAGAGTCCTTGCTGGGGACGTGAAGACTTCGTGCCAGCTGACCTCCCACTCACCCCTGAGCCTCCCTCCGCTCTGGCACTGGGCTTCCTTCCTGTTCCTGGGGCTTCCCAGGCTGCTCCCGCCCTGGGACCCTGCCCTCCTCCCCCGGAGCAGAACCTGGATGGAAGGAGGCAGCTGAGCGGAGCAGCATGCTCAGGCCCTGTCTGTCACCACAAGTCCCAGCACAAAACACACCAAAGCCAGGCCCTTAGTCACTTCTCTACCATTTTATTTTGGTCTCGAGCTCTGAGAACGGTGGCCCGCGAAGCCTCTTGACAGGCCCGGTACAGGTATACGTGCTGGACAGGAAGCAGGCAGCAGTGCCGGTGGGACCGCTGGGGAAGCCACCTGCCTGTGCTCGCTCTGTAGGCACTGACCCAAGAGGAGAGCTCAGCCCCCAGGCCTCCCTTCTGAGTCGCAGAAAGCACAGAGCCCACGGAGCTGCGGGCACCGCTGCCGTCCCTTGCTACAGGGTAAGGAGACAACGGCCTAGCCCTCAAGGAGCAGGACAGGGAGCTGGGCAGGCCCGTCACCTTCCTGTGCGGGGAAGTGGGCACCAGGATGTGGGGTGAGCCTGAGGCCACATCCCAAATGGAAGGCGCATCCCCGGCTGTTCCTGCCTCCTTCATCTTTAGTCCCACGGGCCTTGGCTGTGGAGCAGCCCTCGGGGTGTCTGCAGCAGGCACCCCCGCTTTTCCTCCAACCCTAAGAGGGAAGGGCCCCCTGAGCAGTGTCTGGGGACCATCCAACTGACACACGACAGGCTCTGGCTCTGACGCACTTTAATGAGTGCCCTGTCCCCCTCTGGCCAGGCTGCCCGGAGGCCCGGGCTGCTGTCCCACAGCTCTGCCGGCCACCGCCTAGTCGCAGGAGCCGTCCTTCCAGCCATCGCGCCAGCGCTCGTCCACCTGTGAGCAGTCGAAGTCGGGCTTGCCCAGCTTGCGGTTCACCTCGTTGTGCAGGCGGCACAGCCACTGGCTGAAGCGGGCCCGAGTGCGTGTGTCTGGCTGGTTCCTGCATATCCTGTGGGGAGGTGGGGCAGGTGGAAGGCGGGACAGGCAGCGGTCCCACCGCCCCTGCCCCACTGGCTCTGCGCCTGCTCCATCCGGGCAGGAGAGCTGGGGCGCTGCTGTCAGCTACACCCAGGAGGGCCCTTGTGCTCTGGACACAGACACACGCAGCCCTGCAACCTTCCCACACACTGGCACGCTCTTAGGCCTGCTCAACCCTTACCTGGGGAGCTTGGCCAAACCTGACGAGGACTCAAAGCAAGGCATTAAGACACCAATGATGCAACTTTACAATCTCGTAACAATCAGGAAGCCTCACCCCAGCATCCCTGGCCCCAGGCAGTGTTTAAGGGGTGGGGCCACACAAAGGCCTAACAGAAAACCTGTTTCTAGCACCTGGGGCCCTGGGGCCTCCGCCCAGCAAGAGAGCTGTTCTAACTGCCCTGGCCCCCACATTCAGCGCAGAAACAGAGGTGCCAAACAACAGCTCTTGGGCTCCCCAGTGAGGAAAAGGCAGCTCCTAAAACCAGTGGGTTCTCAAGGCCTTAAAGTTGGCAGTCCGACTCCAGACGTCAGGCAAGGTGGGCTCATGAACCTGCCCGAGCCTCCAGGAGGACTCTGCAAGTGAGGCCGGGCGGGGAGCCTCTGGAGCAGCAGCCCCATGCAGCTTGGCCCTCAGGGGAAAGGAGACAGCTGGGTTGATCCAGTGTCCACTGCTGGTGGTCCGTGCTGGGGCTACCCTGCCACCAGGCACCTGCTTCTCCAGGCTCCCCTTTATGACATCAGGGGGGTGGGGGCGACAGGCCCCGGCTCCAGGGGCACTGCTCTGCGGTCTACGGATGATGCGGACACACTTACCTCTTCCTTATATCTTCAGCACACTCCTCACACGGATAAAACTTGGAAAATAAATGTATGAACTGGGCCATGTCTTGCTGCTGTTCTGGGGTGGGCAGATCAGGGTAGTAGGCAGCCAGGGTGTGGAGGACAGCCCAGCTGTGCCGGCCCAGTTCCTCGCGATCCTGAGGACAGTCTTCCCTAAACTTGCTGTCCCGCTGCGGAAGGAGGCCGACCAAGGGTCAGTTCGTCTCCCCGGAGGAAGCCCGCAGAGCTCCCGTTTTCCCCCGCCCCAGCCAGAGGCCCACTGACTCGAGCCAGCCCTGCGGCCGCCGCTCCGCCACACGCGTGGCTGAAACCCTAAAGGCCGGGCCTCCCTTGGTGGCAAGGTTTAGGGACAGCCCCCTTGCGGGGGAGGGCACAAGTCTGTGAGGCATAGGGCCCGCGGGACCGCTCGGCTTGGGCCTCGGGAGGTGGGCGCGGACGCCTGAGAACCAGGCGTGGCGGCCGGGACCAGGGGAGGTGGCCGCCCCGGGCATCTGCACCTTCTGCTGCGTCCGCATCCACGTCTTGAAGTCCACGCAGGCCCGGCAGGGCCGCCTCCGGGAGGTGTCCTCGGAGACCTGAGGATCGGAGGCCGGCGCCGGGGCTGGGGTCGGGCCCGAGGCGGCCGCATCTCTCCGCCCCGCGCCCCGGCCGCGCGCGTCCGTCACCAGGTCGTCCATCACCTCCGAGCGCGCGCCGCCGGGCAGGAAGGAGAAGAGGCTCCCGCCGCTGAAGCGGCCCCGCTCGCCGGGCGCCGCCATGTTGCCCGCGCAATGCCTGCCGGGCCAGCTCGGCCTCCAGATAGGTCTCCAAGTCGGTCTCCAGGCCAGCGCGCGCGCCGCCGCCAGGGCGCGGCCACAGGAGCCGGCCGCGCGCGCCGCGGCCGCGGGCACGGGCGCGGAGGCGGTGCTCGAGCTGGGGGCGGGGTCCGGGGCCGGGGCGGGGTCCGGCGGAGGGGTGGAGCTCTGGTCCGCGGCGCGCGCCGGAGAGGCCGCAGAGCCCGAGGCCGGGGCCCAGGCCGGCGCGGGCGCGGGCGCGGGGTGGGAAACCCGGGTGCGGGCCGCGCCCCTGGGCCTCGATCCGCGTCCGGAGCCTGACTTGCGTCGTCCGTGGCGGCGCTCCCGCTTCCTCCAGTAGAAGAGCAGCGTGTTGTGGAAACCACGCCGCGGCCGCGCCGTGGACTCAGCCTGCGGCCGAGGCGAAGCCCGTGTTCCGGCCCGTGACGCCCCCATCGCTCCGCTCTGACCGCCCCGCGTGCCCGCGGCCAGGCTCTGTGCCCTCAGCTGGGGCGCGCCCCGAGGCCGGCCGCGCGGCGCCCTGGCAACGCGGGGTGGCGCGGTGAGCGCACAGAGCGCGGCTCGCGTTAGGGCCTGGGTCCCGCGGGTCCGCCCGGGCGACCGGCGCCACGGCAACGGGTCTCTGGGCTCCTGAGGGCACCGCGTAGCCTGGATCCTGTGGCCTGCCTGAAGGGGTTAAGAGCCATGTCGCGAGTGGCCGCAGCTTCTATACGTACACTGATTCACCCTGCAAATATTTGGGTAGTGTCTAATCGGTTCCAAGTGCCGGTCCAGGCCCTGGCCAGGGCGGGGCGCAAGATCCGTCCTGGACCTCCTCCCTGGGCTCATCGTCCAGTGGTCGAGACGGAAAAAGCAAGAACAAAACAAAAAAGTGGCACACTAACGAATATTCCCTGACAAATGTGGGGACGACGAACAGGCATGGTAAATCCAGGAGGTCTCCTTGAGGAGGTGACACTTAGGCAGAGGCCTAAAGGAAGAATAATCAGCTGAGGGAGGGCAGTCAAGGCCAAGGTTGGAGGTGGGCGTGGGCAGAAAGGCGGGTGGGAGGGGACCTGGGGAAGGTGCTGAGAGGAGAGATCCAAAGGTAGGCAGGAGCACACGGAGGGCCTTGTCAGCCGGCATGGGAACTGGGAATTTAAGGACCATGGGGGAGGACAATTTGGGGCAAGGCTACCCCAAGCGGATCCCCTTTGTGTTTTGCAAAGACTTCCCTGGAGGGTGGATTTCATAGGAGCTAGTGAGGAGCACGGGGTGTGGGTGGGGGTCGTCCAAGGGATAGATGAGCCTGGGGTCTATGGAGAGAGAATGGAAAGGAACCAGGATTGCTGGGGTGTGAAGCAGGGGCTTTCAGCTGGGGCAGAGAGGGGGCCTCAGCACCCTTCTAGAGATTTCTGGCCGTGAATAAACAGGCCCTCTCCCAGCTTTTCTCCTTATCTTCAAGGGGAGAAGTGTCTGCCCCACCCTGCCCCCTGCCAGGCCAGCTGGGACCTCAGCATGGCCCCCACTGAGGTTGGGAGAGCGTGACAACTGGGCTGAAGGCGGTCTGCAATTGAGGCCTGTGTCAGCAGGTGTTCATTGCCTGCGCCAAGACCAGGAAAAGTTTGAGAGCGCTGGTAGGACAGGTGCACAAAGGCCCTTTGTCAAGGCTAGGGTGATTTCTGGGAGGGATGCCCTAGAGGCTAACCCCTCCCTGGACAGCTTGGGGTAGGACTCCCAACCTAGAGCTGGTGGCCCCAACAGCAGATAGAGCCAATGTATACCAGGGTTGGATGGAGGTCGGGAAGACTTCGTTATAAGGAAGCAGCCCAGAGACGTCGCTATAAGGAAGCAGCCCAGAGACGTGGGGCACCAGAGCATCCCCTGTCCGGGGATTCTAGGGCCCAAGCCGTCTTCACCCCAGTTAGTGGGGGAATGGTGACTCCTGTTCTCGGAGGCTGTGTTTGCAGTAAATTGTGACAAAAATCATGAATTCAGAGGCAGCTCTCAAAAACCAGTCCTAGTCACCCCGCCGTCCCCTGCCAAGTGCCAGCCACTGCAGAGAGGGATCCTCTTTGTCCTGCCCCAAGTCTTCCCACCAAGGGGGAACCTCTGGGGTGAGCCTGCAAGGTCCACCCCCCCCAACACATCCAGAAGAAGTGACGTTAATTATCCATTTAATACAAATTTCCTCTCCCGTGACTTGGAAACATTAAGAGACCTTTCCTGCAATGTGAGTATTAAGCCAAACAAAGTACATAAAGGTTTCAGCACTGGGTCCTTGGTTCCTGATGACAACAGCAGTCAGCTTCCCAGGTGAGTTCAAAGACAGAGCCATGGGGCACGCCCTGGAAGAGGCTCCACTAGTCCCAGCACCCCAGCGGGTGTGGGAGAGCCAGGAGGGGTTCGCGAGGCCGCAGCGCTTTGATGGCTCTGCTTACCTCCTCCTAGCACAAGCCAGACTCATGCCTGAGGGACTCAGGCCGCAGTCCCCACCCTCTACTGTCTCTCTGCCCCACCCTGCCCCCACATACCTCTCAAGCCCTGTGTTCCTGTCTCTCAGATCTGCTTTGGGCACAGTGAGGAAGCTGGGAAAGATCCAGGGGCAGGGCAGCGATATGAGGACCTGGCAGGTCTGGGGCGTACCTGGGGAATTCCAATCAGTCTTCCGGGTGCTCAGGAGCTCCCTTCCTTCTCCCCCCTACCCCAGCGTGAGCCAGGACACAGTGGGACCCTAGGCCACACCTTGCCAGCTCCAGAAGCCCAGGACTGTGACCAGTGCAGCACAGCAATGGCCAGCCCCCGGTATCCGGTGTCCGTGTGTGCAGCGGCCCTAGTCCAGACAGCGCGGCATCAGGTATGATGGGGGCGGGGTGGGGGTGGTGTGTGTCCCTGCCAGCCCCAAGGAAGAAGGATTTCCTGGCCCAGACCCTCCAAGGTGCCCCCAACCTTTGTGCCAACAGACATTTGCCTTTTCTGTGTGCTGGTCGGACGGCAGCGACACCTTCGTGCGCAGGAGCTGGGATGAGTTCGGGAAGCTCCATGTGAGTGAGCCTGAGGTGAACCCCATTGCCCCAGCGGCCAGACCCTCCAATGGCCCCTGGCTGGGTGTTGGCCCTTGCGCCCGCGAGGGCATCCAGCTCCTGCGACACCCAGCCTGGCAAGGAACCCTCACCCTCCCAAGGGAACAGGTGAACTCTGAGACCGATTCGCTGGTTCTCCCTTAGAAGAGCCTCAAGGAGACCTTCCCGATAGAGGCGGGCCTACTGCGGAGATCCGACCGTGTTCTCCCCAAGCTTCCCGGTGAGACCGTTAGCGAGGCTGACAGGGATCCCGGAAGGGGCAGGGGCGCCAGCGACCTGGTGGAGGGAATCCTGGGGTGGGGTCCCACGGTCCCTTCCCGTCGTGCCCGCAGACGCGTCGCTGTTTGTGCGCGGGGGGCGCACAGGTCGCGGCCTGGCTCGCCTGCGGCTGCTGGAGACCTATTCCCAGACGCTGCTGACCATGGCGGCGCGCGTGTCCCGGAGCCCAGCGCTCAGCGACTTCTTTGCACCGCAACCCCTGGACCTGGAGCCTGCGCTGCCAGCCGGCAGGTGCCTCACTCATCCCCAACTCCCTGCCCGCAAAAGCACTTGGGGGATGGGGGAAGGCTGGGCGGGTTGGGGAGGGACAGCGGGCCCTCACCACACTTCCTACCCACCTCTCGCTGCCTGCTACCCTTCCCAGTCTGCTGATCCTGCCAGCTCCCGAAGAGCCCCTAGGCCGCCCGACGGACACCCTGGCCATCCGTGGCCTGGAGGCTCAGAGCCTGCGCTGCCTGCAGCCCTTCAGCACCCAGGACACGCAAGGCCGCCCTTTCCATGCACGGGCCCGGGAGGTCCTAGACGTGCTGCTGCAGCACCCCTCAGGTGGGGCCGGGCAGGACGGAGAGAACTCGCCCTCTGCCCGCACGACCGGAGCGGGCTTGGGGGGGTGGTCTGAGCTTCCATGCACCTCTTGCACACAGGCTGGTGGCTGGTGGCGAACGAAGACCAGCAAACAGCGTGGTTTCCTGCTCCGTACCTGGAGGAAGCAGCCCCTGGCCCACAACAGCAACCCTTAGGGAGCAGTGGTGATTACCCATCCCCCAACACCAAGCCAGCCACTACCACTGGGCAGCGTGTGGCAAAGCTGGGCCACAGGGAACAGCTGAGCGAGTACTGGACATGGGGACAGTGTACTTGGTCCCCAGACTGAGTGGGAGCACCAGTGGGTTTGGGTGGCCCCTATCATCAGGGGGATGCCTGAAAGTGGTGACTCCATGGGAGGAGATGGGACAGGTCAGGGCCCTGGCCCCTGGCGCCCCGCGGCGACCCCCAAATACCCACTCCGCAGGGTCTCAGTTCTGTGCTTCCCAAGCCTATGAGAGCAGCCACGCAGATGAACTCTCCGTGCCTGCCGGGGCGCGCGTGCGCGTGCTGGAAAAGTCGGATCGGGGCTGGTGGCTCTGCAGGTGCAAGGGCGAGGGGCTTGGGCGGGGCCAAGGGGGGGCAGGATCCAGCGCGCGCTCTAAACCCCGCCCTCCTCGCAGGTTCGGCGGGCGCTGCGGTCTCCTTCCCGCTGTACTGCTGCGACCAGAGGGGCTGGGCGCGCTCCTGAGTGGGTCAGGGCTCCACCGCAAGGAGGACAGTGAAGAGGCCAGGGTGGGAGATCCCCAACGTCCCCCAGAGACCCCCCAAGGCACAACGCTACCCCCTACAGTGCCCACCCGCCCTCCGCTCAGCGCCATTCGTAGCCGCTGCTGTACCATCACCCGCAGGGCGCTGGCACGTAAGGACCCTCTCCAGGGCGTGCGGAGCTGCGCAGAGGGCAGGCCCAAAGCTCCAGACCCCGGGGATGACTGACGCTAGCCTAGCGGGGCCACCGCCACCACGGCTGTGGGAGGAGTATCTGGGGGTGGGACCTCTGACTGGCGGCCGGGAAACCAACCTCCCCCATGTCCCGAGTAAAGCTCTTCCCACAGAGGCACAAGCTAGTGTCTGTGCTGAGGGGCAGGCTGGGGGCTGGGGTGAGACACAGTGCACACACAGGGAGTCCGGATAGAGTAGGGCTGCTTTCTGCTTGTTTCAGAGAGCTGAGGGAGCCACAGAGGGGGCCGTGGGGAGGGTGGGCAGCTTCATGTTGTGCCACAAGAAGTCCAGGAAGGTGGCTGCCTGCAGCGTCCGGCTGAGCCGCTGAAAATGCCGCTCTGGGGGAGGACACAGGGCGTCAGTGGCTCCGTGGGGGCTGGCCGGCTGCTCCCGTCCTGCCCCGGGCCTGGCCCACATACCGGTGTAGGGCAGCAGGGCCTCCAGGGAGGCCTGCACGCCCGGGTAGGCCAGGAGCTCTTCCGGGGGCTCGTGCCGCAGCAGCACCCCCAGCACGGCCTGCGCGTCGTGGCAGTGCCTCGAGTTGGTGTTCCACGTGACACAGAAGCGCAGCAAGGCCTCTGCGGGGACGAGGACAGTCAGACCTGCCCGCTGGCTGCCCTGCCCCAGCCGGCCAAGCTCCGCCACCCACCCGCCCCAGACCTTTCTGATCTCGCCGCAGCCGCAGCACCGTGGCTCCCAGCTTCTCGCAGGCCTCGGGGTCCCTCCGGATGGCTGGAGGGTTGGGGGTGGGAACCGAGCCTCAGGGAAGGGCACGAGACGGACCCAAGCCCCTCCCCCTGCCCCAGAGCCCGAGGCAGCACTGACCCTGGATGACCGTAAGCACAGTGTGCGGCCGGTCCAGGGAGATGGCCAAGCCCAGTGCCCGCAGGTACCGCTTCTCATGGAGCAGGTTGTCCAGTTCCTGCTGCCTGGCAGGGGGAGGAGGGAGGAGAGGGTCACTGGGGGACCTGGTGGGGACTGAAGGCAGAGCCATCAGGGGCTGGCTCAGGAGTCTGCGGCCCGGCCCGAAGCATCCGCTGGCGTGGAGCTGTGTTATGCTCCGAGCCTCAGCTTCTCCACGCCACAAAGCAGGGGTGACACCCGTATGCCCCCCACCAAGCATGGACGTATGGTGTCACTCAAGGGGACCGGACAGGGACCCCCAGACTCACTTGACCACCTCCTCCTCCCGCCGGGCTTGCTCCTCGGCCTGCTCCACCTCGGTCACATCCTGCGGTCACCGCGGGGTCAGAGGGGCACCCTGATGCGGCCCCGCCCAGTCCCCATGGCCCCCAAGCGTCCATACCTTCCAGAGGACGACGCAGGAGTCACTAGCGCCGGTGAGGGCGCGATCGTCCAGCCGGCTGCAGTGCAGCCCCCAGACCTTGTCCTCGTGGGCGTCCAGGGTCTTCACGCACTCGTTGTTTTTGATGGTCCAGAGCTTCAGGAGACCGTCAGAGCCGCTGGGTTTGGGATCGGGAGGGGTTCAGAGCTGGGGCCTGTCCTGCAGCTCACGCCCACCCGTACCCCCAGCCCGCTCACCTGGACAGCAGCTGGGTGCCACGGCTCACAAAGGCCACCTTCAGCACCGAAGCGTCGTGTCCCTCAAATGTCTGCAGGGTGGGGGAGGAGAACGTGAGACAGCGCGGGCCGCGGGGTGGGCGGGGAGGGCTGGGCCACCTACTTTGAGGCAGCTGAAGTCCTGCAGCGCCCAGAGCTTGACGGTGCCGTCGGCTGAGGCTGTGGCCAGCACCTGGTCCACGGGTGAGAACTGGACACACCAGAGGCCGCGCCGGTGGCCGGAGAAGACGCCGAGCAGCTGGCACTGTGGCAAAGCCCAGAGCTTGGCTGTGCGGTCCTGTGAGCCTGTGGCCAGCAGCTTGTCGTTGGGGGCAATAGCCACGCTGTTGATGTCCTGGTGATGGGAGCAGATGGCAGCTCGGACCCCCATCCCAGCAAGGGCCCGGCCCTGCCCTGGCCCTGGCCCCAGTGTGCCGTCACCTTGTCATGGCAGCGCTGTGTGGCCTGGGCCTGGAGAAGGACAGGACCACCGTCTGGGGCTGCACCCTTGGACAGCAGGGCTTCAGGGATGGGCCACACCTTCACAGTGCAGTCCTGGCTCCCCGTCACCAGGAAGGTCTCCTTCAGCCTGAGACCAGAAGTGGGGGAGGGAAGACACCCACTGAGCCCTGGCCAGCCCTGTCTGCCAGCGCATCACAGCCTGGGCCTGCAGGACCACAGTCCCGACCAGGGCGACTGTTCTGGATGCACACAGCCCCTGTCACCCCCACACCCCTCTGAGACCACTTGTCTACCACCACCCACCCTTGGTCCACCATACCTGGTGACTTGGTCACACGACCCCAACACCACCCTCCACCCTGCAAGGAATGTGTTTTCTACATAAGCCTTGTTCAGTGTCATTCTTTCTACTCTGAAGCCTCCCCCGACCTTTTTTTTTTTTTTTTTAAAGTTTTTGTTTATTTGAGGTAGAACGTAAGAAAGCATGAGCACTGGGAAAGGGGAGAAGGAGAGGAAGAAACAGGCTCTCCTCGGAGCAAGAAGCCTGACGTGGGGCTCGATCCCAGGATGCTGGGGTCACACCTAAGCCAAAGGCAGACACTTAACCAACCAAGCCACCCGTGCACCCCAAGCCTCTCCCCTTTTATTCACCCAGCCCCAAAACCACCTCTAAGGAGCTCTGACCTCCAAGAGCAGCTGGGGGTCCCCAGCATTCCATTATATATCCCTAACCCGGAGCCTCAAAGACCACGGCTGAAGCCTCCCCATCCACATCTCCCCGAGCTGGAACCCCATTAGCAGGGTCTGGGTCTCTGTAACACCACAGAGACCAGCCCTGACCACTTACCTGGAGCAGCAGATGGCACCCACGCCGTGTGTGTGCCCGGAGCCCTGAGCCACACGGGTCACCTTGCCAGCCTTGTTCATCCTCCAGAGACAGATACTCTGATCCTGGGAATCAAAGGAGTGAGGACAGAGCCCAGGCGGGGCTTCCCCCACGGGGACCCATACCTCCACACTTCAGATGCCCCACCTTGGCACAGCTGGCAAAGAGCCGCCCCTTCCGAAACACGTCCAGGGCCAAGACAATGTCTGGGAGAAAGGAGAGAGGAAAAGGTCATCGGTTACAGTAAAGGAGGGCATTCCAGCCCAGGATGCAGTGCTGGGGGCATGCGCATGAGGGCATGAGCTCCCTGACCTGTGTGGCCGTGGAGAATCTGGCAGGCCATTGTCTGCAGCTCAAACACTTTCAGGCTGGGGCTGTTGGAGGCCACAACAATGTGGGAGTCCTCAGGCCCAAGAAACCGGACATCCAGCACCTCCTCACTGTAGCCGGCAAACTGTGAGGGTGGGGGGCCGGAGGGACACCAGTCAGAGCCCGCGTGAGTGGCGGGCTGGCACCCCCGGGCTTCAGGCTGACCAGGGGCGGCGCTTACCTGTTTCTGCAGCTGTAGGGAGCGTGCCTCGTAGAGCAGCAGGTTGTGGTCGGCAGTGACGGTGAGGAGCAGGCCAGCAGAGCGGGCCAGAGCGCAGCGGGTCAGCTCCTGCCGGGGGCCTGCTGGCTGCTGTTGCATATACACACACTGCCCAGAGGCTGCCTCCCACACACGCAGCAGGCCTGTGTGGGGGGAAGTGGGTTGCTGGCATTCAAGTCCACGGACCGCCCCCAGCCCCTGCTGCCCACCCTGGCCTGGGCACACGCACCTTGGTCTCCGGCTGTCAGGAAGTGCAGGCCCTTGGACTTTATACCCAGCTCTGGTGCCGGTTCCTCCGGTAGCAGCACCGCGGCCTCTACGCTCTGAGGATAAGCCGGTTAGAGGCAGCCGCACCCCCCTCCCCTCGACTGGCTGGGCCCCCTGGCATCCCCACCTCAAACACTGGCACAGTCCTCGTGGCCTGGTAGCTCCGCAGGTCCCACACAACACAGATCTTGTCTCGGCCTGAGCTGGGGGTGGAGGTGGGGGGCGGGGGACACAGCCACCTCAGTCCCGAGTCTCAGCTGTGCCCTCCCCTTCCCGCCATGTGGCCTGAGCAGCTGGCCGCTGACCTCAGCATGGTGTGGCCATCAGCGCTAAAGGTCAGGGAGGTGACGGCACTGTAGTGGGCAGTCATCACGGCCAGACACGACTGGTCCTGCAGCGACCACGCACGGATGGTGGCGTCTGCAGCTGAGGAGAAGAGCAGCAAGCGTGCGGGGTCCGGGTGAAAGGCCACTAAGCTGCAGGCAGGGGGCGGGGGCAGCAGGTGAGTTGTGTGACCCCGGCCGTAAGGCCCCATCCTCCCTCTGCTGTCCTCTACTCACTGTACGACCCCTGGTGAGCCCCGAAAGTGGTGTGTCCCGTAGTGCCGCACAACGTCCCAGACACGTACTGCCCCATCACAGCCGCCTGTGGGAACGTGTCTAAAGTGAAGGGGCTGGTGTGCCTGAAGACCCCTGACTGTGTGCCCTCCGGGGGCCCAGCCACCCCGCCAGGGGCCTACCTGTGGCTAGCAGTGTGGAAGTGGGGTCAAAGGCCATGGCGGCCACAGGGGCTGTGTGTACTGCCTTCCACAGGCGGGTGACGCTGCCCTCTCGCCAGGCCCACTGAGCCAGCAGCAGTGCCCGGCTGGCTGTGACCAGCACCTGGAGAGCAATGCAGTTCAGCCAGGAGAGGAGAGGCTGGGAGAGCCAGGAGGGGAGAGGTGTGTCCTCCGTGGCCCAAATTTGCATGAGAAGTACAGAGCCCCGGACTCTTACCCCTGCCCCTGCCCCATATACCTCATTGTCAGGGCTGAGATCAAAGGCAGTGATGTCCTCCTGGTCCTCCTAGAGGCAAGCAAGAGTCGGCACACAGAGCGCCACGAGCACAGGCTTCCCTCCACACTAGCCCACTGCCCTGGCTCTTCCCACCCTCACCTGCTCCAGGCTCCGCAGGACCGCCCCCGAGGCCACGTCCAAGATGTTGACTCTGGTACCACAAATGCAGAAGAGATGCTGCCCAGTCTGGTCCAGCTGGTGACAGAAGGGTGTCAGCCAAGATAAGCAACTCTCGGCAGCCCCTGCCCGCCCCACCGCTCTGCCCCTCCCAGGGCCAGTACCTGCACCTTCCCACCCTTGTAGAAGGGCTCGATCTTGCGCTCGACGGCATAGCTAGAGAGAGAACAGCGTTCGAGAGTGAGGCACCCACCCCTTGGCCCCCAGCGCCCAGCGCTGGGCTGGGTGCTCTCCCAGAGCTCAACCCAAGAGGCCCCTGCCCCTGAGGAGTTCCCAGGCAGAGGCTGGGATGCAGGGGGTTGGAGGTGGCTCTTCTCATTCTTCTCTGTCAGCAGCACTGAGGTGGGTGTCACAGAGGACGCCAGACCCCGAGCTGGCCGCGATTCACACCAAGTTCTCAGGCAGTACCGGCAAGGAGGCGGGGTTTCCCAGAGTCACCGCAGCAGACCTGGGGAGGGTCCCCTGCAGGCGGTGGGAGGCCAGCCTGGGGGACCAGCGGAGGATACCAGCCCAGAGCATCACCCCCCTCAGCAGCTCCTGCCCCCTCCCCAACCCTAGCTCCTTCCTCCCACTCCCCAAGTAGCACTACTGTCTGCAGCCTCACGGTGCCTCCTCCCTCCCTTCTCGGCGGCCTCCACGCTGGTCCAGGCCACCGCAGGGTCATCCGGACAGCTGCTCCAGCCTCATCGCCCAGCCCCCATCCACCGCCTCAAAGCCTGCTGCCAGGAAGGCCTTTCCAAACATAAACATACCCTGCCTTAAAACCCTCCCCTGTCCTTACGTGCTTCTAAGACCCTCACTTCTAAGCCAAGGCTCCTGCCACACAGGCTGTCCCCCGTCGGTGGCGTGGGTCTCTCTTCCCCGATTTCTCTGGCGCCCGGCTCACTCCACTGGGAGGCTTGGCGCCCGCATGAAATGGAGCCCCCAACCGCGGAGCCCAGACACACTCTTAACCCCAAGCCTTCCCTTCGGCAGTGCTCATCGCTCCCACTGACGGAAATGAGCTGCTTAGCGCGCTTACTCCATCAGACCGAGCTAGGCGCGGAGAGGAGTCCGTCCCGTCCCGGGCCCTGCGCACTAAGATGTTCCCCAGAGTCCCTGGGTTACTGAATCAGCCCAGGATTCAGGGCCTCCAGGGCCACAGCGGACGCCCTCTTCCGGCTCCATGTTGAAGGGGACAGGAGGTGAGAGCCCCGCGCAGCCTGCCCCGGGGCCCAATACCGGAGGCTCCGGGAGACCCGCTGGGGTCCAGGACCAGCCCGCCCCTTCCTCCTTTAGTTTTTCACCCACAAGCCCCGATCGGCTCCTGCTGTAATAACGGACGCTGGCTCCGCACTTTGTAATACCACAAGCAACACGACTCCCGCGGGCCAGTTCATACGCCGCCCTCAGGCTCTCCCCAGACCCGAACGGGCGCCCGGTCCAGGACAGGCACACCTGCCGCTCGGGCGGTGAACCCCGCTCCCTCCCTGGGCGGCACCCACAGCCGCAGCGCCCCGGCTCACTTGGCCTTGAAGCGGCCCACTCCCGCCACGGGTTCCGCCATGTCGCCGCAGCCGCCGCCGCCGCCGCCGCGTGAGGGAGACACGGACGCCACTCCTCACTGCCGGCGCGCCGCAGATGGCATCACCGGGCACGACGCCTGTGACGTCACCAGCTGCGCGCTCGGCGCCATCTTTGCTGTGGGCAGCCCCTGCTGTGTCGGGAAGCGGAAGCTGGTGGAGGCGTCTCTGGCTTGGAGGAACCGGCGTAGAGCCGCATGGGGGCGGCTGGGCCTCCGGGGGGCGGCTGAATGCGGGGCCCGGGGTTTGCCCGCTGTTGGTTTTTTTAGTGAAGTTTTTTTAAAAAGGAGTCATTGGAAATGTTTACTGAAGTCATCCCGAGGCTCTTGGCCCTCGGCATTCCGGGATTTGGGTACAAGGCCGTCAGGTGCTCCTGGTCGGCTGCGATAGATATGGAGGGTAAATGAATAAATCGGGTAACTTCAGAGCCTCTCAGATATTTATTGATCACATTCTACCTGCAAAGCGCTGTTCTAGACGTTTGGGAGGCCCCAGGGAAGCAGGTGCTAGAAGAGAGGGCTGGGGGAGGTCGGGCAAGGAGTCATCGGGAGCGGTGGGCGATTCGTGCTGTGGAAAGAACAGATCTCGGCCACGGGACAGGGCGGAATGCAGGAGGTGCGCTTTTAAATGGGGCGGTGGGGAAGGTAAGGTGTTGCCCGAGTAGAGCGGGGACCCCTGTGGCTGCCTGGGGGAACAGTGCTTGTGGCTAGACGGGTCCGGAGACCATAGGGGCAGGAGATAGAGATAATGGGGTTTCCCTGTGAGGCGTGGGCTTCTCCTAGGAGTTGAGGGCTTTGAGCGGTTGGCTGATTGGGAAGTTGGTTAACAGACTTAGTAGAAGTAACAGGAAGGAGACTGGGAGATCAGGGGAAACCTCTGCGAGGAAGAGACATCCGAGGGAAAAGAAAGCAGGCAAACGGAAAGCAAGGAGAAGAGCCTTCCGGGCAGGAGCGGCCCAGGGAGAAAGGCCAGTGTCCCCGCGTGGTGAAGGCAGTAGTACCTGGAAGTGGGGCGGGTGGCAAATGGGATAAAGCTGTGAGGCCGGCAGGCACAGAGGCAGCGGGGCGGGGCAGGCCTGGGATCTGCGTTTATTTTCCCCTCAATTTACACGGTACCGTGGCCCTGGGGCCCCCACACCTCGGCCCCAATGCTGCCTTCTGGGTTGGCCTCGGCCTCCCCTTGCGGGGCTCCCATGAGCAGCGCGTCGTCCTCCTCCAGGAAGTCCCCGAGCTGGGCCAGCTGCCTGCGGATGAGAGTGGTGGTGCGGTGCACTTTGCGCATGCGCCGCAGCAGGCCCAGCACCAGGATCCGGCTGCGCTCCTGACGCTGGTTCCAGGCATCGCGCAGATCCCGGTAGCAGTTGTGGTGTGCACGCTCCGCGGGGCCCAGGGTGGCCCCACAGCCCAGTGGGCACTGCTGCTGGGCCCCACGTTGGCAGTGCTGCCGGTGCTCAGCCAGAGCCCCACGTGGCACCCGTGCCGTGCAGCCCTCGTTGGGGCAGGCCATCAGCTCGAAAGGGCATGAGTCCTGGTGCCCCCTTCGATGGGCCAGGGGGCAAGTCACCAAGCAGCCTGCTTCCGCATTCTTGCACTGAGGGTGACGGAGAGCACCATATGAGCCAAACCAGGTGGGACATGGCCACCCAGCACAGGAGTAGCCTGCTTTACGTAGGACCCCCCCCCCCCCATCTATGACTTTCCTGACCAGGGAGCCCACCAAGCTCTCCCGGCATCAGTGATGTGGAGGGGGAAATAGTTGGGCAAATGTTTGGAGGTGGGAAGAATCTAGACCTCTGAGAGCAGGTGCACAGGGCTGAAGGCTTGAGGGACTGGGGTATACATGGTGGGGCTGACCTTGCTGTTGCACAGAAGCCAAGTTTGTTTGTTTTTTAAAGCTCAGTTTCCTCAACGATAAAAATTAGGGACCAGGGTGATGGCCGGCAGAGAGGACACTTCATCCTCTAAAAATCTTGGATAATCCCCATTTTACAGCTGAGACCCTAAGGGCTCAAAAAGCTTAGGTAACTTGCTCAAAGTCACACAGCAAGTAAGTGATAGAGATGGGACCCACACAGGCAGGACTGATGACCTTGAGGCTGCAATCAGCGCTGCTAGACCAGAAACCCTGGGTTCTGAGGACAGGCTTCTCCTTACCCCCTCCCCTGGCTGGAGCGAGAAGGGTGCTGGGAGCTGGTGCTTCAGGCTACCTTGACTTCCAGGCGGCCAATCGTCCTGCGGAGTTTATTTACGTGGACCATCTTTTTCCATTTCACCTCTTTCCTGCAGCACGGACAGGTCTTCTGTCTAGGAGGCAGGAATGGGTGGTGAAGAGTGTTGGGAGTGGGAAGGGACCAGCACACCTTCCCAGGTGATCCCTTCTCTTGAGCTGGAAGAGGCCTGAGGGTTTCATGGGGACTCAGCTCTGAGGCTGGGGCCACGGGCTGTAAGTGCCACAGGGTGCGGGGACACACGTACTTTATTGTCCTAGATTTGAGAGCTGATTCTTTTTTTTTTTTTTTAAGATTTTATTTATTTATTAGAGAGAGAGAGAGTAGGCAGAGAAGCAGACAGAGAGAGAGGGGGAAGCAGGCTCCCCTAAGCAGAGAGCCCGATGCGGGGCTCGATCCCAGGACCTGAGCCGAAGGCAGAGGCTTAACCCACTGAGCCACCGAGGCACCCCTGGGAGCTGATTCTTATGCCCACTCTGACATAATGCTTGGCCCACCCTCCTCTCTGTTCTGGGCCACAGGAATGGACACAGCCCTGCCCTTGTCCTCCCAGCCTCTTGGGTGCCCACTAGCACCTGGTTAGCCACCGGAGGATGCATTTCTTGCAGAAGATATGGCTGCATGGCAACCTCACCGGCCTCTTGAGAACCCCATGGCACACAGAGCACAGGAAGTTGCAGTCGGGAGGGCTGGCGAAGAGGTTGAGATCATAGCCACCACTCTGCAAAGACCAGGCCAAAATCAGGGACTGGCTGAACCAGGATCAAGCCACACACCCAGAGGGAAACCCCAGGATGGGGAGGTGGACCATGAGAGTCCCAAGTGGAGTGGTGGGTCAGCACCCACTTTGAGGGGGCAGCGGTGAGGGTCAAGACCAAGACTACTAGTCCCCAACTGGAGAAGCTGGCCTTGGCCTGGAGTTAGACCTGGCCAGAGCCCTCACAAAAGGCTACTTTCCTTATCTTGTTTGGGAGCTGTTCACCCTTGCTGAGTGAGGAGTGGGGTCCAACTCTGGGGAGGTCTCAAACTAGGAACGCATTTAAGGGCCAGAGGCAAAAGGGACCCAGTCTCACCATGATCTGTGTCCGGATGGCAGCTCCACTGACCCCCAGGGCTCAGGAGCCTCCATTTTACAGCAGGAGTGGGCCGACCTCACAGTGGCATTGTCCAGCTCAGGCCAATCACAGCCCTGGGTCAGGGCCCACTGGGATCCTGTACCATATGGCCTTTGCTCGGAGTGGAGGGATTAGGTAGTCTGGACCTGGGGCAGGTCCCTGAAGCCCGTCTTGGGAGTGGCTGTCAGCTGATACCCAAGCAGCACTAGGCTGGGAACCAAACTTCTGATGACTGTTTCCCCAAAGCTGAGGCTTTGGCAGGAATGTAGGAATTGTTCCTTTCTCCCTTCTCGAATAGTGCTGTCCAGGCCAGATCTCCAAGAGCGCAAGGACTTTTGACCCACCATCAGGTCTCTTAGGATCAAAGACTCATGGAACTAGCCGCAGAGTACAGATCAGGAAGATCTGGACCAGATGACAGAGACCCATGTAACCTGTGGTGCCCAGTCGGTGGGGTGCCTAGTCTGTGAGAAAGCCTTCCAGAACATAAGCTCTGACCACGTGGGCAGGCCTTTGAGAAGACACTGGGAAATCAAGCTCTACCTGGGAAACCAGCATGTTCCCCATCTGGAGCACGGAACCGGGAACTGCTCGTTCAGTAGCCCTGAGTACCGAGCTCACCAAATCCTATCCCAGACCCTGTGCCCTCCTGAGAGCAGTAAGGGGCCAACACAAGCCCTTGACCTGGGAATCGTACACTCTCATTCTTGTATCAACTTGCAAAAGAAAACCCAGTTATTTCACTGGCAAAAGCGTGTTTATTTGGGAGTAACCACAGCTCAGAACGCGCAAGCTACAGCGAAACCACAAGCAATCCCCCAACAGACAAAACAAAGGAACTTTATTTCATTGAGAAAGAAAGCTGGGAGGGATCTTTTCACGGATCGAAGTCCACTGGAGAATTCAGGGTGACGCCTGAGCTGCGAGAGTAACCCCCATGTCGTTCCCTATCAGGGCCTGTAACCGATAGTGAGCCCCATGGCTCCCCATCTGGCCTCCCGACTTCCCCTGGGGATGTTTCCCTTCATTGTCACCCTCGCCAATAGGTTGGTGGCCCAGCCCACTCGCCACAAGCTCACAGGTGCTTCGCTACTGTGGAAGCGATGCGGTATGGGACACACAGCGGGGCTTCAGGTCGGGCCCCGCCACCCACGGAGCGCCACGCAGGAGTCAGTGCAACCCCTGGGGCCCAAGTTGCACCCCTCCGTGGCATCCGACGCGGAACTGGGCCGGCCGGCAAGAGGACGTGTCGCAGAGGGTCCCTCCTCCGCTGCACACCTTGCTCCCCGCACCCAAAGATGCAGCTCCAGGCGGACGGGCGGGGGGCGCCCACACGTGCACAACTCAGACCGACAGCTCTACCGGGCGTTGGCGGCAGGGCCCCCCCGCCCCCCGCGGTCCTGGCGGCGTGGGCCTCACGGTCCGGACATCGGCGTCCTGGGGGCAGAACATGGGGTCAGGGGTCGGAGGCCAGAGCGCACGCGGGCGGGGGACGGCGGGGCGCGTGTCGGGGCCTGGGTTTCACCGGCCCACACGGACGAGCGGGCGGTGAGCTGAGGCCCCCGGTGGCTCTGGGCGCCGAATCTCACCCGCGGCCACGGCCAAAGCCGCGGGTGATTTTCAACCAACGCCGACGTCCCGGCTACCACCCAGGGTCTCGCGGGCAGAGAGCGCGAGGCGCGGCGCGCGGACCTACCTCGCGGCGCCCGGCAGCCGGGCGGCAGCGGCGCACACGTTCAGGCCCGCGAGGCCGCAGGTGCGCAGGCGCGCAGGCGCACGCGGAGCGGGCGGGGAAAGCCGGGAGCGCGCGGCCTCCGCTCCCATAAGCCCGTCGCGGACGCGCGCCTGGGGCGGGGCCGCTGAGATCTCGCGGCACCTGGCGTGGTATAAAGACTGGCTCCGCGCGGCCTCGCTCTTCCTCTCCGAGAAAACACGTGAGTGTGTGGGTTTTCCGTGGTGGGTGCTGCGGGGCCCGCGCCGGTGATCCGCGGCCGTCCGGCGGGGCTCGGTCCGGCGCGCTGGCGCTTCCGGGTGGGAGCCGTGGCCCCGGCAGACTGTATATGCCCGGGCCTCGCTGACCGGCCCACTCTCGTTGTTCCTTTCAGCAAATGGCGGATGACGCCGGTGCTGCGGGAGGGCCCGGAGGGCCCGGGGGCCCTGGAATGGGAGGCCGCGGCGGTTTCCGCGGAGGCTTCGGCAGCGGTATCCGGGGCCGGGGCCGGGGCCGTGGTCGGGGCCGGGGCCGAGGTCGCGGAGCTCGCGGGGGCAAGGCCGAGGACAAGGAGGTAGGTGGGGTCCTCGCGGGAGACGGGCCCGGGGCGGCGCCGATCGGGGCACCGTGGTCACCGAGGCCTTGTTCCGCAGTGGATCCCCGTCACCAAGCTGGGCCGTCTGGTCAAGGACATGAAGATCAAGTCCCTGGAGGAGATCTATCTCTTCTCCCTGCCCATCAAGGTAAGGCGGGGTCCTTGCCCCCGGTGCGGGGATGGCATGTGTGTCCCGGGCGCAGCCGGTGTGCGTGCGCGAGCGTCCTTTGTGTCTGCCGGGGGTGTTCCGCTGAGACGAAATGGGGACGGCTGGAAAACCGGCATGGGGATGCGGGTGGAGGTTCTCACGGGAAGTGTCCCAGGTGGCTCCTGGGCTTTGTGCGGTAAACGCCTGCGTGGCCCCGTCCTCGCCCCGCAGGAGTCTGAGATCATCGACTTCTTCCTGGGAGCCTCCCTCAAGGACGAGGTCTTGAAGATCATGCCTGTGCAGAAGCAGACGCGCGCCGGCCAGCGGACCAGGTTCAAGGTACCCCAGCCCCCTTGGGTGTTGTGAGCTGTGTGTGCGCGGGGTTCGGTGGGACTCTCTCAGCTCTGCATGGTCACACTTGATACCACGCGTGTGGCTTTCGTAATCGGGAGAGAGAGAAAGGACCTCTTCGGGACCTCCGAGTGGCTTCACAGTGGCCACCCTTTTCTCGAGGGGTGCCACAGATCCTGGGTGGTGGCCCGTGATGGCCGTGCTGACCAGTGGACCACCAGCCATCTCAGGCTCTTCACAGGCATTTGTCGCCATCGGAGATTACAATGGACACGTCGGTCTGGGTGTCAAGTGCTCCAAGGAGGTAGCCACTGCCATCCGTGGGGCCATCATTCTGGCCAAGCTTTCCATCGTCCCTGTGCGGCGAGGCTACTGGGGGAACAAGATTGGCAAGCCCCACACTGTCCCGTGCAAGGTAGGCTTGGGGGGGCAGTAAGCGACGGGGCCTGTGGTGGTGCAGACTCCCCGTAGGTCATCTCCTGATACCTCCACCCTCCAGGTGACTGGCCGCTGTGGCTCTGTGCTGGTGCGTCTCATCCCCGCCCCCAGAGGCACTGGCATTGTCTCGGCCCCTGTGCCCAAGAAACTGCTGATGATGGCCGGTATCGACGACTGCTACACCTCGGCCAGGGGCTGCACTGCCACCCTGGGGAACTTTGGTAGGTGGCCTTCACGGGGGCTGTGGCCTCTCTCAGCTCCGCTTAATCATACTGTGTGTGTGCTTGGCGTACTTCCAGAGAGAGAGAGGAAGGCCCTCCTAATGCACGGCAGACTGGCCCCAAGTGGCCTCTCTGTTCCTAGGAGCGCGACATCTGTTTGCACCTGGGGTGTTGTGTCCCTGAATCTGCCAACCTTCTCCTGTTTCTCTGTTCCAGCTAAGGCTACTTTTGATGCCATCTCCAAGACCTACAGCTATCTCACTCCTGACCTCTGGAAGGAGACTGTGTTCACCAAGTCTCCCTATCAGGTACTGCCTGCCCAGCTCCCTCGTTAGCCTCAACGAGTGCCCAAGGTGCTGGGGTGTGGCTACAGCTAAAGCCTTGTTTCTCTTCTCTAGGAGTTCACGGACCATCTTGTGAAGACCCACACCAGAGTCTCTGTGCAGAGGACCCAGGCTCCAGCTGTGGCTACCACATAGTTTTATACAAGAAAAATAAAGTGAACTAAAGCTTGTTAACAGTGTTTTGTTTATTTCGCTTATGATCTTAGTCGTAAGCTGGACTTACAGGGAGACGGAACCAGTACGGTCAGCAGATCCAAGTGGGGGACCGAAAGTGACACCAGGAACAGCTTTCTTATTTAAACTTTTTTATTTGAGTTGTATTGTTTCAGGAAGGTGCTCAAGGAGCTGCTTTAGGCAGCGGCAGCCTCTTTAGCCGCCTTTCTCTCCGCGCACATGCGCTGCTTCTGCTTTGCCAGGCACTTCCTGGCGGAGTAATGTGCTCCCAGGTCGTGATCTGGGAAGGAGATGGGAGGGAAGTCAGGGGCGGTTTCTACCCTGGTACAGACCAGAGCCCTTTTTACAAGCGGGGAGGAAACAGCGATGACACTTAGCAGTAAAGGGACCTTGAGTCTAGGGCTTAATACCCCCTCCCCCAAACAACTGGCAAAATCTGGGCTATGATGTTGGGGTTCAAGCATCAGACCGGGGTGGGCGCTTGCTTACAGCGGTCCTGGTAAGCCTTGGCCACCTGGGTGAACTGCTCCAGCTCCTTGGCACAGTTCTGCCGGTAGCTCTCGCCTTCCCGCTGCTGACACGCCTTCAGCCTCTCCTGGATAATGTTGACAATTTCTTGATCGACTTTACTGAAAAGAAAAAAAAAAGTTTATGAGAAATCCTTTCCCCGTATGCAGAAGACAGTAGAATAAAAGCAAAACCTTAAAGCCCTGTTGTCTGGCCCCTCCACCCTCAGAATCTGGGCCAAACCCAGGAGGTTTTGGCCCCTGACCACCATCCACAGTATCCCTGGGGGATGAGAGCCCAACAGGAGATCTCACTAAGCAAGACTTGTTTTGTTTTTTTTTTTAAGGATTTTATTTATTTGACAGATCTCGAGAGGCAAAGGGGCAGGCAGAGAGAGAGGAGGAAGCAGGCTTCCTGCTGAGCAGAGAGCCTGATTCAGGGCTCGATCCTAAGACCCTGAGATCATGACCTGAACCAAAGGCAGCGTCTCAACCCACTAAGCCACCCAGGCGCCCCAAGACTCTGTTTCTTAACTAAGAAAGGACACCCAAAGACAGGACATACTAGTCTCTTCTCCACTGCATTTCTGCTTCAAACATGCACAAGATATCCTTCTCCTGGCACTCGGTGATGTCTGGCACACGGCGGAACTCCCGGTGGTAGTAGTAATACCTGTTCTTCGCGTGCTGCCGCTCTATAAACTCTGTAAAGAGAAAACCCCAGACTCTAAAGGCCCTGTTGGTTTGGACAGGCCACGGTTAGAATGTGCTCTTAGCTCTGTTCTTTTCTCACAAGCCACGGAAGGGGCAGACTGCCCAAACCTTTCTGGCTTTTACTAAGACTGCCAATTAGACTCTCAAAAAAACAGGTGTGGCTGGGTAGTCCTGGGTTAGGTTAACCTAAACCCTAACCCTTCCTGGGAGCCAGGCACCAAGTGTATTGTCCCAGGGGGTAAGTCCCAGTACAGAGTACTGAGGCCCAGAGAAAATTCAGGATTCTGAACCCATGCTCTCCAAGCCCACACCTTTCTACGGGTCCTACTGCTTGCCAACCTCTCCACAACACAGGGTCTGACCAGTAGGCAGAGGCCCCAAAGCAGTTCTACTGCCACTAACCTTCTGGCCTCAACGTCCCCACCCAGAAATTGACAAGCTGGAACTGATGAAATCTCATTCCTGCAGACACATAAAACACTTTCTGAGAAAGAGTGGGTCCGCTGCTGTGCCTTTTTCAGATTTGGGGGTCTGATTTGCTGACTTTATCCTAAAAGTGACCAGGGCATCGCATCACTTGGGCGGCTGGGTTGCTGAATGAACTACTCCGTGAAAGGAATGGATGTACGGCGGGCACTAGTGCCTGAGGGACAGTGTGCTCCTGCCGCCGCCTCCACTGGGCCGGCTCAGCAACTGGGCAACCAAGAGCTGTTTTAAACACACGCCTGGTTTGGACTGGAGACGGGGGCATCTGGACAGCCATTAGGCGTGAGCACACACGTACTGCAAGTCACAGCACACCTAGGTTGAGGGGTCCTCGGCCAGCACCCGACCACCCCGGTCATTTTGCAGGCGTGCACAAGGCTGGAAGGGAAACCCTCAATACCGGTTTGCAGACTGCCTTCCGTGCAGAACGCAGGATGCAAAGCGTGCAGGCGGATGGGGCTTAGCCAGCCCCGGGCCAGACTGCGATCCGCAAACAAACCCTAATATCTGGGCGAGGCCGGAGACCCAGGATGCGTGGAGGAAACGCAATGATTACTCTTGGTGTGGGAGCGAGGAGCGTTCCTAGAGTGCACTGAAGGTGGGGGGCCGAGGGGCCCAAGGAGGCGACCGAGCCCGCAGGTGCGGACGGCGGGGGCTGGTCACGGGGGCGAAGCCTGGGGTGCAGCTGGGCATCCAGGCTGGGCGACGGGGTGCGGGGAACGCCGAAGGGCGGCGAGGGGCCCTGGGGAGCGACGAGGCCCGGATGGGGTCCGTACCTCTAACTAGGGTCACGGGCCGGTCCACGAGGAGGTCGAAGGCCTTCGTCAAATAGGTTATGGGGTTGGGCAGCGAGGTCTGCGGCGAGGGCGCCGGCGTGCGGCGCGGGGGCTCGGGGTACACGTCCTTGTCCCAGCTGTCCGGCATGGCTGCGGCGCGCAGGAGCGACCCACTGTCGGACGCAGAACCCCGGCCTCTGCCTGGATCCCACGGCCTAGTTCGCCCGCCGCAGAGGACGCCCTAGCGCGGCTGCGCCGGCGCGGAGGTTGTGGGGCTTGGTTCTCGCGAGGTTCCATGGAACTTGTAGTTCGCTCGCCGCAGAGGACGCCCTAGGGCGGTGCGCAAGGTCGGGGGCGGTGCTCGCGAGGCCCCATGGAACTTGTAGTTCGCCCGCTGCTGAGGCCGCCCCAAGGCGGCTGCGCCTGAGCAGTGCGACCGCCGCTCGCGAAGTACCATGGGACTTGTAGTTTTATCGGCCCGCCCAATGGCGGGCTGCGGCAGCCCTGAGCACGCTTCCGCCCCGCTCTGCCTACATCTCGCGTCCTCTGGACTGGGCGCTGCTCTAGGCCCTTGGGATACTCTAATGAAGGAAGCAGAGGCCCCTGCTTGCATTCTTTTTGTTTGTTTGTTTTCTTCCTTCCTTTCTTTCTTTCTTTTTTTTCCTGGTTACGTTCTAAGACAACACAGACACAGGAATAAATAAACCGTTCATTCCGTTTCGTCGGTGTACGTGCACGTGGCAAGTGCAGCCGGGAACAAGGGGGACACAGAGCTGGGCTCTGTTCCAACACAGGTCGCTGGAACAAGCAAGTAACACAGCATCAACAAATAACACACACTACCAAACGGCCCGCTCTTTCAGGAAGCCTTCCCGGAATTGCCCCTTCCCTGCAGCCCTCTCTGGGCCCCACTGTGTCTTTCAAGGCCTCTCATGGACCGGCTAATGCAAGTGAGCTTAGGGGTCCTGTCTGGGGCAGAGCAAGAGGCAGGGCTTGCCCTGGGGCTCCTGGGAGCAGAGTGCTCTGGTCCAGCTCCTGTGGTTCTGCCCTGGCCCTGGGCACTGGTGTTCCTCCTGGTGCAGCTCCACTGACCAGGGCCCTGCTGACCGCCCTGGGTGATCTCCATACTTGGCAGGGCCCCTGACCAGTACCCGGGAGAGTGCTGGTCACTTCCTGCCTAGAAGCTGGGGCCAGGGCCACAGAGTCATCAACACTGTGGACGTACGGAATCAGTGATCGTAGAAATGTCAACTCCTGAAATCATGAACTCAGAAACACATGCTATCCAACCAAAAGAACCTTTTTCTTTTTCCTTTTTTTTTTTTTTTAATTTGACAGAGATCACAAGTAGGCAGAGAGGCAGCAGAGAGAGAGGGCGGGGGGAGGGGGAAGCAGGCTTGCCGCGGAGCAGAGAGCCTGATGCGGGGCTCTATCCCAGGACCCCTGGACCACGACCCGAGCCTAAGGCAGAGGCTTTAACCTGCCGAGCCACCCAGGCGCCCCAAAAGAAGCTTTTATAAAAGATTATTTATTGGGCGCCTGGGTGGCTCAGTGGGTTAAGCCGCTGCCTTCGGCTCAGGTCATGATCTCAGGGTCCTGGGATCGAGTCCCGTATCGGGCTCTCTGCTCAGCAGGGAGCCTGCTTCTCTCTCTCTCTGCCTGCCTCTCTGTCTACTTGTGATCTCTCTCTGTCAAATAAATAAATAAAATCTTAAAAAAAAAAAAGATTATTTATTTACTGATTTGAGAAAGTATGGGAGTGGACGGGGGTGGGAGGGGAGAGGGAGAAGCAGGCTCCCTGCTGACTGGGGATGCCAAGGTGGAGCTTGATCCCGATCCCAGGACCCCGAGGTCACGACTGGACCTGAAGGCCAATGCTCCACCGAATGAGTCACCCAGATGCCCCTGATCAAAAGAATCTTAACACTGATTGGCCTACAACATTGGACTGAACAAGGGAACCCAAAAGATCTGGGCCAGACCGGCCGCCACAGAGAACAGGGGAAAGCAGAGACCTGTGCTCAGGGAAAGCGCTGGTCTGGCAGTTTTCCCCCGTACCAGGCAGCAGAGGGACTTGGAGATCATGTAGCAGAAGCAGGACGAGGCGGCTGAGAGGGAAGAACCCAAGCAGCTTGTGGCTCTGTGTCCTGCCCTCCAGTTCTTGGCGTTTCAGCCTGGAAGCAGTCCTACTGGTGCCGCAAGTCCTGCAATGCACCCGGGGTCCCACATGTGCGGCCCTCCCTTTGCCCTGAGTCTGTGAGCAGCCCTACCGGGCTTTCTCCCCTCAGACAGCCTCTGCCCCCCTGGGCCACTCCGGAAGCAGAGGGTTGCCCCTGGCCAGGGATTTTATTCCTGTGGGGTTCGGCCCAAAGCAATAAAAGTGGCTTTGAGAGTAACAAGAGCCCTAACATTTGAGTCACATAGATCTTAGCATCAGCGCCTCACAAGCCCTCAGAGACGTTTTAGGTCTATACAACTGATTCTCCAGGTTCAGAACTTCAGAACCATATAGACTCCTTGTTCTAGGATCACAGCCGTTAGCGCCCCTGCCTGCAGCGCCCCACCCCCCACCCCAGTTTGTGCAGCCCTGGCTCACGGCCCTCAGGACAGGACAGGACAGGAGTTCCCTCCGTCTCACTGCCTGCCGACCAGGCCAGACCCTTGTTGCAGCAGCCCTGGAAGAAGGCCCCTCCCCCGCTGGGGTTCCTTGACTGCTTAACAGGCCAAGTTCCTATCCTGGGAGGGTAGCACAAGGCAGAAAACAAAGTGGGCGTGAATCAGTCCCAGGGCCCCAAGGACAAGAGTGACACGCCTGGCCCCAGGTATCCCCACCCCGGGCTGCCCATCTGATGCCCCCTTGCGCCCGGCCCCAGGCCAGGCCAGGCCTGCTCCTGGCACCGGAGCCCATGTCCGCCACGGGACATGACCAAGCTCCCCTGCCAGGGGCTAAATCTGGGAGCTGGCCTGCCACTCGTCCCTGCCACTTGGCCTCCGGCGCCTGTCAGGAGGCCCCTTCCCTTCCTGACCTACAGGGACCCACAGCCATGGTCAGTGGGCTGGGGGGCAAGAGCCGGCTTCCTGGGAGGGGCGGGTGGGCTTCTGGAGTCTCTCCCAGCAGGGATGGGCCTGGGGCCGGTGGGGTTGTAGGTGACTGAAGGGACCACAGGGGGGCCAGAGCTCAGGCTGCCAGGCCTAGAATGGGCAGGAAATGGACAGATGGCAGTGGCCCCCTGTCCCTTTAGCCCTCAGCCAGGGTGTGGGCCTGTCCTTGCTGGGCCCAGCAGGCTGAGCCCACTGAAGCAGGATGCTTGTGGGTGAGGAGAGCTTGGTCACAGCTCTGTCCCTAAGACACTGGCCCTGAGGCAGCCTTCCGTCCTTTCCTGTGGACAGAGGGAGGCACCAAAGACCACTGGGGCCCAGTCTGGGGTCCCTGACTCACTTCCCTGGGTCTGGGCTCTGGTCCCAATCAGGCCCCCCACCAGAGACACCCCAGCTCTGACCTCCCTCCCCTCCTGCCGCCAGTCCCACCGGAAGTTCTCCGCCCCTCGGCACGGACACCTGGGCTTCCTGCCCCACAAGAGGAGCCACCGGCACCGGGGCAAGGTGAAGACTTGGCCCCGGGACGACCCCAGCCGGCCGGTGCACCTCACGGCTTTCCTGGGCTACAAGGCGGGCATGACGCACACCGTCCGAGAGGTGCACAGGCCCGGGCTCAGTGAGTGGCTGCAGGGGGACCCATGGGGAGGGTGTGGGGCCTCTTGCCACGCCTGCCAGGGGATCTGGAGAGACTTCCGGAGGCTGGGGGCCGGAGCTGGGGTCCAGGAGGGGAAGCAGCCCCAGAAAGGGCAAGGTCCTGCTGAGGGAGCCGCGGTCAGGGCACTGTCACTGAGTCCTGACCACTGTCCTTGCCCCCAGTTTACAGACGAGGAGATCGAGGGGTTAGGAAACTTGCCGGTTGCCGGGTTGGTAAGGGGAGGGGCTACGATTCAAAGACAGGTGCCCCGTCTACTTTTTGTCTTCCCATCAGGGTGGGCTCACGTGTGGCTCTAAGGACGGAGACAGAGAGCTCCATGCACCTTTCGCCCGGTTTCCTGATGGAAATAGCGTAGAAAACTATGGTAATAGGGTCACAACCGGTTTCGACATGGATACGACCTGCCCATCCGGGTCAGGTTTCCCAAGCTGGGGCGGGTGGACGCACGCATGCGCAGTGCCGCGCGGTTCGGCCCCGCGTGAATGCACCACCGCGCAACATTCCATCCCACGCGGGTCCTTCCTGTCGCCTTTCTACAGCCAGCCAGCACCTCCGGCCTCTTGGCAACCGTCCTGTTCTTCACTTCCCCTCATCTGTTTTTAATTTTTATGTATTTATTTATCTTTGTTAAGATTTTATTTATTTGACAGAGATCACAAGTAGGCAGAGAGGCAGGCAGAGAGAGAGGGGCAAGCAGGCTCCCCGCGGAGCAGAGAGCCCGATGCGGGGCTCGATCCCAGGACCCTGAGATCATGACCCGAGCTGAAGGCAGAGGCTCAACCCGCTGAGCCACACAGGCGCCCCAATTTATGTATTTATTTTTGAGGATTTATTTATTTTCTTGACAGAGAGAGCCCGTGCGAGTAGTGGGGAGGGAGAAGGGGAGAGGGAGGTGGGAAGAATTGCGAGCAGAGTCCCCAGCCTCATGGGGCTTGGGATCTCACGACCCTGAGGTCATGACCTGAGCCGAGACTCAGAGTCAGATGCTCCACCGACTGAGCCACCCAGACGGTCCGTTCCTAATATATGCCGGAAACGTACACTTCTGCTTTGTATTAGTCTCAGTAATAACATCTACAAAATCATTGGTTTGGGACAAATTATATGTGTTTTTCTAGAACTATCCACATATACTCATAACTATTAAAATTAAAATTGTTTGCGTGAGCACCACTGAGGGAATCCTGGGCCCTACCCTTTGGGGGATGCTGCCCTGGCTGTGGGCTCTCCTAGCCCATTTCCAGATGATCTTGTGGGGAAACTGAGGCAAGGAGCAGGTCAGGCCTTGTCTGAGATCTCAGAGGCAGATCGTAGACCACCAGAAGGGCCCTGACCAGCACCTGCTCCATGCCCTGGGCCGGGCAGAGAGGGAAGGGCCAGGGCTGGGGAGGCTGGTGGCCGGAGGTCACTGGGGGCCCTGAGGCCGTGGTGCTCCATCTTCCCTCGGGCAGGATGGGCTATAGTTGGCTTTTTCCCATGGGCCCCGGACGCCTTCCTCCATGCTCCTGCCTCTGGGTCTCTTCTAGAAATTTCCAAGCGGGAGGAAGTGGAGGCAGTGACCATCGTGGAGACGCCGCCTCTGGTGGTGGTAGGCGTGGTCGGCTACGTAGCTACCCCTCGAGGCCTTCGGAGCTTCAAGACCATCTTTGCAGAGCACCTTAGTGACGAGTGCCGTCGCCGTTTCTACAAGGACTGGTGAGGGCCGCCCTCGGGCGGAGGCTGTGTGGTCTGGCCATCCCTCCAGCCCCAGCATGGTGCTGGAACAGTGGGTGTGGGCAGGCAGGAGCGGTGTCTGCAGGAATGCATGTTTATGGGGGATTGCCTTCGCTTCAACAAGAGACATGTGCAAGGGGACTGGAGTAGAAATTGGGATAGAGAAAGAGAGGAAGCAAGGGTTCCGATTTAGGATTACATTCAGGGACTAATTTGATGGACTGTCAGAGTTGGCTCAGAGCTTCCTAGCAGCCAGGGTGAGAAAGGGAAGGAGCCGTGGACAAGCTCTTCTCATCAGAAAGAAAGGCACTCTGGGGCCTCAGATCTTCCCTTGCACTAAGTCCTGAAAGGGAAAGCCCATCTGCCCAAGGAACCTCACAGATACCCCCGTCCTTACAGAGTTGGAGGCGCCCCTGTCCTGGCCCTCTGGGGGAGGTGACAGGTTTGGGGCCCTGAGCCAGGGCGGGCTGGATGACCACAGGCGAGGCGGCTGACCTCTTAGAGCCTCTTAGATTGTGCCCCTCCATCTCAGACACCATCAGCCCAGGATAGCATCGGGGAATAGGAGCGCTCCCCTGTCTGCAGCCCAGAGACCGCAGGAGCAGGGCCAGCAGTGGCCTCCCTGGGAAAGGAAGGAGAGAGGAGGGGGCATGCACTGTTCTAAGAGCCCCACGCGGTGGGCTGTGGGCACGTGGGGCCCAGACGGGCCTGGCGAGGTGCCCCTGGCTGGCCCCTTAAGTGTCTCCTGCTTGTGGCGCAGGCACAAGAGCAAGAAGAAAGCCTTCACCAAAGCCTGCAAGAGGTGGCGGGATGCCGATGGCAAGAAGCAGCTGCAGAAGGACTTTGCCGCCATGAAGAAGTACTGCAAGGTCATCCGTGTCATTGTCCACACTCAGGTCCGCCCGGCAGCCTTGCCATGCCCTGGACTCACCCTCCCCCCCACCTCCTCCATCCCAGCTTCCAGGAACCCTGGCAAATGTCAGCCTAAAAATACCACAAGCCTGGGGCATGGGCCCAGAGGGCTGGGTGACCGGCCGCGCTGGCTGGCCGCCGCCCCAGGGATGGCATGCTGGGGGTCAGCATGCTCTGAGGGCAGGCTCAACCAGGGCCCTCCCATGCCCTGAGAGGCCCGGATCTCCTGCCAAACATCCTGGCCCAAGGGCCAGCCACCTCAGTTTGGGTCCTGGCCCAAGTGTGTATGTGAGCCAACATTCATACATAGGGTCTGGCTTGATTTGTGCTGATGAATTACTAACACATCTGGCTTATTCTGGAACACCGCCTTGGCGTCTTGTTCTCAGGGAAGGCTAGCCTAGGCCTGGAGCAGCACCCTGCTCCCCCCTGCTGTTCCTGGTTATACAGTAACCAGGTCATGGTCATGTCCGTTTCCCTTGAGGGACTGGAGCTTCACGGGGCCAGTAACCTGGCTGCCTCATTAGGGCTGCACCTTGTATGCAGTAGGCACTCCATAAGTGCTTGCTGAGCACTAGGCCATGGCCGGTGTCCCTGCTTCCTCCCATGTGTCCCCTCAGCCGGTGCCTCACACAGCAGCAGCCAGAGATACATAAACATACCAACCACCTACCAACCACCGTGAGTCACACCCTGCAGCTAGGATGAAGCCCAAGTTTCTCCCCACAAGACCTGCACAGGCAGGCCCCTGCTCACCTCTGAGTTCATCCCACATCACGTTTCTCCTCGCTCGCCATGGTCCAGACACACTGGTCCCCTCTCCATCCCTCCAACTCCCTGCACAGGGCCTTTGCAAATGCGGTTTCCCATGCTCCCCAAAGTTTCAGATCTTCACTTAGTGGCTCCTTCTTCTTATTGGTGTCACATCAGCGGGGTCCTCTCTGACTGCCCTGTGTGTAAGGACTGTCCCCTCTGCCCCCACGGTTCCATTAGAATGCTCCGCCCTGTCCAAGAATTTACTCGATTTCTGTCTCCCAACTAAATAGTGGCTCCCTGAGGTCCAGGACCTTGCCTGCCTCATTCCGTGCTGTATACCCCAGTGCCTAGCACAGAACATAACATAGAGACAGACCCGAGCTCTGGAACATCCGTTGAAGGGATGCATGCATGAAAGCCTGATGGGAGTCACTAGCCAGTCATGCCGAGTCTGCAGATGGGGGCTCTGAGCCTCTGGGAGCCGACCGGCTGTGCCATGTCCCGCAGATGAAGCTGCTGCCTTTCCGGCAGAAGAAGGCCCACATCATGGAGATCCAGCTGAATGGCGGCACAGTGGCTGAGAAGGTGGCCTGGGCCCAGGCCCGGCTAGAGAAGCAGGTCCCTGTGCACAGTGTGTTCAGCCAGAGTGAGGTCATTGATGTCATTGCTGTCACCAAGGGCCGTGGTGTCAAAGGTGGGTCTGGGTGGGGATGGTGGCTTCGGGAAGGCCCCTGGGCTGGCCTCTCAGCCACTAGCCGCCCCCCACCTCCTTCCTGCACCTCCTGCAGGGGTCACGAGCCGTTGGCACACCAAGAAACTGCCGCGGAAGACCCACAAGGGGCTGCGCAAGGTGGCCTGCATCGGCGCCTGGCACCCTGCCCGTGTGGGCTGCTCCATCGCTCGGGCCGGGCAGAAAGGCTACCACCACCGCACAGAGCTCAACAAGAAGGTGTGTCCCCAGTCCTGGTGGTGGAGGGACACTCATGACCAGACCCCAGGGGGTGGGGTGCGTGATGCAGACACCGCCTGGCCCCCCGAAGGCTCTGAAATGCCCCTCCAGTGCCTGGGTCTAAGCACACATGCTGGTGGGGACTGACATCCCACTGGCTCCGGAGGCCCCCTGAGGCCTGCCACATGCCCTGTTCTCCTGGCAGATCTACCGTATTGGCCGGGGGCTGCACAAGGAGGATGGGAAGGTGGTCAGGAACAATGCGTCCACCAGCTACGACGTGACGGACAAGTCCATTACACCACTGGTGAGTGGGCGGGGCACGCATGCACGGGCAGGCATGTGGCATACTGGCCTGCCCCGGGAGCTTAGGGCCCAGAGAGCGGTGGCTTGGCAACGCAAGCCAGTGCTGCTCCCATATCCTCTGAGCCTCCCCTGCAGACAGCTTCCTGTCCCACTGCTGTCAGGGGGTGTGGAGGGCAGCAGCTGCAGCTGGGTTCCAGTCCCACCTGCAGTGTGGAGCACCTCCAGGGCCTAGAACAAGCGACTCCACGTCCCGGAGTCTCGGTTTCTCCCTCACTAAAATGTAGGTTGTGAACTGAGCTAAGGAGGGACTCAGAATAGGGCTCAGATGCTGCCCTGGTGAGTGACCCAGGGTGCTGCCCTGGGGCCAGGCTTGCAGCTTCCCCTAACCCGGTGGCCCCTTGTGGGGCCTGGATCCTGGCTGACTCAGCTTCCCACAGGGCGGCTTCCCGCACTACGGCGAGGTCAACAACGACTTCGTCATGCTGAAGGGTTGCATTGCTGGCACCAAGAAGCGGGTCATCACGCTGAGGAAGGTCAGCGCCTCTGTGGTGGGCTGGGGAGCAGGAGCCCCATGGGCCCTGGGAAGGTTCTGGGGGCTGGCCTCCCTGTCCTGCACCTTGCTCAGAGGAGGGTGGGGATGGGAAGAGCAAAAAGGAGGGGTTCTGGCAGGAGCTGGGTGAGTGAGTCCTTCCAGGTGTGGACTGGGGGTGGTGGGAGGCGGTGGGCGAGGACCTTACATCTGGCTCTCGTCTTCCACGGACCCCCAGTCCCTGCTGGTGCACCACAGCCGCCGAGCCCTGGAGAACATTGAACTCAAGTTCATCGACACCACCTCCAAGTTTGGCCACGGCCGCTTCCAGACCGCTCAAGAGAAGAGGGTCTTCATGGTGAGCCCGCCCACCCCTTGTCCTCCGGGGCTCAGCCCCCACAGCCCTCCTGCGCCAGAGTGGGGCAGCTGGAGCAGATGAGGGTCGGGGGCGCCCCTGCGCTCATCCCCATCTGGGCCCGCAGAAGCTCCGCCCCGCGCAGGATTCGCGCAGGCAACAAAGCCGCAGCCCCGGGATCCCGGCCGGGGCAGTGGCGCCGGCTAGACCTCGGTCGCTAGCGCCCCTCCGTCTCCCCCAACCCCCAACCAGGGTCCCCAGAAGAAGCATCTGGAGAAGGAAAAGCCGGAGACCTCGAGGGACCTGTAGGCGGCTTGCGATGGAGGGAGCCCGAAGGCAGCGCGGCGCCACCCCCGCCTGTCCCCGCTGTCTAATAAAGTGCGGAGGCGACTCTGCCCGCGTGTCTCAGAGTGGGGAGCGCGGGAAGGCGGGTGGCCCGCAGGTGGCCCAGGACCTAACCCAGGGCAGGCGTGTTGCTGCCTGGCCTCGCCCCGGCCCGGCGCAGCTCAGAGGCGCCCCCTGGCGCTCGGGCGGGGCGGCAGTGTAGGGGGCGCCGCACCCGAGCCCTTGCCGCGAGATCACGGGGGCGGGGCCTCGGGGCGGGGCCTCGGGGCGGGGCCTGCGCAGAGTCTGGGCGTCTCTGATCGTGATTGGTCCTCTGGGGGCGGGGCCTCGTGGAGCCCGGCAGGCTCCGGGCAGTGATTGGTCCTCGGCCGGAGGGGCGGGACCCGGGCGCAGGCCTGGCTATCGCGGGCCAGTGGCTTCGGGTCCGTCCGGGTGCGGTCGCTGCGCTGTCCCGCTGGCGCCATGTCGTTCTGCAGCTTCTCTGGGGGCGAGATTTTCCAGAATCACTTTGAACCGGGTATGAGTTGTGACCTCCCGGGAGGACAGCGGGCGGGAGCGCGCATAGAGCGGCGGTGGAGCCCCGGGATCCCGGAAGGGCAGAGTTCACGGGGGGGTTGCGGCGAGGGGTTGCGGGAGGACGGAGGGGCCTGGAGCCTGGAAGGTGGGGGTACCTGAGGGGAGGGGCGACCTGGGGAGCGGGGTCGCTGGCCGGGCGTCGTGCGTGAACGAGGCGGTTTCCGGGAGGAACCCGCGGGGTCAGGGTGCTCGCAAGGGGTGAGGCCGGTGGCGGGGGGGGGGGTTGGGGGATCCGGATTAGGAGCAGGACTTCAGGGGGACGCGACGGAGGCTCCTATCCTAGTGCGCCCCCTGATGATGCCGCTGCCTTGCCCCCTCCCCTGTTCCTGGGACCCCAGGTACCCCTCGGAAGCACAGAGCGTTCCCTTCGGAACGCCCACCTGGGTGCTTCCCCAGTCCTCCCAGGGCCCTGGGGCTGGGCAACCGGGACAGCCGCCAGGCCGCCAGGGCCAGTGAAGTTTAACCTGACAGCCTGAGTGGAGGTGGGGGAGTAGAGATGGGAGTGGTTTGGGGCTGGGGGGACCCTCAGCCCTGGCCCCAGGCTTTGAGAGGCCCTGGCGTGTACCCTTCTGGGCTGTGCGGCTGGTAATGGACTAATTTGGTAAAAACATGCCCACAGCCAAGACTAGGCAGTGCTCCCCCTGGGGCAGGATCTGTTGGGTGTCAGCCCTCTAGGGGGCTGGGCTGCGACACTGGGCATCTGTGGACGTCAGCTGTGACCTAGGGCTCTCTGGGCAAAGACCTCCCCTGGGGCCTTCTGGCTGTGGGACCGCAGTTGTCCTCAGGCCGCTCTGCGGAGCTGAAGCTTCCTTCCACAGCAGCTCCCCAGCCCTCCTCGCTTCCTTCTCCACTTGCTGGCAAAGGCTGAGTGGTTGACGGACTCCGGGAAGGGCTGTCCTCAGGCGGGGCTGCGGGTGCTGGGCACTCCTGTAGGGGGGCTTAGGGGGTTAGGCGTCTGCCTTCAGCTTGGGTCATGATCCCAGGGTCCTGGGATCGAGTCTTGCAGGTTTCCCACTGAGCAAAGAGCTGGTTTGCTCCGTGGGAAGCCTGCTTCTCCCTCTCCCTCTGCTTGTTGCTCTCTCTATCTGACAAATAAATAAATAAATATTTAAAAAACAAAACAAAACTGGAAAAGGGGCGCCTGGCTGGCTCTGCTGGTAGAGCGCGTGACTCTTGATCTCCGGGTCATGAGTTCAAGCCCCGCAGTGGACATGGGCTCCTGCCCACTTAAACAAAACAGCGAGACTGAAGTGGGAAGGTGTACATCACACACACACCGCTGATGAGAGCCAATGAGCTGAATGAAAAGCGGCTCTCCCGGGCTTGGCACATGCTAAGGAGCACTGGATATGAGCTCCGAGGTGTGTCTCCACAGAGCCAGGCCTGGGTGGGGGGCAGGTGGGGGCGTGGGGAGGATGTGCAGGCCACCCTGCAGATGGGCACAGTGCTCTGTTCTCCTAGGCTTGAGGATTTGGCAGCTCACCCCAAAGACACTGGAGCCAACGTGTGTGCCTTGGCCTTTCCTTCTGCCCCCAGGTGTCTATGTGTGTGCCAAGTGTGGCTACGAGCTCTTCTCCAGCTGCTCGAAGTACGCACACTCATCCCCATGGCCCGCCTTCACGGAGACCATTCACGCCGATAGCGTGGCCAAGCGTCCAGAGCGCAACTCTCCTAACGCCCTAAAGGTGAGGGCAGCCGCGGGGCGGTGGTGGGGGTCCGAGCCAGGGAGAGCCTGAGGGCTGGTCATTCCTTCCTTCTTCGTGCTCCCCCCACAGCTCTAGGGGCTCAGAGTCTGTCTACTCCCGGCTTCCGGCTTTAGCCAGGCGAGCTGCACCCCCAGACTTCTGGGAGAGCCTGGGGTCCCGGTGGAAACAGGGAGTCAGGACAGCTTTCCTGCATAGGCTCCAGGATGGAGGCTGACCACTCCCGCCTGCAGTTACTTTGGGACATGGGTGTGGGGAGGACGCCGTCTGTGGGTGGCAGGAGGGGCCGTTACGTGGCTGTTTTGCGGTCTTTCCAGGTGTGCTGTGGCAGGTGTGGGAACGGGCTAGGCCATGAGTTCCTGAATGATGGCCCCAAGCCGGGGCAGTCCCGCTTCTGAATATTTAGCAGCTCGCTGAAGTTCATCCCGAAAGGTGAGCTCACCTTCTGGCCGCTGGACACAGGCCTGTTGACATTTGGAAGCCCAGGGGCGGGGGGCACACTCTTCTCACCCACTGACAGTGACAGCTCATGGGGGCCCCAAAGCATACAGCCCAGGAGCTGCCCATGGCCACCCCAGAGGGTGGCTGCAGGGCAAGGACAAGGGGGCAGGTGTCCTGGTGGATCACATGTGCCCCAAAAAGGGGCATCTGACAGTGGATGTGGTGGAGGGTTTTCTGAGGGGGCAGGCAGGGCTGGGCGGAGGTTGAGGGTTAGGGCTGTGTGGCCACAATCTTGCTGCTCAGCCTCTCTGAGCGGTCCCCCTCCTCTGCACAGTGGCTAGGCTCACAGAGCCCCCTTCACAGGCCGATGTGAAGGCACCCACGTTGACGTGGTGCCCAGGGGCCTGGCAAGCAGTGAGCACTCGGCTGTGTGCCCCTGTGGGCAGTGCGCTCACTCACTACGGGTTTCTCCCAGTCTCTGCAAAAGAGCAGTCCGGCGAAACTTTTCGCAGAATGGTGTCAAGTGAAGGGCGTCTCCCGCACAAGGTCCCCGTGTGCCACTCCACTTTTGTACAAGACCTTATACGTTAGCACCCGTTTTCATGAACTGAAAGAAATCCAAAGAGGTTTTTCACTCAGGAGGAAAGTGTTGCCTTACTAATGTAGGGAATGTGCGTGTAGCGGGAATGAAACGTAAAAGCAAAGTGGCCTAACGCCACCTTTGGGAAATTAGGGCTCCGTGTGCTAGCAGTTTTTTGGGGCAGCTGTTTCCCGTGTGCGTCTGATCCGAGCACAGCACCCCTCTGGCCGTTTGGCCTCCTGCTGGCACAGGTGCTATGCTCACAAGCCGGCCCTCTTCTGTCTGCCCCGCCAGCCCCTCTGGGCTCCTCCCCACACTTTGGAGCTCACATCCCAGCTCCCCACGTGCCCCCAGTGGGACCGTGGCCAGTCCCTAACCTCAGTCTGGTCATCTGTAAAATGGGGTTGCTGACAGCACGTGCTCGCTGACATCTCTGGGGAGGTGGGGGGAAGTGAGGGCATCTGTAGGGCCAGCGATGACAGGGTGAGATGTGATTTGGTCCTGTAGTGGTTAGTGTTCTTTGTCTTGTGGAGGAAGGAGAGACTGGGCTCTCCTGGAGATTTGGGGAACAAAGCAGGGCACACAGCCTCCCCCAAGCTGGGTGCCTGGGTCCTCGCAGCTGCCCCGTCCTGCTGGCTGGAGTGGGCTGGCCAGCTCGTGGGATGGCGTCTGAAGCATGATGTAGCAATGGCTTGTGTTTCTCTGTCTCCCTCCTTTTTTTTAGGCAAAGGAACTTCTGGCCCTCAGGAACCGTAGGCACACAGCACATACCCATTCCGGCTGGACACTGCCCTGTGGTCACGCTCCGGCCATCCCACCTTGGGATTGGAACCCCAGACGTTCAGACAGGGGAGGGGGCTGGCTGAAGCCTCAGTAGGTCTTGGCCCTGTGCAGGTTGTCTTTGGGAAGAGCACTGGGCTGCCACGGTGGCCATAGCCTGCTGCTGGGCTGGGCTGGAGGACCCCGCTGTGGGCTCGCCTTAGCCTCCTACTCATACGGGAGTCTCAGAGAGGTGGGCTCTAAGCCTAGCTTGCCCTTGAATGACGGCACACCCCACCTTCTCTTCTCCGCAGCCCATTGCCCTCTCCCTGCCTGTCTGGACTCACCTCTGTGGGACCCAATTCTGAGATGGGCTCTGGCTCTCGCCAAAGCTCGCGTCCCTCTCCCCCAGGCCATGCGGGGAGATGGAATGCAGAGGGAGGCGGCCCTTGCCAGCTGCCCCAGCTCCGGTCACTACATGATTCACTCTGGTTAAACCCGTCCAGGCAGCCAGAGTGGTGATGACCCGTGACCTGCTGGGGAGTGGGCCCAGGGGACGGGCCTCTGGCCTCTCAGTTTTAAGAGGAGAAGTCCCCCACCCCGTTCTGCATCCGGGTGGGTGCCCCTTGCCTCACTCCGCCTTAGGAAAGTGGCTGTTGCCCCATTACCTTGATTGTGCAAGGCTAGGGCTGGGAGCTCGGAGGCTGGGGCTCACGCCTCCCCATGAAGCCTTGGCTTCTTGCACACGTCCAGAGGGTCCGTGATGCCAAAGGCTGTCCCGTCTGAGCTCCCCCTGGAGCCGTCCAGGATCAATAAACAAATGGACCTGGGCCTGTGTCTTCATTCCCACCAGGCGTGCTAGGACACCTTGTTTCACGTGTTCCACAGATATTTACTGAGCAGGGGCAGCCTGCTGCTGGGGATGGAGCCGTGGGACACACGGGCCTCCCCACCCAGCACGGCCTTGCGGTGTGTTCGAGGAGACCGCAAGTTCCCGTCCCGTGATGGTCCAGGGCCTGAACAGCCACACCAGAACAATGATGCGGGACTTCGTGGGGGGCGATGAGGGGGCTAGTGCTTTGGCCCCCTGGCTGGGGAGGAGGACGCTGAGAGGCAGATCATCTCAGCTCAGCAGTGACAGGTGAGAGAAGCCAGAAGGGAGACGCCCTGAGAGGGTGACAGATGCGTGCCCCTGCAGGGGGGAGGTCAGAATTCCGTGGACAAATCCCCGAAAGTGTAAGAATGGGTATTAAGGGGTGGGATGATGGTGAAAGGAAGATAAAGTTGGATCAGGCTGAATTTATTGGTAGAGGCTCACCAAGCAGAGGTGGGAGGTTTAATGGTGCTGCTCAGGGGACGAGAGGGGGCTTGAGCCTTCGGTCGCTCGGTTGGCTGAGACATGACCCGGAAAGCAGCCTGCGCTAAAGGGGAGGGGACGTGCCAGCACTGCCTTGCTTGGATGGAGGGAGGGTCCAAAGGCTTAGGGAGATGGGAGCATCAGAGCAGATCTTTCCGTGAAAACCCGCTCCCTGACCTCCAGGTCCAGAGTACACACCTTTCACCATGATTGTGAAGAAGCCCCAGCATCTTCTCGAGGCCAGAAATTACGTACAGGACTGCCAGCGAGCTGGGAAAACAAAGTGCGACGGGGGTCACTGGGTCCCCAGGGGTCAGGGGTCACGGACCCAAGGCAAGGGTGGGGTACAGTGACTGAGACAGACTGAGACAGACTCGCGCCAGTCAGGTCGGTGTGACGCACACAGAGCGAGGCCGTTGGCGAGCAGGTCACAGTGTTCCTGGACGTGAGACAGATGGGAAGCCTCTGGATTCTTCCTGGTAGGAACGAGCAGCCATTCCAGGTCAGGGGAACAGAAGTCCGGCTGGAATCGTAAGAACAAGGTCATGACCCTTCCGTCAGCTCCTGGAGCTCCCAGACCTGAGCCAGTTTACAGACCCAGGGAGGCCCGTCCCCTCGAGGAAGGATCTTGGTACATTGCCCCAAATTGGATAACGTTAATCTTTCTCCCAGCCTTCCCCAAAAGGACCTATACTGGGGTGGCTGTGCACTGGGGAAAAGGAAATAATCAGACATTCCAGGGACTACCAGACACGGGGTCCGGACTGACTCCTGTTCCAGGGGACACACACGCTCGGCTTCCGAGGAGGGCTGACGGAGGCGGGCGGCAGCAGACGGTCGGCTCAGGCCTTCTCCCAGTGGGCCCATCGAATGGTCGGTCCCCAGTTCTGAATGCATCGTGGGAGTGGACATACTCAGCAGCCTGGAGCACCCCATGTCGTGAGGACCAGGGCCTGGCTGCCGGTGTGAGAACGGGGGTGTTGGAGGAGGGATGAGGTTGGAATGGCCCGGGAGGGAGGGGCAGGGGGGCTGGCCGCACTGTTGGTCTGTTCGTCCTACTCACAACTTGGTGACAGGACTCTGTCCTTTCCCCATCCCCAGCCGCAGACCGGGGGTCCCTGCTGTGGCGGCAGGGAGGGGAGAAGGTCGCTAACCTGTGCAGGGGCCTTTGGCTCCCTGTGTGACCTTGGGTGGAGCACTTCCCCTTCCTCTGTGGAACCCAGCCTGTCCCCTGGGTGGGGGTGGTGGGTGGGGCGGGGGGGGGGGCGGTGGTGATGGCAGATTCCCAGTCGCTCTGCCGGTCTCCGGTCTCCGGGTGGCTCAGTGGCCCGCGCAGCAGAGGAAGTTGTGCAACAGCTGGGAGGGGTCAGCACTGACTGAAAGCACCAAGGAGGACCACGCAAAAGAACACCCTGCGGGAGGGGCTTTTTGCTGTTTGCCCTTCCCCCCAGCGTGGCAGCCTCCTGCCCTACAAAACACCTCTCTCGCTGCCCAGCTGGGGGCCAGTCCTGATGGCAACTGTGAGAAATACCCCCCACCCCTGCCTGGGACAGCAGGGGATGTGCCCTCTGCCCCATGATTCCAGCTCCTACCTCTGCCTGACTTCCTCCTGCACTCCTCCTGTGTCCCAAGTTGGGGCTGCCCTAGTCACCCGGGATCACCATCAGCTCTGGGGCCTTGTCCAGCCCAGCCTGTGATCTGCACACTAGGAGTCTAGCAGCCAGCCTTGGCCAAGGGCAGGCCCACCGCAGGTGAGCAGAGACTGGATGCTTTGTCACTTCCATGCTGAGTGGTTAGCAGCGGTCTCCAGGCCCAGGGCTAGGATGGACTTTGCTTATGTCTCCCAGCACTCCTGGCTTAGCACGCTGGCACAGCACATCCCTGAGTGAACCCGATCCAAGAACAGGCTGGCCTCCTGCAAACTGGGCCGATGTGTCCAGGACATAGCCCTGGGGCCAGCTCTCCAGGGCCAGATCTCTAGCAGGGTGGGCTGAAGGACCCACGGGTGTCTGGGGCTGGTGCTGGGTCTGGTGAGGCTGGGAGGGACGTTGTGAGAGTGGGGCTCCAAGCACACATCCAAACGTCCAGGTTCCCTGGCAGTGGGGAGGGCTGGAAGCAGGGTCCTCGGTGGGGTGACGGGAGAAGGGTGGACCCAAAGCCCCGAGGTCCCTTTTCCTCGGGAGCCTGGATATGGATGGCTACGAGCAGGGTCTGTCTGCCTGGGCCGGGCTGGAGCGAGAGGTCTCCTGTGGATTCATAAATCCCCCCACCCTCTTCCTCCTGCTGGGTTACACCACCGCCTTTGGCCTGCAGCCCCAGTTCCTCCTTGAGAAACAAAAGACTCTTAGAACCCAGTTCCCGCCACCCCCACCGCTGCCCCCTCGTGTGCCAAGTGGATCCTCCAGGGCACAGCCTGGCAGCCAAGGGTTCTGCTCTGCGGTGGAGGGCTCCTCTGCTCTGCCAACACCAGTCACCAGCAGCCCGCAGGCCCATGCACGCAGAGGCACCCAGGGCAAGGGCCTGGCGGGAGAGAGAAGACATCTGTCTGGGATCCCACAGCAGAGGGCATGAGGGAACTGACCGTGCGTGGTGCTTGCGCTCACTCAGGGCTTTCTTTTTTCTGAGTGACAAAGACCAGGGAGAGCCGTGTCTCGGGTGGGGGTGCTGCCGATGCCCAGGTCCCAGCAGACCCCTGACTCCAGCCATGTCTGTCTTTGGGCCGGGCCGGCAAGGCCAGCAAGGGGACCTTCGCCCAGAGAGGTCGGCGAAGGTCACCGCCAAGCCAGCCACCGTGCCCCCACCCTCATACGAGGTCCTAGTAGGGGACCCAGAGCGATGACCCTCTCTGAGTCCACCCGTGCTCGAGGATCCCTCCCCAGGCAGGGACGCAGTGACCGTGTGCACACCTGCTGGCAGGGGGCGCGCTCGCTCCGCGCTGCGCGTGCGCCGGCCCGGTCCGCGAGGCCCTGCAGTTCCCCAAGGCGCCGCCAGGGGGCGAGCGGCGGCATTTCCGACGACGGGGCCCGGGCCGCGCCCGCGCCCGCGCCCAGCCCGGGGCCCAGCGACCCCGAGGCGCTCGGTGGTCAGTGCCTGCGTCGCCCGGCCCCTCGGCCACGCTGGCCCAACCTGCCGGTACCCGGCACACAGGCTGGTGGCTCCTGGCGTCCGAGGGCGCAGGGACCCCATTTGGAGGCTTCACGAAAGGGACGGGCGCAGGGCGAGCCGTCGAGGCCGGAGTGCGGAACGGAGGTGGGGGGTGGGACGGCTGCTGCCCGGACGCTCCAGCCTCTCCTCCAGGACAGCCCGGCGGGACCCACGGGCACCGACGCCTCCTGCCTCCTCTCCCCGCCGCCCTGCCACCTCCTGGCCCTCCTGCGGCCCCAGGTTCCAGCTTCCTCCTCCCGCGCATCTTTGGCCACGTTTGTCCCCATAGCAGTGAGAGCCCGAGCTGGCCTCCCCCGACCAGTGTGATCTTTGCAAAATAGCAGTGAGACCAGAAACTTCCCTGGGTGCTTCCCGCGGCTCTGCTGGCTCTGGTCCCACAGACCCCACTTCTCCAGCTAGATTTCCACTCCATGCATGAAAGTGGTTTCACGCAGTGTAACCGTGCAGTTTCCGCTATCTACACCCCTGCACGCGGACTCTTCACCTGGGCCTCGAGGCCAGCCAGGCTCTATTCTAAAACATGCTCTCTGCTCCGGCCCTCTCCAGTTTGCTGTTCATTCTTCCTCATTTCCTCCCCGTGTGCTAGAATCCTTCTAGAAGTTTCTCCTGGTGGCTCTCTCCTTCCCCCACACCACAGGGGTCCTGGGCGGGTCTCCTATACATGTGCACAGACAGGGTCTCTACTGTCCCCTTGCAGGTCTCACCCCTCCACAGGTCAGAGACCACTGCACGCTGACCTCATTCCTTCCCAAAGGCTGAGCCCCGTGGGAGGCTGCACCTAGTAGCAACCGAGGAACGGATATCAGATGGCACTGCCTTCTGCCCACTCCCTCTGTAGGGACCAGTGAGCCAGGCCACACATCTGCGTGAGTGTGTCCGTGGTCTGGGGGTACAGGGATCTCGGGACCACCAACCACCCTACCCTGGCCCTAGGGTTCAGCTTACCAGAGTTTAGGGGCCAGAAGCACAGACAAGACTGTTGGTGGGCCTCCTGTGGCTGACAGGAGGCGAGGGGCCGAGGGTTACCTGTAGACGGGCTCTCTCCACCCCAAGCCCTCACCGCCCCACAAGGTCTGTCTCCAGGCATGATTTGTTCCTTGTAAAACCACAGAGATTACCCATGCGTCAGCCCCTGGCTTCATGTCTTATCATGTTTCATCTCCAGTGAGGACGTTAACAAGCTGCTCTTGGCTTCAAAGGGCTTGGCAGCTGCGTCTCGGGAGCAGGACTCAGCAGGAGGTATGGCCCTATGGGCTCTGTACACCCATGGCAGGCTGCCTGCTACCCTGGGCTGCCCCCTTTGCCTCGGACTCCAGTGGCTTTTTGCTTCCTTAGTCTCCGCATTGTGGATTTTTGCTGGGCCCCCATCTCAGAGCCAGAACCCCTGGTGTGTGTCTGGAGGTGGGGGGAGGGCAGGGAAGCTGGAGTCAGAGGGAGGAGAGCAAGGGCTGGGATAGCGGGCAGAGTCACTGTTCTTTGAGGCGGGTGTCAAATTTCAGGGTCCTCTAGCCAGACCGGGAAGCCTGAAGCTTAGGGCAGTGGGGGCTGCTGGGGAATGGGGGAGTTTGAGACGTCTGCCCCAGGATGCTCTGCCCTGGCATCTGGGTTCTGGGTCTCCCTTGAGGGCCAAGCCCAATAAGACTGGCTGCATGCCTGTCTGTGTGTCTATCTGGCCAGCTGTGGTGGTGGAGTGCTTCCCCTGGAAATGAGGGGTGGATGGAGTGTGGCCTTCTCTGGTGTCCTGTCCACTGCCCAGGCTGGAGTTGCTTCTGGGACTAGGTCACTGGTGGGCAGAGAGCTGCACACTTGGGGCTTCCCACATTGGGGACAGGGGCTGGGAAGCCTGTGGACACCCCCCACCGTGCACAGCTGTGCACACATACACCCCACATGCACACGTGCTCCTGTGGCCTCGGCAGAGAGCGGAGTTCCTGAGCCTGCATCAGCGTCCTTGCTCCCAATGGAACGTGCTCCAGATGACACAGTCACTGTGTCATTCACGGGGACTCTCACCAGGGCATCAATGGCTAGACCAGAGCCCCGGTGCCCTGATGGGGCCACTTAGATGATACCCAGCCTTCCCCATGATGCTGAGCAGCTTCTGTGTCCCGAAGCCTGGCTTGGGGCTGTGATGCTGGAGGAGGTGGGGTGGGGTGGGGTGGGGTGGGGGCAAAGAGAGTCCTGTTTCTATGAGACCCTTTAGATCGATTTTGAGCATACAGGCTGTTGCCAGTGCTCGCCTCTTGCAGAATGGGGACTGCGTCCTGGAAGAATTGTTTCATTGTTATAAAGGGAGCTGATCCAGGCCAGTTAGGGATAAGCAATTTGCAGGGCCCCATGGTGGGTCCCAGGGACCTGCATCCCCGCCCACTCCCGGAGAAACAGGGGACAGTGGCAAACAACCCTCTGTCTGTGCTGATGGCTCCAGGAAGACCTAAGGGAAAGCAGTGAGGGTGGCTGGAAGCCAGCTGGTGGCTTCCCCTGTGCAGGAGAAGGTTCTGGCCCCTTTCAGCAAACCCCATGGCCTTGGGCAGGCTCCCTGTGGGTGTGACCCCTCCGTGTGGCTACTTATCTCGGAGGCCCTCCTTCCTCCCCATTCCCGGCCAAGGGAACTTCTTCCTCGGTCCCTCCTGACACTGGGAATCTTGTCTACCTTGGTAAAGCCTTCTGTGCCCCACTGTCCCCAGGGGGAGCTGGTCACCAGGAAGCCAGGTCCCAGGAAAGTCTTTCCTCCTCAGTCTTGTCTCCCAGGAAGATGAATTATAGTAGTGAGGTCTGCCAGGGCGAGAGCAGCTTCAGCGCACCCCTTCTTGTGCTGGGGTCCCTGTCACACATCCACTGCCTCCTTATCATAAAGAGCTTGGGAGCTAAGCACCCAGAGAGATGGGGGGGCAGTGTCATCTTTGCTTTCTAAGGTAGGAAAGTGAGGTTGAGAGAGACTTGATGCCTGCAAGTTCCCCTGCTGTGGGGGGGGCGTGCAGAGCTGGGCTTGACTCAGCCGCCAGCACAGAGATGTCCTCGCTGTCACCCTGCCCTATGCTGCCTTCCCCACCCCACCCCCCACCCACCGCTCCCTACCAGAGTGAGGTGGGAGCAGTGGGCTCCGGGGGCCGGGGGTGGGTAGTGGGTAGATATCGCTTAGGGGTCCCCCTCCAGGAGGAAACCGCATCCTCTGTGCTCAGGCAAATCCGGCATCTGAAGTGGAAACACCCCACACAAATCAAGGACAGCTGGGCCTGCCCTTGGCCGCAGCCCCCTGCTCCTGCCCCCCTCCTTGCAGGCTCCAGAAGCCCAGCGGGCTGCGGGAGTGGGTCTAGGGGGTAGGGGTGTGGTTGCAGGGAAGGGAGTCCCAGAAGCCTCGCATGTGTGAAATCTCCCCCAGCTGTGCCCCGAGGAGGGAAGGACGTCCCAGTGTTAGTAGTCACTTTCCAGAGTGCGGCAGGGGCTTACACACCCCACCCTGCTGCCCGTGGGACTCCCGATGGGGGTGCCCACCCTGGGGAGGAGACAGGCTGCAACAGGGGTGGAGAGGAGCGTGGGAGGAGCGCACACATAGGTTCTTTCAGCCGTCTGCACGTGCGCGCGCGCACACACACACACACACACACACACACAGCCAGTCCACTAGTCATGCAACAAACGTTCGTGAGGCTGATTCCGAAATGCCCAAATTCAACCTTCAAAAAGATTCTTCCTGAGAGGCTAAACACAGAGTTGCCGTGTGACCCAACAATTCCCATGCCAGATACATGCCCGAGAGAAAGGAAACGTGTTCACACGAAAACTTGTGTGTGAACGTTCCCAGCAGCGTGATTCCCAGTGACCGAAAGCCGGGAACAAACCGGTGTCCCTCAACGGACGATTGGATCACGGAAGGTGGTCCATCTGGGCAGCGGGACGTCCCTCAGCCGTATGAAGGAGTGAGGCTCCGACACCCGCCACAACACACATGATCCTTGAAGACATGATGCCGACAGAGAGGAGCCAGTTGCAAAAGACCACGTGTTGTAGGACTCCACCTCCAGGGACGTCCAGGACGGGCCAATCTGTAGGGACAGAGAGCAGGTGAGCGGTTGCGGGGGGCTTGGGGAGGGGAGAATGGGCAGCGATGGCTAACGCGGCTGGGACTTCTTTTCGGGGTGATGAGTGTGTTCTAAAATCTACTGAGGTGATGGTGGCGCATTATGAATATACTGGAAGCCACTGAATCCCACAAGCTGGCTGGCTCAGTGGCATTGTATGGACGTGACCTCTCAGAGAAGCTGCTACTCAGCGTCAGGTCTGAGGTCTCCATCTTACAGGGAAGGAACAGGAGGCTCAGGTCGAGCTCCGAGAGCGCACTCCCTCTTGGAGATGGCCCTCTGCCCTCCACCCCTGCCCCATGCTCTCTGCTGCTGCTGTCCTCGGGCTGCTTGCCTGACCACCACCTCTTTCAGAGAGCCTTCCTTGACCTCTCCCTCCAGTCACATCCTTCCACCAGCTGGCTTTCTTCAAGGGCCCACTGGGCACTAGTTTCTGTTAGGTGTGGGGGTACACTGGTGGGCACATGTCCCAAGGCTGCTACCCTGAGTGTCCCCAGATCTGCACCCACCCTTCACTCAACAGTTGGATGGTGCCTGGAGGGAGGGCAGCAGCTAGTAAACTGTCCTTGTCCTTGGCCTCATTCCCCTCCCCCCAGCAAATTAGTGTCCTGCTGTCCTTGATACACTCCTTCTGGAAGGTCCTGAAGCAGGTGTGTGGGTGGCGGGAGGGCTGGGGGTGCTGAGGAAAAGGTACTCTCCGTGGGAGGAACAGCATGAGTGAAGAAGGAACAGCATGAGTGATGGCCGGGAGGTGGAAACCCACTGTGCCTGTGCTGGGCAGGGAGGCAGAGGGGACACCAACGTTTAATGCTGGATTTGGAGCCCTGAGAGATGCCTGCTGTGACGGTGGGTGCTGCAGGTGGAGTGGGACCTCACCCAGTAGAGCTCTAAGGAGAACCTGGCTGTTTGGAACAAATCCTCTTCTTTTTATTTATTTATTATTTATTTTTTTTAGGATTTTAGTTATTTGTTAGAGAGAGAGAGAGAGCACGTGGGAGCACAGGCAGACAGAGTGTCAGGCAGACGCAGAGGGAGAAGCAGGCTCCCTGCCGAGCAAGAAGCCTGATGTGGGACTCGATCCCAGGATCCTGAGCCGAAGGCAGCTGCTTAACCAACTGAGCCACCCAGGCGTCCCAACAAATCCCCTTCTAAGCTAGACGAGAAGAAGAACTTCGTGTGACCCTGTGTGTATCAACCTGCACCCCAGACAGTGCTGTGCCAGCAACCCGCCCACAGGGATCCTGGCTGAGTCTTGCCCTGACAAGCAGGTGCACGCCTGGTGTCTGGGTCCTGGGCTGCGGCCCTCATCAATGGTCTTCACCCCATTGGCTCTGCAGAGCCCCCTTGGTCCAGGGCTGCTTCTGGGTGGGAGCCCTGGAAATGACTGTGGGTCAGGGAGGCCCCTGCCCCTTGGAGGTACCCCAGGTTTCTAAAACGGTAATCCTACTTGGCGACCCTCTCCAGCCGCCAGGGCTGTGACCCTGACGAATAGCAAGCCGACTGTCAGCAAAGCGCTCCCTCTTCTGCCCTCGGACTTCCCTCGACTCCTGGGAACCCCTCTGCGCAGTAGGGCCCAGGTCCACGAGCCTCCGTGATCCACTGGCTCCGCCCGCGCACCTGCTGCTCCGCCCTGGTCCGGGAGGGGCCGGGATCCGTCTTCTAAGGCACTTCAGTCCTGTCACGGCCCTGAGACCCGACCTTTCGCCGCAGCATCCAGGCGCGTAACGGTGATGACCCCGGAGCCGAGCGGGCGGGAGCCCAGGGTCTGGGGGAGGGCGCGACTGCGTAGCCTCCGAGGCTCCAAATTGCGCCTGGGCCTCCACCCGCGCCGGCGAGTCCCAGGCAAAGCGGTGGTCCAGGGGGTGGGGCCACGGAGCTGGGCGGGGCCTCTAGGCCCCGCCCCCGCCCTCTCCCTGCTCGCGGGGTGGCGGGGCGCAAAGCAGAAGCCGGGCGCGGGCTGGCTGAGCGCAGCACCGGCCGGGATGCGCTTCCTCCTGCACTCCCCGTTCCAGGGCCTGAGCGCGGCACAACCCCATGGCAGGTAGCGGCGGCGTGGGCGGCGGGGTCGGAGGCGGCCAGGGCGCGGGGGCCGGGCAGGGGGCCGCTCTGAGGGTGCCGCGTGCGCCGCCGCTGGTCGCCGCGCTGGTGCTCGGCGCCTACTGTCTCTGCAGCCTCCCGGGCCGCTGCCCGCCGGCCACCCGCGCCTCCGTGCCGGCCCCCGCGCGCGCTGAGCAGCTCCGCGCCGTCGGCAGCCCCGGGGCGCCAGGCCTGCCGGTGGCCAGCGGCCTCGGACGCCGGCGCTTCCCGCAGGCGCTCATCGTGGGCGTGAAGAAGGGCGGCACGCGCGCCCTGCTGGAGTTCCTGCGGCTGCACCCCGACGTCCGCGCGCTCGGCTCTGAGCCCCACTTCTTCGACAGGTGCTACGAGCGCGGCCTCGCCTGGTACCGGTGAGCGCCCGGCCTGTGCGCCCCGTCGGCTTCGGTGCGCGCCCTGGCGAGTGCCGTGGAACAACCGCACAATGGCCCCCTGGGGTCTCACTGGAGACGCGGTGGGGTGAGGTATCCAGGGATCCGGGCTGAGACCAGCCTGATGGGGAGCCGAGGCTTGACCTCGGGGACGCGGTCCCCCTGCATTGGGTTCCACAGAAAGGAGGAGCGGTCACTGGCCGGGGTTTCCCAGAAACTTTGAAAAGTCCAGGGAAAACCCTGGTTCAGGGTTAATGAGGGTTCTCAGCAAGACTGGAGGGGGGAGTTCAATCCCGGAGGAGCAGTTTGAAGGTAGCGGGGCTTCAGCAGCGTTGGGAACGCTTCGTGCTCATCTGCCCTCCCCCGCTGGATCGCTCTGGGAAAGCATGTCTGACTTCTGGCCTGTTACCCCAAGAATTTTTCCTGTAGCCTCCTAGAAAATGTATGACCTCTCTCCCAGAGCCTCAGTTCTGGAAAGAGGACTTCTCGGTGATTCTGGGGGTCTGGATAAATTCTGGGTTTTCTTTAGAAAGGGGGAAGAGGAGGGAATGGGGACCCCAGCCTCATGTCAAGGGCTCTGTAGTTGCTCTGCTGCTGTCTGGATGGTCTTGGGGTACCTTAGCAAAAGTGGGGAGCACCCAATCCCGGCTGAAGCAGGGTGAGGCACTGCCCTCTCTCTCCTTCAACTGTGCACAAGCCGGCCATGGTGCCCCGTCCCTTCCTGCGGGGAAATGAGGGCTTCCAGATGGAGAATGAGTCACCCCATTCCCCGTAGCTCTCACCTCATCCTCGCCGAGCTATGGGGCAGAGAGGACCCAGCCAAGGTCACCTGGTGAATTAACGGGGAGTGCGGGGTGGCAGGATCCAGACTCTTGACTCCCTAGTATACCAGTGGCCTCTTCCCAGATTCTCCCCCTACCCAACCCACCCCCCAGCCAGTCCTGGGACACTCCTACTTGTTATCTTTGCCTTTTGCCTTAAAATCACTCATGGGTTTGCGGGGGGGCCTCAGTGTGAGCAGGGATCCTGGGTCCTGAGCTCTGAAGGGTTGCTGCTGTTTGGGGTCCTAGGGAAGTCAGGTGGTGATGGGGAATCGAGTCCGTCCTTGGATCCAGCTGGCTGATCCCAGCATCCTCGATGCTCAGGGAGAGACAGCCACCCCACTCTGATAGTGCAACCGCATTCAAAAGCCTCCCCAATTCCCTGGCTGCGGTGCAGGGGGAGAGGAAGAGGAGGAAGGAGGGAAAGAAGAAGAGGAGGGGCAAAGGGGCGGAGGACACTCTGTCACCTAGAGTGAACTTCAGAGCCCACCCTGGCCCCCATGAGCGTTGACTACAGGAGCTGCAGTTGGGTGCTGAGCTGGGCTAATGAGGGTCTGCTGCAGGTTCATCCCAGAGGCTTCTCAGAGAGCCTGGGGTCCGCGGGCCCTGTCTGGCCCCCTCTGGGTACAGGCTCCGGTACTGGGGAGGGTGAGGCACTTGAGAGGCAGGGGGTCCTGATTTTCAGCTCTGGGTAGGGGCTCTTCGGATCCTGGAGGGCCCGAGATGGGGGGGTGGTTCCAGGAGCATGTCTAACTCTGGTAGAGAAGAGCCTTTCTCCTTTCTCTTTTTCTGAGCCACCTCCTCTGGGGGGAGGGGTGGATGCAGAGAGTGCAGAGGCTCAGGTCCCAGGGGCCTCCATTAGTCCAGAGCTGTCTCCCAGGGCTGGCGAGTACCCCCGCTTCACCTGCCAAAGCAGAGCCAGGGGGAGCCAGGCTCACTGAGCTTCTGGGGTGTGTGTACTGACGTGTGGAGGTGCACTTGCTGTGCTCCTGGCTGCCGTGTGCCTCTGGACCTGTCTGTCCTTTCCACCAGCTGTGAGTGTGCAGTGAGCCTCCGAAAATGCCCACCCCTGCCTCAGGGTCCCCTAAAGCAAAGAGGTTACCCCACCCTGGCCATGGTCTGGCAGTGTTGTCCACTCTCAGGACCCCGGGTTGGACCTCCAGCGAGTGCAGAGCCCTGTTCTGGTTGGAGAGTTGGGGCAGGGAGTAGAGGAAGAGTGGCCAGTGCCCACCGTGGAGGGAGGCAGATGGGGGAACCCCCTGGCTCTGGGGCGCCCAAGCAGCAAATGCAGGAGCAGTGAATTCGGGGTCTAAGTCTGTGGGGGGAGGGATCTGGGCTTCTGTGGGACTTACCTCTCCCTGCTCACCCAGAGAGAGGTTCATGGGACTGGGGACTTGAGGTCCCCACTCCCCCCAGCACCACAGAGTTCCACACAGAAGCTAGGACTGGTTTCTGCTGGGTCCCAGGCCAGGCTGGATGGGGCCCAGCAGAGGTGTAGGACGGAGCTAGCGAGCAGCCAGCAGGGCTGAGGAGGAGAGAGTCGCCCAGGGCTGGACTGAAGCCGCAAGAAAATGCAGACCAGATGAACTTGGGGTGGGGTGAGGAGGGGTGTCCACACAGCAGCTTGTCACATGTTTGCCGTGTGGGGGTCAGTGTCTCGTTCCCTCTTTTCCTCCCTATTCTCTCTCATCTCCCCCAGATCCCCAGCCCACCCTACCCCATTCCCCAGACCAGGCCTGCGGAGAGTCGTTGAACCCAAAGATCTCAGAGCTCAAAGCTGGTGTGTGGTGGGAGCGGGCTGGGAACAACATCCCCGCTCCTCCCCGCGGTGGGAGCCGAGGCACACGCACCAGTCTGCTCCTCTGACTTCCTCGGAGAGATGCACAGTGGGTGGTGATGTCTTCCTTGTAGCCCCCCCTCCCCCCCAGGCAGGAGTGAAGGGGAGGGGGATATTCAGAAGCCGAAGTGCCCAGTCTGCGAAGGAAAAGAGGGTGCACCCCTGAGGTCACTTGCTGCCTGGGGGATAGAAGGGATGGGAAGAGTGTGTCGAAGGTGGACGGGGTGTCCCTTGAGCAACCGAGGCCTTTGTCGTCCCTGAGGCAGGCGATGAAGCGAGGCTTCTTCTTCTTCCTCTTCTTCTTTTTAAAAGATTTATTTATCTGGGCTGTGGCAGGGGCAGAAGCAGAGGGAAGGAGAGTCCCTGCTGAGCACAGAGCCCAGTACCGGGCTCGATCTCATGATCCCAAGGTCAAGACTTGAGCTGAAACCAAGAGTGGGTCACTGAACTGAATGGACCACCCGGCACCCCAGGGACGGTGACTTCTCATGTGGCCTGGCTCACTGTGTCTTTGTGGGTCTCAGCAGTGAGGTTCAGCGTGGGGAGACCTCCCTTCCCTCTTGTGGAAGCCTTGGGTTTCAGCCCTTGGTGTTGTCACCAGCCAGGCTCTCCCTGAACTTCGCCTTTTGGAGGGGGAGGACTGGGGACTACTCCTAACTGGACTCCCAGCGGTGGGAGGCAGGCCGAGAGGTGCAGGGGCTCTGGGAACAGAATCTGAGCGGACCGCGGGGCAGCGGCTGCAGCCCAGGGTTGTAGGCTCGTGTCTGCCCTCTCTTCCAGCTTCCTCCATGAGCCTCTGTGTGCCTGCCTATCAGCTGGGGCAGTGAGTGGCATAGAGGGAGTCCCAGCTCAGTCGTTCATGAAGACGGGGGAAGCAGAGCTGTCCCCATTGCTTCTGTAGACCCGCTCTGCCTGAAGCTCCCATAGCTAGCAGACCGTGCAGCCCACCTGACCCCCCAGAACCCCTGCAGGGTGTCAGGGAGCCAGTGGCAGGGCCTGGACTCCCACTTACACATTCCTGTCCCACCACCAGCACCATCCAAGCTAAACACCCTAACTCGTGGGTCTGTGCATCTGGGCATCCGCCTGACCTGAGTTTTCTTGGGGCTCTGAGCAGGGGGAGGAGACTCAGGCCCAGCCTCCCAGGGTCTTGCGTCTGCAGAGGGTTCCCTAGGCTGGACAGAAACCTGAACTCCACCCTGTGGGTCAGCTCCCTGGCTGGGGCCCATCCTGTGGGCTATGGGCTGGGTAGAGGCAGCTCCCTCAGAGGACAGAAGCGGGGCCAGCCCGCAGAGACCTCCCCTCCCTAGCACAGGTCTCAACAGCCTCTGCCTCTGTTGACCTAGTTCCCGGCCCTCCCTCAGGGTGGTTTGCCCAGCTGGCCAGGCCACACCCGGCCCTGCCTCACCCTGTACTACCTGGTTTGCAGGTGTGGCCTCGGGACACTTCTCAGTGCACCTGCTTACCATCCCCCACCCCCAGCCCCGCTGCCTGCCCAGCCTTCGGAATGGGCTGCCCCAGGTTTGGGGTGGTCAGTGGGCTGTCACCAATCACCTCCCCCAGAACCTTGGGATGGGGTCGGTGCTCCCCTCCCCGGACCAGAAATGCTGCAGCCTTGCCCTCTGGGGTGTAAGCCAGGTCTGGGAGGTCCAGGCAGCTGGGGACTTGGGATGGGTCCTCAGGCCGCCACGCTCACTGTTCTCCGGTGTGCGATGGCTCCATTCTGATCCATTCTGATCTGGTCCAGGTCAGTGAGAATTAGCAGGGCTGTAATCAGAGGCCAGAGAGGCTGTGCCGGGGTGGGGGGCGCTGCCCTCTGTTGGGGACACTTGTCAGTAGGCAAGGCAGGTGGGGCTATGTGGGGCACAGGGTCAGGCCGCGGGCCTCGCGGGAGACCCAGCAGTGTTGGGTGTGGGTGCAGTCCAGCTCGGGGAGGGTCCCAGCAGAGGTGTGGGACCGAGCCAGCTGGCAACCAGCAGGGCTGAGGAGGAGAGAGAGTCACCCAGGGCTGTGCGGGGGACACCCAGTCCGAGTACAGGGGAGCCTGTGCTCGGGCCGGGTGTCCCCATGGCCTATATCCCAGGCTTCCCACCCAAGCACCTAGGATGGGTGGGTTTGCTGGGGAAGGCTTGCCCGCCTTGGAGGTTTGGGATGTCCGTGGAGGAAGGGGAGGTTTGTCCTGGGTCTCGTGGGGGCCAGCACTCGCTCTCACCTACTTCTCCTCATCCCTGTTGCCCAGGAGCCTGATGCCGCGCACGCTGGAGGGGCAGATCACCATGGAGAAAACCCCCAGCTACTTCGTGACGCGGGAGGCTCCCGGCCGCATCCACGGCATGTCTCCGGACACGAAGCTGATCGTGGTGGTGCGGAACCCCGTGACTCGGGCCATCTCCGACTATGCCCAGACCCTCTCCAAGACCCCGGGCCTGCCCAGCTTCCGGGCCCTGGCCTTCCGCCACGGCCTGGGCCCGGTGGACACGGCCTGGAGTGCCGTACGCATCGGCCTGTACGCGCAGCACCTGGACAACTGGCTGCGTTTCTTCCCACTGTCCCGCTTCCTGTTCGTCAGCGGCGAGCGCCTGGTCAGCGACCCGGCCGGAGAGCTAGGCCGGGTGCAGGACTTCCTGGGCCTCAGACGGGTGGTCACGGACAAGCACTTTTACTTCAACGCCACCAAGGGCTTCCCCTGCCTCAAGAAGGCGCAGGGGAGCGGCCGCCCGCGCTGCCTGGGCAAATCCAAGGGCCGGCCCCACCCCCGGGTGCCGTCGGCGGTGGTCCAGCGGCTGCGGGACTTCTACCGGCCCTTCAACCGCAAGTTCTACCAGATGACTGGCCAGGACTTTGGCTGGGACTGAGCAGGACAGGCCAGCCCGCGTCCTGCCGGGGGACACTCAGGAACCGCAATTCATGCCCGTCTCCCGGCCAGAGCCGCCCGTGTTCAGATGATGGGTAGAGAAAACTATTTAGGAAATACAGTTTGGATCTGTGTTCTTCCACACAAGCCTCGAAGGCTGCAAGGTGGGGGTTGGAGGGGGCCCCGTACAGGGAAGTGGTCATCACACCAGCTCTCCATGCAGGGCACTGTTCCCGTGCCAGGCATGGTCCCAAACCCAGGTCTCACACATGACTTGGGGTGTGCAGTGAGCTTGGCCGCATGTAACAGATGAGGCCCTGGGGCTCAGAGAGATTTAGGGCCTGCCCAGCTACACACAGCTTAGACCTATGGTTCTGGGGGCGGCCCTCAGGCTCTCTGGTCAGCCCTGGGATGCTGAGCTAGGTTGTCCCCATGTTTCGGATGAGGACACAGAGGCCCGAGGTGGCCCACTTGAGGCCTGGGGCAGGATTAATGTTGGATCTGTCCAACGACTACCCCTGTGACCTCAGCTGATTGCACATCTTAGTGCCCATTCCACGCTTCCTCCTGGAAATCTGGTGAAGTTGCCCAAGAGTGAGTGTGATGGGCAGTGGGGGGGGGTGGTTCTAACAGCGTTCAAGCGGTGGGGACAGTCTGGTACAGCCCACAACAGGCCACGCCCACAACAGGCCACAACTACGTGGCTCTTCCCACCCTCCAGACCCAGAGCTCTACAGGAAGTGACCATTTAATGGGTCCCACCCTCCCACCTCTCCCCACCCCACCCCAACCCCCACCCCCGCCCTCAGGCCCTGGATGCCCTAGTTCTGTGTGTGACAGGCTCTCTCCCCTGGGGGATGGGCCCAGGTGTGTGCTCAGCTCCTGAGTTAGGCCCCACTGGGCTGGGCGGTGCTCTCCGGTGCCCTAGCCGCCCCTGCCCCCTGGAGATCGAAGGCCCCAGCCACAGTGCTGCCTGCCAGGTGTTCGCAGACTGCCCCGACAATGGCCTCCAGGGACGCTTAGGCGCAAACCTGACATGGCCAGGTTTTGGGACCAGGCTGCCTCCTCTGCACCCCAGGCCAGGGGTCCATATCAAATCCTTGGTCCTGATGTGGCCTGTCCATCCCCTGGCTACTCGCAGCAGCTGTGTGTCCTGGGCCCCAGAGTCGAAATGAGGGAGGATTTCCAGGGATGCAGGAGCCCCTCTTTCTGGCTGACTGAGAACCGGGGGCTGGGGTCAGCTGAGAAGAAGGAGCAACAGGACGTGGGGAGGGAGATGGGGCCTCTGCCCTCTGCAGCCTGGAGCCCTGCCCTTGTTTCTGCTGGTTCTGGGCCCAGAAGACACTCCTGTCTGGACTGTCCTGAGGGCCTAGCACTGTCTCTAGGCTCCATCACCAGGGTCAGGCTAGGGGCAGCACTGGGAGCTGCTCCCGAGAGACCTTGCTGGAAATGTAGTGGGCAGATGTGGACGTGATGTTCCTGTGCCCTCCTCCCCAGCTCTGACCTCTGATGTGGGTGCGTGGGGGGCACTGGCCAAAGTTGCAGTGACCATGTGGAGGAAAGAATCCCTGCTGGGGGGCAAGCACTGGGCTTGGTGGCTCCAGCCCCATTCCCAGGGCTGTGGCCCCACTTAGTGACCATGTGGTAGCCTGCCCCGGGCTGCACGGGCAGGAGGGGAGTCAGGAGTCTAGCTCCCAGCCTGGTCCATGCCTGTCTCCCCTTCTTCCCAGACACACCCTTGTCAGACGTCTACCAGCTCATGCCAGGGCGGCTCTAGGACACCTCTTTTGTTCTCCTACGACGGGCTTCTTAGCTTGCACGGCAGCTGAGTGCCGTGCACTTAGGGGGTGTCCTCAGAGTAAACCAGATCCCATTATTTTAAAACACTCCAGTCTTCTCCCCCCACCCCCATGGCCTTCAGAATGAAAACCAGATGCCTGACCGCAGCCTTGCAGGCTCCTGGAGGCCTGCCCCTGCCCCCCAGCCTGCACGCTCCTCTCGTCCCGATCTTCTGCCTGTCAGCTCCTTCCACCTGCCAAGGCCCGGGTCCCCTTGGCCCACGCTGTTCCCTGCGGCTGGAATGCCTTTCCTCACAGAAGGCACAGACAGACAGGGCGCCAGCCTTCAAAAGGGGCAACTGTACTCTCCTCCTGGGCTCATTTCCTCCCCACATTTCGAGTCCCTTTCCCGAGCTCCCTGACGTGACCCACTTTCCCCTTCCTGAAGCTTCTCGGAAGCAGAACTATGGGACTCACTCGTTTGTCTGGCTTCGGTGCCCAGAAGGCAGACTGGGAACAGGGAAGACAGAGGGTGGCCTGGCTCGTTCTGGTCTTCCCCCTCCCCTTGGAAACGTGCCCGGCCGCCAACGCCCAGAGCCAGGTGCCCGGCTGGGGCTCGGAACACACTGAGGGCAGATGTGGTGGGTCCTCCCGGCTGCGTGTGGGGGTGGGTCTCTGTGGGAGAGTCATCGGCCTTTAATTAAAGTCCCTAAATTGTTTCCCCAGCTGCTCAGTGGGTTTTCCATGTTGGAATGTTCCAGATGGGGCGAGAAGTGCTGATTCAGTTACCTTCTTCCTGCTCTGCTCTGTGGAGGAGAAAGGCCCGGGACTCCTGCACTCCTCCTAAGCCAGCCACATTGGGATGGGGAGGTGGGGCTGGGGGTCTTCACCGGCCCCAGGCCCTTGGGCCATGGTGGGTAGAGGCTGGGGGCCCGCCAGGACAGGCAGGTGTGTCTGGTGTGGGGTGAGTACAGAGTTCTTTACCCTGTACCTTCTGAATGTGGGCACTGGGCACCCCGAGCCGACCCTAGCCTGAGCAGCCTCCTTGCCGGCTGGGCTGGGGAGCTTCCGGCCCCGGGTCTGCCCTCCCTGCAGGCCCAGCAGCACGTCCCTGTGATGAATCTTCATTTCGGCTGAGGAGAGGGGACCCAGGAAGTGCCAGTGGTGTGCCCTGCCCTCTTCCTTATCCTTATACCCGCATTGCTGGAGTGCTCGCCAGCTGCAAACCCACCATCATGGGGGGCCTGGCTTCCTCCCTTCCCTGGAGGATGCGGGAGTCCAGCTGCAATCAGCTGCTCACTCCTGTCCTCCTGTGAGGGGGTCCCTGTCTCCAGGGCTGGAGGGCCTGTTTGCTTCCTTCCCAGGCTTCTAAGACTGGCTGCAGGGCAGGCCCGGATATGGGAGGGGAGCCTGCCCATTCTGGGCAGCACCTGTGAGCCCCTTTCACCCCAAGAGCAGGGGTGCTTTGGGGAAAGGCCTGTCTTCCTGGTCCCTGTGGCCAGTCCCCATGTCCCGGCATGGACACCTCTGGGACCTGTCCCCTCAGCCAGATCCAGAGGCCTTTCCAAAGTCTAGATGGCCTCTTTCTTGGGAGCTCCTTGTTCCTCTTCCTTAATAGGTGACCAGATCCCTCCCCATAACCACCCCTTCCAGCACCACTGCCAGGACGGGCCCGGAAAAGCATGCAGACCCTCGATGCTGTCCTATGGGTGGCCGTCCAAACTCTGGATGCCCTCTGTGCCCACGGAAGCGTGCAGTAAGTGGCTGGGAATTTACTGATGCATGACCCCTATGGTTCATTTCTGCAGGACTCTCCCTTTCTAGAAGTTTTCTCTTAAATTGTCATGGGCCGACTCCTGAAGACTCTGTCCTTGGGGGCAAAAACCCAGGTCAGAGGGTGGGTTGGGGGCCTGAGGGAGGCTGGGGTGGAGGGACAGAGCCTGAGGACCCAACGACTCAGACTCCATCCTATCCCTCTCAGTCCCTCGAACGACCCAGCCCAGTCTTGAAAGGCCGGGGCTGGGGGAGGGGCCCTCCAGTAGGAAGCCTCCTGTGGCCTGAGGTCAATCATGCTTCTCCCTGGGGCTCTCTGATTCCAAAGTCACCCTTTCTCTATTTCCCATGTGCCTGCCTGCAGCCTGCCAGAGCCCAGCCGTGCCCAGGCCGGGGGGTCCCTGCAGGTGCAAAGCCGGCGGACAGTGGTCAGGGGATGGAGGGCTGCTTAAGGAAAACCATGAGTATAAAGCAGGCCCTTCCTGTATGTTCCCGGGAGGTTTACAAACCGTGGTACAGATGAGAATGCCCACAATGTCCACGGCCACGTGACACACCGGAGCTGAAGGTGGAAACAATCCAGTATCCATCCACAGAAGAACAGATACACAGAACGTGGTCTCCCCAGGCCCTGGGCTCTTCTTCAGCCATGGAAAAAGTTGAAGCTCTGATGTGGTCCACGGCATGAATGCATCTTGCGAACAGTATGTAACTGTATGTAACTTGACACCTGGCACAGGCATTGTCCAGACTGCCAGGACAAGAGGCCGGGGCTCTGCTCCCCCTCAGAGCCAAGCTCCTGGCTTTGAGGCTGAGAGATTTTTTTTTTTAAGATTTTATTTATTTATTTGACAGACAGAGGTCACAAGTAGGCAGAGAGGCAGGCAGAGAGAGAGAGGGAAGCAGGCTCCCCACTGAGCAGAGAGCCCGATGCGGGGCTCGATCCCAGGACCCTGAGATGATGACCTGAGCCGAAGGCAGAGGCTTAACCCACTGAGCCACCCAGGCGCCCCTGAGAGATTTTTTTTATACGGGCTTAATCAGAGCCACGTTGCACGGGCTCTGTGCTGGAAAACTCAGTTCAATAGGACAGTTCACGCCACGCTGTTGCAGGAGGATTTCCACCTCAAGTATCTTGCCGAAGAGGCCAGCGGCTCTGGAATCTCGTTCTCGATGCCTCTCTGCTCCCGACCCCCTGCCACAGCCCCGAGCCCCGGGGATCGGGTCCGACCCTGCTGCCTCTCTTCTGGCTTCCAAGAGGGAGGACAGGGCATTTGAGGGAGAGCCTGTCTGGAGAGGTACCCTTTGGCCAACCGCCGGTGGGGAGGCCCCTGTTCTGTGAGGGGACGGGAGACGGAGCGGAGCGACCCCGCAGCCCACGAGTCCTTGGCCAGCCACACCCGTCTATTCGGGAGAAGCATCTGGAAACTGTCTGGCCCCTGTCTCACTGTCTGGGGCGGGGTGGGGAGCCCCCTTATACAGGGGGTGTACGGGGCTGCAAAGCAGGGAGACACACAGGTGCAAGGCAGCATTGCCGGGGTGCAGATGGCAGGCAGGCCCGGAAGAGCAAACCCGGATGACTTTGTGCCGCGGCAGCCCACGGCCTCGTGCTGCGCTCAGAGAGAAGGGGAAAGAGGGGAAGGAAGCAGAGGCCAATGATCATAATGCCTGCGGCGTTTCCTGCGCCGGGAGGAGCGTGGGACAGCTGTCAGCACAGGCCGCACCGGGCAGACACTCATCAGGGTTAGTCCGTCCCTTCATCCGGGAGCTGTGTCAGTAACCCCATTTTACAGATGGGTAAACCGAGGCTATGCGGGCTGTGCGTGTGTGCGTGCACGTGTGATGGGAGCTCTTAGAGCAGGCACACCTCCGCTCACGGCTCATGGCGGACCGAGCAGCAGTGGGAGGGGTCCGAGCGGACACCCCCAGAGCCGTACCTCTGAGGTACAGGTGTGGCCGGCGGTGGCGCTCTGAGATGGCTGTTGCCGTGCACAGCTGTAAGTGTCCCCGGCCCAGGACGTGGTGGGGGACCTGTGAATTCAGTGGACGTCCCTCTCGTGTTTCAGGTGTGAATCAGCCGACTTTGCGTTTCGTAAGGGGGAGAGTCCAGAGTGGGCCTGACCTAATTAATCAGTGAGATGTTGGAAAGAGGTCGAGTTCAGTGGGTTTGGGGTAAGGACGAACCGTACAGCGGGGGTGGGCGCCCAGCCTTGGGGATGCACTGCCCCCGAGTCGCTCACTTTAACACGGTTCATTTTACGTTATGTGAATTTCACCGCAGTAAAACACAGCCACAAAGGGAGTGTCATAGCACGGGCAGCACCAAACCCTGCCCACGGGGTGACTCTCATTTATTTCTCAGAGTTCTGGGAACTGGAAGGCTGGGATCGCGGTGCTGACAGGTCGGGTGGGGCCCACTTGCCGGCTTGCAGACGGCTGTTGTCCAGGCCTCCCGTGGCGGGGAGCAGAGAGAGGAAGCAGCTCTTGTGTCTCCTCTTGGGGGTGTCACATCCCATTCCCGGGGCTGCCCCGTCAGGCTCTTACCACTCTCCATGGCCCTGCCCCTAACGCTGTTGCCTGGGGGATGGTGTTGCAACATATGAGTTTTGGGGGACACTTGTAGTTCCTAACAGGGGATCAGAAAGGCAGGGCAGCCGTCCCAGCGACCCGGTTGCTGGCCTGGCGGAAAGCCAGCAGTATTCTGCGAGGGGCTGCAAGGGCCCCGGCGGGAAGGACCACGGGCTTCCTCTCTGAGCCCAGAGTGGCCCTGGCCCTGCGAGCCCCAGCCAGCAGCTTCAGTCTTACAAACGCAAGGAAATGAGTTCTGTCGACGACCGCAGGAGCCTGGGAGGGTCCCCGGGGCCTCAGACGCCGGCCTGGCCAGCACCTGGACGGGCGCGCACAGAAACAGCGAGGCCGTAAGCGGGTCTGTCCTAAGGGGCTGAATTTGTGCTCATTTGTTATGCGGCACCGGAAATGAAGATAACAGGGTGGGCGGACCGGGAAGAATGTTCCGGAAGTGAGGAGCCAGGCTCGGACAAGGTTCGTGCGGTGCCGCGCTCACTTTCTGGACCGTGAGCGTGTGGAGAAGGATCCGGAAGCTTAAGGATGGTGGTTGCGTCCACACTGGTGGCTCCTGCCCATGGGCCCACGTGAGGGGGCCACTTGCCCAGGTCACCTACCCTGCCCCCGCTCCCCGGGAAGGCTGGCGCCACTCCAGGTGAGACCCCGTGGGGTGCAGCCTGGTTTTTATTAAGTATCATAAGCTCGGGGTTAATCCCGCCCAGAAACAAACATTTATTCCGTCCTGAGGTACACACCAGGGCTTTAGGACTCAAGTCCTCCTCAGGGGCTGCTATCCCAAGGCAGAGCCTGGAGTCTGGAGGACAGGGAGGGCAGGGAAGGACACACCAGCCCTGCCGGCCACCTGGGAGCGGGCAGAGGATGGCGTGAGCGCTCTGTGTCCCTGTCCAGCCACTGCGAGGGGTTGTGTAAGGGTGTGTGGGGCCCCGGAAGCTTTTCTGGGGATGTTTCTGGCCCCGTGACAGGCTCCGTGTGGCTCAGGCAGAGCTGACTCAGGACCGAGGTCCCCGCTCGGTGAGGGACCCCCTCACAGCCCTGTGCGTGGGCAGAGTGGGAAACTGAGGCTGGAACTCGGGCCTTCCGTGGGAGGATGCATGGCCAGGGCAGCTGACATGCCACAAGGGTCCGTGCTGGGTTACATAGGGTCCCCCCCAAAGTCATGTCTACCCAGAGCCTGTGGCCGTGACCTTGTTTGGAAACAGGGCCTTTGCAGTTGCTATTCGTTAAGGGTTTCAAGGTGAGAGCATCCTGGTGGGCCCTGAATCCAGGGCCTGGTGTCCTTGTAGGAAGAGACAGAGAAGCGGCCCTGTGAGGACACGGGCGGGAAGAAGGGCCTGCGGTCCTAGGGGAGCCCGGCCTCCAGAGCGGTGGGCACTCACATCTGGGTTGAAAGTCCCCCGGCGTGTGCTACTTGGCTGAGGCAGCCCAGGACACTAACCAGGCTTGGAGAAGGAGTTGTCCAAGCATTGCCCACCCCGTGTGGGTCATGGACACGGGTCTGCGCTGGGCAGGGCTGCCTGCACGTGTGGGGGATGCGGCAGGGCGTCTGGAACCGCGAGGGGCCCAACGGTGGGAGAGAGGGAGGGCTTCCCATGGGGGGAAGGGTCTGCTGCCAGCCAGAAGCCGCTCTCCCACCCGCCGGGAGCCAGGCTGCAGACACTGCAGACAACCCCAGCGTCAGATGGCGGTAGGGACCAGACGGCTGTCTTGGCTACTTCCACCCCGCTGGTGAGGGAGGCATGCCTGACCTCGGCTTCTGGGCCGGTGGACATGCAGCACCCAGTACTGGACAGATGAGACAGATAGTGGTTTATCGGTCCCGTGTCCTAACGGCCCGGGCCACGCAGGGCCACGGCCGTGGCGGCCGGGAACAGAGGGAGCCAGCAGGGGCTGCGGGGGCAGGCTGTGTAGGAAAAGGAGGGCGAGGCGCCCCCCACTTCCCCGGGGAGGACCTGCTGTGTTTGTGGGAACCATGTCACAGGCCAGTGGGGCGTCCGAAGGCCACTCACCGCTCAGGGACGGTGGGAGCCGGGCTCCATCTGGTAAGGGCGACCTTTCCCTGGAAGCCAGCAGCAGAGCAGGGCGGGACGGCAGTTAGGCCCTCAAGGAGCCTCCCGGGTCTCAGATGTCCAGGCAGCAAGTAATATGCGTTCTTAATGGGAGGCCTTACACCGAAGGTGCCTGGGACCCTGCACAGTGGGGGCCGTGGCCTCCCTGTGGTCGGCTCCTGGGGGACGACCCGGTGTCACCAGCGGGATCAGTGTGCGAACAGGGGCCATGGTTCTTCCCTAGAACCATCTCTCTCCTCCCCCCTCCTCTGCTTCCGCTGACTTCCTTATCTGAATGGGATTCTCCTGTGCAAACACTTGCGGTGCCCCCGCCCAGGGCGCAGATCCCCCGGGAAGGCCGCTGGTGGGGACTTCATGGTTCCCAAACACTGGTCTGTATATTGTTCTCCTCTCCCTGGGGACACGCAGCGCAAATGTCCCCCAAGCGGCCTGTACACGCCAGGCCCCGCCGCCGCACGCGGTCACGATAGAAGCTGCAGTTCATGGTCAGTCACGGGCGTGCCTCGTTTGCCAGCCAAGGCCACTGCACCTGCTGCCTGTCACCTGTCGGCAGACCCTGTGTTCTCCCTGCTTCTGGGGCTCAGACCCCAGAAACACGGCCGAGTGGGTTCCCTCGTCCCTGGGCTTCCCAAAGTTCCTCTTAGGAAGGAAGGCGTCACCCTCTCTTCCCCGGGGAAGTTAACCTCCTGTGAAACGTGATTTGCCAGGAAGAAAACATTTTGTCTGCTCCTGGGAGGACAGTGTGGGGCTCCGGGGCCTGTCTCCCTTGCTTGGAACCCACTGCCGGAGACTCGCCTGTTCAGCCCTGGACAGATGGGCAGAAAATCAATGGTTTTGCTCTGCTGAAGGTGGGGACACAGCTCCGGCTGCCCTGGGGGCAGGGGTGAGTGCAGCGGGCCAGCGGCAGCTGAGGGTGCCCCCACCCCAGAGAGCGGGGCCTTTCTGTGTGTGTTTTATGTTTGAAAAACTTCCTTATTAAAGAATTGTCAGTTCACAGAAGAATCCCAGAGACAGGTGGAGGGGCTCCCGTGTTCGCTGTGGCGTGGGCTCTGCTCCGTGGCGTGGGCTCTGCCCTGTCACGAGGGTCTCCCGCTCACATCCCTCTTCGCACCTACCATCCCGCGTCCATCGCGCCGAGCGGTCACGGCCCCTTGGTCTCTGGTCTGCGACCCTCTGTCAGTCTCTCCTTTTCCTCCTCGTGGACCCTCTCCCAGAACACCGTTTGTAGGTTTGTAGAACGTCCATCAAATTGGGTTTGTCTGATGAGTCCTTCCGACTAGATCAAGGTCATGGATTTGGGGGAAGAATCCTTCTGTGCATCACACCACAGGGTTCATGCTGTTGATAGGTCGACCTTCCTCACCTGGTTCGGGGGGTCTGCCCCCTGGAAGAGACTGCTTTTCTCTTTGTCCCGGATATTTTGGGGGAGACAGTTGGGTATCATACCCACGTTCTGGGTCGCCTGAAACCTTCCCCCCAATCTTGGCATTTGTTGGTGCTTTGAGCATTTGGTTTGAATTCCAGAAGTTCTGGGAGCAGCCCTTTGGCCCTCCTCCACAGAACCCAACTCAGGCGGCCACGGATCTCCAGGCAATGTCTTTGTGAAGCGTGGGGTGAGTTAGGGGACCCAGGAAAGCTGTCACTGCGCGGACACGGTAAGGGGACCCAGCTGTGTGAGCAGTTCCAAGAAGCCGCTCTGTCCAGATATCCCCCTGAGAGAAATGACCCGGGGCTCTGCTCCCGGCTTAGGTTCTGCTCGCTAACCGGACTTCTAGAGTCAGATCAAAAGGCACCAGCGTTGTCAAACCACGTTGCTGCCACCAGAATGTCACTTCTGTCAAGACGAACGTGTGTCGTCCATCAAGCGGCAGGGCTGGCTGGGAAACCGATTATAAGTAACAGCAGAGACGCAGCCTCCCCGGAGGGCCGCTGATCACCTCCGACACGTGTGCCCACAGCCCCACAGGTGCACCTTCGGGGGCCCTTGTAAAGGTGGGCTCTGGGCCTTTGCAAGCGTGTTCATTGTAGCGTCTGCCGTGCGTCCCCCTAGGTCACGCAGAGAGCTGAGAGGGCCGTCCTCGGCACTCGTATCTGCTCTTTCTGACTCTTCTCTGGTACGTGCTGGACAGCTTCCAAGAGAAGGATCTAGAAATTCAACCTGAAAGGCTAAGCTGGGAGCCTGAGGTATGGTGTTTACCGATGGCTTGCTCGGCGGGGCAGACGGCTGGTTGACACCCATGGGAGACCAGGCTCCCACAGTCCCAGCCACCGGCCCTCTGGCTGGGGACACTTCCTGCGTCCCTGGCCTGGGGGCAGGGCCCCTCAGCGGCTTGCACAACCTCAGAGAGGGGTCGCTCGCTCCAGAAGCTTCCAGGGAGGCCCGCCCGACGCCGGCAGTGCAGGCTGGGGGTCTCAGTCCTTGCTGGACCCGGCTCTCGGGCAGCAGCGGGGGGCAGAGGCCGTGAGCTCGGCTTCCACCCCCCAGAGACCAACACTGGCCTGCCCCCGCTCCCCGCCCACGGAGTCTGTGCTCAGGGACGCTTTGCGCAGGTGAATCGTGGGAGGCACTCGGGAGAGCTTTTTGCTCAAGCCCCAAAGCCCTGTGGGCTTCCAGAGCCGCCAGAATGTTCCCCAACAGCGTGTCCTGTTTGGTCAGCGCTTGGTGTCGACTGTGGGGCTGTCGGTTAATTGTGTCCTGTGTGAACTAAGTGTTCGGTGGGGCTGGGACAGAGAGGCCCGGGGGTGCTGGGCCTTCGTAGTCAGGGCGGCCCAGACACAAGACCTGGGGGTGGGGCCCTAGGGAGGAGGAGGAGCGGAGCATCGGTGGGCCGAGTCTCCCCCAAACGGCAAAGGGAAGTCTACAGGTTAGCTGTGTCACTGGAGCAGGTGGCAAACCCTCCTGGACAGGCTTTCGGGTGGGGGCTGGAATGGTTTCTGAGTTAGTTATCATGGAAGGGAGGGGAGCAGCTGGGTCCCTTGCCTGGGGCGGGGAAGAGTCCATGGAAAGGGCCTCATGACCCTCCCAGGCAAGTCGGGTGAGCAGGGGGTGGGTGCGGGCAAGGGGCTTCAGGTTAGTTTGCTCACTGCGCCCAGAGCCCCGCTCGTCCTGGACCGCCCCTGCCCCACCAAATGCAGTGCTTCCGGGAGCTCATGGCCCAGGCTGGGGACAGGCCAGCAGGGGCTGCTCCTTCTTGCACCCAGACTTTTCCACATCTTGCGGCCCCTGGGGTGACACCGGGCCCACCTGGGTAACTCAGGGTCATCTTATTATAAGCTCAGCTGACTAGAACCCTTGATCCCCTCTTGCCAGGTCAGCTGACATAGTCACATCTTGAGGGTTAAGACGTGGACATGTTTGGGACCCATTATTTGGCCACTGTAAGACTTATCCCTGTGAGGTTTCGAACCCTGGGGGTATCTTGCTTCTCCCTGTGTCCCAGAAAGTGCCGGGCAGGGGAGGCTCTTGGCGTATATGCTGCTGGGTGGCTGGCTGGGTGGCCGGCGTGAGGGGCCAGAGTCTCACACAGGACCTGGGTGTCCCCTCTCACAGACATCAGCGAGACACTGACATGAACACAAGCCTCATTCGTGTCCTTGGAGCAGCCCTGCCCGTCCGAGATGGAACGAGAGTGTCCCCTAGCCACACAACGAATTATGACCCAGGTGAGAGATGGTTTAACGATCGAGTTTACCCACTCTATCCAAAGTATTACCCCTCGAGCTTGTGGTTGAAATGCATTCTCAATGCGTTATTTTATTTAATTTATTTATTTTTAAATTTTTATTTATTTATTTGACAGAGATGACAAGTAGGCAGAGAGGCAGGCAGAGAGAGAGGAGGAAGTAGGCTCCCTGCTGAGCAGAGAGCCTGATGCGGGGCTTGATCCCAGGACCCTGAAATCATGACCTGAGCTGAAGGCAGAGGCTTAACCCACTTAGCCTCCCAGGCGCCCCTATCAATGCGTTATTTTAAACCCTTGTTTCTTGCTTCAAGCCTGTGAAAGACAGTGTGTCTTCTGCAGAGCCTCTCTCTTCAGACCAGCCACGTTTCCAAGCCTTACCGGTCACGTGGAGTGGGTGGCTGTGGTACTGGGTGGCGTGGTTCTGCGTCCCTGGGAATTTGCGGGGAGAACTTTCCCGGTTCAGAAGACACATGACCGCTTTCCCATCCTTGCGGTCCATCCTCCCCCACACCCTCTTTCTCTTCTTCAGTCTTTAGTGGACGATGGCCATTCTCCTCACCCCCAGAGGGAGTGTGCCCGGGTCACTCACCCTTCTAGGCTTCTGTTTGTCCCTCTGTCTCATGGAGAAGGGGGTTCTTACTCCCCTGCCTCGTTGAAATGACTAAACAGCAGGCTCCCGGCTCTGGTACCCGCAGCGGGGTGTCCGTGTCCTCACCCCCATCATGCTCAGCCCCGTGGTGGGCCCTGCTCCCGGCAGTCAAGGAGACCGTTCTGGCCACCAGGAGCTCCCTTCCCCAGAGGCAAGGCAGGGAAAGGTTTTCTAGAAACTAGGAAGTGGTATACAGAGGGTGCTAAACACTCAGCGCCTGGAAGTCAGGGAGACAGACTGTGACCCAAAGGAGATGAGATCCCTGCACGGGGCCCTCTGGGACTCTGTGCCGGAGAGAAGGACAACATCCCTCTCCGACTTCTGTCCCACCGCTAGGGCACGTGGCCCTCTCTCCTCGGCTGTCCCACTGCAGCAAATTCCCCCTTCCTAGGTGGTTGAGTCATAGGCTGGCGAGCCCGTCCTGGAAGGGCTACATGGCTTTCCTGACATTCATAGGGGGTAGAAGGGTCCCCATCCTCTGTAATCTTCACCCCCAGGCCTCGGTCACCTCAGTGCTCATGAAAGGATGGGAAGGGACACACTTCGGAGAGGAATAATTCTGAGGTCGCATAATGCTCTGTGGTTCTCTGTGAGATAAAGTCTCGGGAGTCAGAACTTGTTCTGGATTTGGGTCTAGTTCTGGAAGACTGTGGATCCATGGAGAATCATGGTCTGGGTGTTGGGGCAACCCAGGGAAATTCTGGAAGTTTCTGTTGTCTGGGGAGTCAGTAGAGGCTGTGTGGCCAGGACTCCAAGACATTGGGGCCGTCCGCAAACGGCGGGCTATCATTAAGGGCTGGCAGGAGCAGGGAGTTTGTGTGCGTAATCGGTTCTACGTGTTTTTTGTTTTTTAAATATTTTATTTATTTATTTGACAGAGAGAGAGAGATCACAAGTAGGCAGAGAGGCAGGCAGAGAGAGAGGGAGAAGCAGGTTCCCCGCTGAGCAGAGAGCCAGATGCGGGGCTGCATCCAGGACCCTGAGATCATGACCTGAGGCTTAACCCACTGAGCCACCCAGGTGGTTCTGCGTTTGACAGAGCTCAGAGCAGATCAGCCACGAAGGAGAGCGGACCTCCCTAACCCTGCCCCCAGGGTCTTAGTCAGGACTCCCAGGGGTCTCTGTGCCCTTCCCTTTGTCCTCCCTGCTCCCTGGGGTGTGAATAATCCCCAGGAAAGATACCCCTGGGCCTGGCAAGGATGGTCTCCTGAGATTGGGTGTGGCTGGAACATCCGTGCACCGTGCAGGCCCTCCCGAGTCTGCGTTGCTGGATGTCTCTGGGAGTCTCTGATTGGCCCTTCAGACACGTCTGTTTCTGGAGGCATCAAAGCCAAGCCCAAGAAGCACTTTGCCCCAGAGCACCTACAAATTTGGGGAAATTGCTTGCTCCTCAAGGTCTTCCAAATTTCCTGATCTCCCGGGCTGCCCTTCCTTGTCCCTGTGAGGCCTGGTCCCAGGGCTGTTTGCCTGGGAGGGCTTGGTGGCCGTGGATTTGTAACTAAAAGCAACTTTTCTTCCTTGGAGTGGCTGGTCCTGTCTGATTCCCTGAACGGGGTCTCCCAGGTGACCCTCTAGGGCAGCCCCAGACACACAATCAACGTGTCCAATTGCACCCTGGGGAAAAGTAAAACGGGTGCTTATTGAACCCACACATTTCAGTATTTTGCCATGAGAATTAAGAGTTTCTGGATTCTCCGGGCTCGATGAAAATCATACATGTTTTTTTTTTTTTTAAAGATTTTATTTATTTATTTGAGAGCGAGACAGTGAGAGAGAGCATGAGCGAGGAGAAGGTCAGAGGGAGAAGCAGACTCCCCATGGAGCTGGGAGCCCGATGTGGGACTCGATCCTGGGATTCCGGGATCATGACCTGAGCTGAAGGCAGTCGTCCAACCAACTGAGCCACCCAGGCGTCCCATCATACATGTTTTTAAATGTTTAACTTCAGCTTCTGAAAGTAGTTTTACTAAATGGCTTCACAGTTTACTAGATGGCTTTGCAAGAGATGGGGCTTCCTCGTGTATCCCGAACGTAGGATGCTAGCAGGACATCCAGCATAGCCCGGATGCACACGCACAGTGACGTTCCCGCAACTCCTGTTTGTCCTAAGTGAGACGATGTGTCTCGCTGGCCCTCAGCCCTGAAAGCTGTCTGAGCTCAGAATTCTGTTCCCAACGGTTTCTTCTGGGAGGTGTCAAGGATCCCCAGAGCCGCTAGGCCTCTTCCTGGCGGCGGAGGCCGTAGGAGGCCATGCTGGCCCGGGGCTCAGAGCCGGCTCCAGCGGGCGGAACGGGCTGGCTGTCCCCGCCACGGCGTAGCGGCCCTGCTGATTTTGTTACTGGGAGTTCTCAGGTCTGAACGGTCTGATGAGGGCTCACAATCAGAATAAGGGAACTTCCTGGTAAATCTGCTTGTCTCTGGGGCACACCAACGAGGTAGTAAAACCATTCCAAAAATTCGTGTAGACAGAATGTCAGTGAGGCTAATGATCAAACATGTCTTGAGGCAGTCAGTATTATTATTATTATTATTTTAAGATTTTATCCATTTATTTTACAGACAGAGATCACAAGGAGGCAGAGAGGCAGGCAGAGAGAGGGAGGGAAGCAGGATCCCTGCCAAGCAGAGAGCCCGATGTGGGGCTCGATCCCAGGACCCTGAGATCATGACCTGAGCCGAAGGCAGAGGCTTTAACCCACTGAGCCACCCAGGCGCCCCGAGGCAGTCAGTATTATTGCCTCTGATTCATGAGAGTGGATGGACATAATTTTTATAAAGGAGAAAAATCTCAACATAGAACTTATAATTATTCTGAGGCATAATCTTTTTTGTTTGTTTGTTATTTTTTGTTATTTTTTTTTTAAGCCGACCACATCAAGTAGAGAGATTCGGTAAGTGTGGGGTAGACATCTCTCTTCTTATAAAATTTTATGGGTTGCGCTGACGTACATCTCCCACCGAGAATCTCCGGCCTAGAGAATGCTCGAATTAGGCACGTTGGAGGCCCGCTAGACATTCTGAGATTGCGGCTGCCGGATTCCCTTGTCAGCCGACAGAGGCTCTGTGCTCCCAGGGAAGCGAGAGATACAGGAAACAGGACGGAGTTATTTCCTAAAGGGGTTTGATCCGTGCGTTCATCTGTGTTCACAACTCGTGTGGAAAGCCAGGGCTTTAGAGAGGATCTGGGGGAGGGGTCACTCTGTCGGGGGAGCACTTGACTCCTGCTTTTGCCTCAGGTCGTGATCTCAGGGTCCTGTGGTCGAGCCCCGCTTCAGGATCTGTGCTCAGTGTGGGGTCTGCTTGGGATTCTCTCTCCCTCTCCCTCTGCCCCTCCCACTCATGCTCGCTCACTAAAGGAAACACGTAAATCTTCAAAAAAAATTTTATTCTGACCATTTTCAGTGTTTAGTCCAGTGGCACGAAGCACAGTCACAGTGTCGGGCAAACATCCCTCCCCTCGGTCCCAGAACTCTCGTCCTCTTCCCCCACTGAAACTCTGCCCCGTGACACCCTGGCCGACCCCCCGCCGCCCCGCCCCCGGCCTGGTGCTCACCGCCTGTCTGCTGTCCCTTTGGATTAGAGGATCCTGGTGACCTCATGTAAGTGGGGTCGTGCACTATCTGTGCTTTCGTGACGGGCTTATTTCCCCGCGTGTCGTGTCCTCTGAGTAAATCTGGGCGCAACGCGTGTGCAAATCTCCTTGCTTCTCGTGGCTGAATCCCGTCCCATCTTCTGACTCTTCTTTATCTGAGGTTCATTTATTTTAGAGAAAGAGTGTGAGTTGGGGTGGGGGGGGCGGTGAGAGGGAGAGAGAACCTTCCAGCAGACTCCCCACGGATCCCAGAGTCCGATATGGGGCTCGATCCCAGGACCCCGAGACCATGACCTGAGCCGAAATCAAGAGTTGACCGCTCAACCGACTGGGCCACCCGGGCGCCCCTTCTGACCCCTTTTAAAATGTGCTTTTCACCTCTTCCATTGGGTTAAACAGTAAGAAAAGCAACTGGTCTGTGGCCCTGCGGGGGACTATCGAATTACGGCAGAAGAGTTCCTGTGTGTCCTCCCTGCACCCACCAGCTAGTGGGGGAAGGGATACTCACCGATGTGCCCCTCCGGGGTGATGGGGGCAGTTCCCACCCTCTCCCCGCTCCAGGGCGGGCAGGACCGAATCATTTCAAAGCAAGGGGTCTGGTGTGGGTCACGCCTGGGGGGCTCAGCAGGGTCGAGCGTCTGGCTCTGTATCTCAGCTCAGGTCTGATCCCCGGGTCCCAGGATTGAGCCCCCCATCAGGCTCTGCGCTCAGCGGGCAGCCTGCTTAAGATTTTCTTTCTCCCACTCCCTCTGCCCCTCCCCATGCTTGCACTCCCTAAATAAGTAAGGAAGTAACGAACTAAATAAGTAAATAAAATCTTCAAATAAAAAAGAGTCTGGAGAAGGAAAAACTTTACAGCTGAGAAAACTGGCAGATTGGCCTTGACCTGGTGATCGAGGGGAATGAGTTGGAGGAACGTCAGGTGTTCCTGCTATGACGTGGTGAGAGGGGGCCTCACCTTGTTGAGGCTACTCCCCAAAACCCATAACCCCGGTGTAACGGAAACACCCGTCGAACCCAGATTGGGGGACATTCAACACGACGTCCAGGCAGTCCTTCCCGAGACTGTCAGGGTCAAGAAACACAGGGACAGACTGGAGGCCAGAGGAGGTGGGGGGCCTGACCACCGAGTGCAGTGTGGTCCCTGGGTGGGCTCCGGGGACACAAAGATGACATCAACGGGACAGCTGGTGGAATCCAGGTCAAGCCTGGAATCTGGTTAGCAGTGACAAAGACGCTGCGGTAATGGAAGACGTTTGCAAGGGCGAGGTCGGGGGAGGCATACGCGGGGCTCGCTGTGCTGTCTTTTCTCTGTAAAACTAAACCGATTCCAAAATAGAAAGTTTATTTTGGAAAACCACTAAAGATGAGAATGAGGGCACACTGGCTCTTGGCATGTTGGAAACGCAAACACGAGTTGAATAACGGTAAACCGCGGGGACGCTCTGATCAGAAATGTTTAACGCACGACATGTTGTCTTACAAAGTCGTCCTCGCCTTCAGGTAACTGTCGAGTCCAATCTGCTCGTCACACGTTTCCGACAGAAGCTTCTGCATCTTTTCAGCAAGGAAGTCAAATGCCACAGAGGTGTCAGACACGTGACAAACCCTTCTGTCAGCTGAGACGTCCCTTTACCTCCTGACCTTCTGGCAAGACCGCCACGTGACCTCCTTGCACATGGAGCTCGTCCAGGTCTGTTACCCGGATGCTGACTTCCTCCGGACATACGTGTGCAAGAGGTAGTCTTGGGGGAAGTTAACTCTGAATTATCCAAGGTATGTCTGAGAAGTAACGTTATTTCCAGGCTAGTGTTAGATTTTCCCCAGGGACTGAGTAATTTGGTGGCACGATGGCTGGGTCATATAAGGATCTGGGTGGCGGGATGGGATAGGTCCAGGCATGAGAGCGACCTGTGACTGTTCAGGTGACTGGAGGAGGGGTGGGCGAGGCGGCCCACGGCCAGGTGTTGACTGTACCACATTGGGATCGTGCTCCCACCAGACTGTTGGAGCCCGGTTTTAAAGGCTCTTCAGCCAAGGTTGAATTCTAACCAAGCATGTTTGTTTTCCTAATGTTTTCATGCTGGTGTTTATTTAGTTTTCTAAAGGTTGATTTATTTATTTTGGAGAGAGCGAGTGAGTGAACACGCACGGGGGAGGGGCAGAAGAGGGAGAGGCAGGCTCCCTGCTCAGCACGGAGCCCGATGTAGGGCTCGATCCTAGGACCCTGACATGGTGATCTGAGCTGAAATCACCAGTTGGATGCTCAACCGAATGGGCCACCCAGGCGCCTCTCATGGGGGGTTTGAAGTGGCGATGGCCCTATTCAGGTACCAGCAAACACTTCTAAACTTTCCCAGTGTGGAGCCATCACAGCCAGAGTTCTGTACTTAGAGCATCGGAGACGGAGGTCCTGGAGGAGACGGGACTCCCACCCACCACAGTGGCTGTCCAGTTGGCAGTGGTCTGGGCAGTCAGGTGCGGCACCCAGCCTGCCAGTGGTCAGGGTGGGGGGCGGGTGGGAGGCAATGCTGTGGGCCTCCCCTGCACCGTCTCTCCCCCTGGAGGATGCTCCCTTACCTCTTGGTCCTGAGCACCAAACTTGGGCTTCAGAAGGGGGGTACATTATCTGCCCCGGTTGTGGCCAAGGACCGTATTGTGTCTCTCTGGCCACGGCGCTAGGCTCAAGGGTGCAGAAACCATGTGGCACCACGTGTCAGACCCTCTTTCCGTTTGAAGGCTCAGTGACACTCGGTGTGCTGAATGAGCTTCAGCATTGAACTTTGCCAGCAGGTTCAGAAAGCTGGTGAGATGCTACTGAAACTATACGCATTGGACAAAGCACACACCTGAGACCTGGTGCTTGAGTAAGGGATGTTGGGTCCCACCCATAGAAATCCCGGTCTGATCGGTCTGGCGTGTGGCCTGGGCGTTAGGTGGTTTCAAATCTCCCAGGTGAGCCTAGTCTGCAGCCAAGGCTGAGAACCAATGCGGGGGGCCTGCCCCTCTACCTGTGCTCCTGAGATTCCAGGGCAGGGCAGGAAGCAGGCAGGCAGGGAGGGCTTCCTGGAAGAGGGGCCATGAGCCTCGCAAGCAGAGAGGAGGGCCTGAGGAAAGGCACAGGACAAGAGGGTGGGAAAGAACCAGCTGATGTTCCCGGACATTGTAGCTGGGATCTTCTAGGTGCAAGCGAGAGGAAACGCAGTATGTGTATATTTCAGCACCAAAGGGGTTTGGGGCGTCAGCACTGACCTCAGTGGGGAGCTCGTGGGAATGCAGGACCTCGGATTTCCCCAGAGGTCCTGAATCAGAACCTTCCTGCTAACCAGAGCCCTGGGGGAACTCATCTGCACGTAAGGTTCAAGACGTGTGGCTTTAGAAAATGGACAATGAGAACCGAAATTTAACAGGACGGAATAGTCCGGCTCGCCAGGGGTCTCCTGCCAGCTGGTGCGGTAATTGTATCTGCAGATCTTGTCTCCTTGGTTTTCAAGTCTGTGTGTGCGAGTCCAAGGAGCATTACCTTCCTGGCCCAAGCAAGGGGCAGGCGGGGGCACCCAAGCTGGTGCCCTGGGTCTCCCCAGCCTTATCCCTCCGTGGAAACGATACCTTCCTCCTCTCTGTGTCTCGGTGTGCGGGCTGCGTCAGCGTTTGGCACCTGGGGGAGTGGGCTAACCAGTATAAAAAAGAAAATCAGTTCCTTTTTTTTCTTTTTTTAAAGATTTTATTCATTTATTTGGCAGAGAGACATGGTAAGAGCAGGAACCCAAGCAGGGGGAGTGAGAGAGGGAGAAGCAGGCTCCCGGTTGAGCAGGGAGCCCGATGCGGGGCTGGATCCCAGGACCCTGCGATCATGACCTGAGCCAAAAGCAGACGCCTAATGACTGAACCCCGCAGGCGCCCCAAGAAAATCAGTTCTTAACTGATCACTAGGAATTGCTTATTTCCGCCCTCGACTCTGATACTGCCCTCTGTGCTCCTTTCCTGTGCGATAAGAAGTATAATGAACTGTGCATCCCGCGGACTGTTAAAGACATGCCCCCTCTCCTTACTCCCACTCTTGAGCTAAGGAAGTCACCTTGAACCTTGAATTAGCAAACACTAAAGCATCTCCCCCCTGCCACCCCAGGGACATGCAGGCTTAGATTCCCTCGAGCCCCTGATCACGAAGTTTTTGTCCACTGATCAGTATGTAACCAGTTTTCCCAGAGCCTCTGCTTAAAGGTACAGGACTCCATGCGGTCGGTGGGCGCGTGGGCGCTGAACTCACAGGCTGAGCCCATGGTGGCCTCCAGGCAGTTAGGAGACAGCACAGTGCTCCCGCTTGGGAATGCCGTCTCACGCGGCAGACTCATCCACAAATACATACAAATGAGAGAAAAATGTGTCAGTCAAAAGACGTCTCTGCAGTGGGGAGGAGGGGAGATCGGGAGGCGAGGCTCCGCGTGTTTGCTGCCCCGCACGCGTGTCTGGGAACGCCTGCGGAAGTGTCCGGCACTCCAGGGCTTACAGGTCAGTTTTATTAAGCAGACGATTTCCCAAACACGGGATCTGGGAATAATGAGAACCAATGGACCACGCCCTGGAAAAGAAGCATTTTTGTGGAGAGGGAGTCTGGAATTTGAGTGCTGAATAATTTTAGAAGGTTGATTCGTTTTTTGTTTTTTTTTTTTAACTGGATGATTAGGGAAAATAAGTGTAGCAAATTGGGAATGGCGCCAGGCAAGCCCATTTTTGCTCTGTTGCTGTCATTGCTGCCCAGCCAGAAACGAGGAAGTGGGGAATTCAGCTCAGCGGGTCGGAGAGCTTCTTTGCCTGGCGGGCGCCCCCCTCGCGCCCTGTCCCTTGAAGATCAGGACAGGGCCTGCGGGTGGGAAGGCTCCCAAAGCGTGTGACACGTGAGTGGGTTTATGAAAGTGAGCAGGTGTCGGTTTTCCTGCTGGTGGAAAATACGTTTCTCAAAGACGGGGGAATGGGTGGGAGGGAAAACCTGTGGGTCGCTCGCCTTGTTGTTGGGACCCCTCGAGTAGAATGGAGCACACTGAGTTTCCCCGAGCCGTTTCTCTGAAACCCCGTGTCTGCAGGAGCAGAAGTTTTGATTGTCCTAATATCTGATGAGTCTAGTGTTCAGAACGGCCCAGTTATGTGCTCAGCCTCAAAGGGAGATGCAGGCCAGGTGCTCCCAAGATGCGCTGGGGAGGTTTTGTAATCTAGGGGAGACGCTAGTGGTTTTTTTTTTTTAATTTTTTATTTTGTTTCATTTATTTATTTGACAGACAGAGACCACAGGTAGGCAGAGAGGCAGGCAGAGAGAGAGAGGGAAGCAGGCTCCCGGCCGAGCAGAGAGCCCGATGCGGGACTCGATCCCAGGACCCTGAGATCACGACCCTAGCCGAAGGCAGAGGCTCAACCCACTGAGCCACCCCGTCGTCCTGACGCTAGTGTTTTTGAAGAGTGATGGCATGAGCAGCTGTAGGGTTTCCGTCCTTTGGGTGTGTGTTTATGGTCACTCCCAGGTTCAGTCCTCCCCCCTCCTCTCAAGGGCACCAGCATCCAGACTGCAGATAAATGCAGCCCCTGTGACAGAAAACTGAACCCATGTTTCAGAAGGACTCAGCAAGATCTCTTTCTAGCAAAGACCTATGAAATCTGGGTCATTAAAAAGTGCCTACGTAGGTCAGCTATAGTTCAATAATAAAAAAAAATAATAATGCTGATAAAAATTAGTTTACTGAAGAAAAGGAAGCTATATTTTAAAAGATTTTATTTATTTATTTGACAGACAGTGCTCGCTTCGGCAGCACATATACTATTTATTTGACAGACAGAGATCACAAGTAGGCAGATAGGCATGACCCGAGCCGAAGACAGATGCTTCAACTTACTGAGCCACCCAGGCGCCCCAATGAGCGGTGTTTGTAAAAGTCCGAGACCAAATTCAGTCTGTGCAGTTTATGCGAATTATGTATGAATCGTGTGCTACTGCACGTTGGCATCTCCAACTTTTTACATCTCTAGGATGCCCTTGGGAATTTCGTATCCAAAGCCTGTCCAGGCAGCTCTGATTTGGACAGATCACCGACTCCGCTTCTCACTGTGGCCGGCAGCCTGGCCCTGTGCTGTGTGCACACGCAGAGCTTAGACCTTCCACAAGAAAGGTGAATTCTCTCGCAACGAGAGCATCTCAGACAGAACCTGTGTTATCTACAGAGATTTCAATGCGGACGAAGGAAGAAAGTTATGTGTTAAAGCTAAGAAGGCAGCTGAAAGTTCAGCTTTCGGCAAGCAGGAGGCTCCCAGAAACAGCCTGCTTAGGTGTCTCTTAGGTGGATTCATGTTGGAAGGTTATGGAAATCTCAGAAAATGTGATTAGAACATAACTTAATTTTAAGAATGCAGTAGAGGGGCGCCTGGGGGGCTCAGTCTGTTAAGCGTCTGCCTTTGGCTCAGGTCGTGATCCCGGGGTCCTGGGATCCAGCCCAGGTGCAGGAAGCCTGTTTCTCTCTCTGCCCCTCCCCCCAACTCGTATGCTCTCTCTCACAAATGAATAAATCTTAAAAGAAAAACAGAATGCAGTAGAACCTAATACCTCTAAAAAATGTTAAACACAATCCAGGGGCTTGTAGACAAAGCATGGGTCCCATTTAATGGGACCAGAATGAAATGGAATGAAAAGGAATGAAAATGAAAAGGAATAAGTCGTGAACCTTTGAGGCAGGGACACTTTCAGAGATCGGAACTCTGGGGGAAGGCTGCCTCACAGGGCATGCCAGGGTCCTGGGGCCCTTCCCTCCACCTTGGACAGCAGCTCTGCCATGAGCTCAGGGCAGACTGACAGCGCCAGAGTGTGGGTGGGCGTGCGACCCCCATGGTGTGCGACCCCCATGGTGTGCCTCGGTGTGTTGGGGGGGGCAGGGGACTGGCTGCTGGAGATGCAGGGGAGGGGGGCGGCAAGACCAAAGCATTGGCACGTGAATCTGTCTTCACTCATCCTTTGCTAGGGGCCTGGGAGCAGATGACAGCCTCCTGAGCCTCTGATCCTCACTGTAAATGAGGAGCTAACACTTGCAGTCCTGAGGTCCTTCTGCAGCTCCGATGAGGACTGTCGGTGGGAAGCTTCCTGTTTTAATGATCTGGGGGAGAAGCATCCGTTGGCGAGTTAGGTTAAAAGCTCTAATGAAAATACCCGTGTACTAGGTTGAATGGTGTCCCGCTACTAAATTCACGTCAAATAAGCCCCTCAAACTGTGACCTTATGTGGGAATGTGGGCTTTGAGGGTAGAATTTACACACGGTCGCCCTGGGTTAGGGTGGGCTCTCAGCCCAGTGGCTGGTGTCCTTACCAGAAGCCCACATGAAGACGCGGTTGCACATAGAGGGAGAGCTCTGCGTGACTGTGGGAACACACTGGAAGGACGCGGTGGCCACCCAAGGAATGTCAAGGATGGCCAGCAGCTCCCCGAAGCTGGCAGACAGGAGAGGATTCTGCCCTAGAGCCTCCGGAGGGAATGTGGTCCGCAGACACCCTCGCTGAGACTCTTGGCCTCCACGACCCTGGAGAATAAATTTCTACCGTTTCCGGCCTCCCAATTTGGGGTGCTTTGTGACCGTGGCCCCAGGGCACGGACTGGGTGCCCACAGGGGCTAGAGCAGGTCCACCAAGCAGGGGATAGACGCCCCACGTCCCAGAGACTCAGCTTTGCCCTTCCTACCTCCTGCACAAGCCACCGCTTCGAGCTACGGCAGATGGAACCAGGGCCAAGCCCAGACCTTCAGGTCTATTTTCACAAGAAGCGGGGGCTTCATCGACGGCACCTGCAACCATGCCTGGCGTACAGCTGGAACTGTGTATTTCTTGAATGAACACATGAAACACTGGATATGGAGAACGAGATAAATCAGTCTTGCTGCTATCCAGATGGGAGGCAACGGGCTAAATGAATAATACGTAAAGAAAAGAAAAAGTCAACAAACAAAACGATGACAAATGCAATGAATGTTAAGGGGGAATTGAGTAGGGGGCTGAGATACAAAATAACAGGGAGACCCGCGAGAGAATCAGATTGGCCAGGAGAGGCCTCTTGAAGGTGAGACATTTAAGGTGAGACTCATTGGTGAGGATGAGACAGAGCGAGGCACAGGGAGAAGGAGAGTTCCAGGAATATAGCAGGTCCAGTGCAAAGGCCCTGGGGCAGGCAAGAGCTTAAACTGTCCCCAGCATTAGAACCCCCACCCCTCCCCAGGATGAAGGCTTGGGGAGTTGGGGACGAAGTGAGAAGAAGCCAGGTGGGGAAGGATTTGTGGGGTTATCAGAAGCCTTGTTGGGGTAAGGCCCAGAGCCAGATAAAATAGAGGTCTCAGAAGTTTTTAGTAGAAGTATGTCCCATGCAATATTTGGGACAATTAAAAAAAAATGATTCATTGTCCATCTGAAATTTAACAGACGTCCTGTATTTTTATTTGCTAAATCTGGCAACTCTAGCTCTGAGAACTGAAAGAATTATGATGTCTTCCCGCCAAAGGACTCCAAGTTTAAAATATTGAATGATGGTATTTTCTGTGTGGGGAAGTCCTGCCTCCGCCATGATATTCACTCAGAAGACGTTTAATTTCATATTCTGTCTTGTCCGTGTCCCCCTCCCTTCTCTGGGCCTCTCCTTGAGCAGGTGTGTGCAGGCTGCCGGTTTGTGGGCGAGAGGCGTGGGGGTTTGGATTTGCTTCTGGAAGCCTCTGGAGGATTTGATGCAGCAAGGATACATGTCCCAGGTTATTTTTTTTTCCAGCCAGGATTTGTCTTTATTGATGTGGAATTCACGTAGCGTGCACGTAACCATATTAATATGAACAACGTGGTGACATTCAGTGTCAGGCCGTGAAGATCCACGTGTCCCCCCGCAGTCCCGCCCTGCTACCTAGGCCCTACCTCCTGCTGTCCCCATTCCTCTCCCTGGGGCTGGTCTGTTTGCTTTCCCACCCACACGGAACACTAATAAAAGTATTCAAGAGCCTCTAATGAGAACTGATTGCAGCCTTAGATGCTGGGAACTAACTTGTTTGCTGTTCAGAAGAACTCTGTGACTAGCTTCTAGTTTTAGCTCCTTTTTATAGTGGAGCAAACTAAGGCACAGAGAGGTTAAGCAATTTGCCCAAGGGCACACAGCCACTTTCCGCTCCAGCTCAGCCAGAATTACCAGTTTCCCTGCGAACTTGGTCATCACAGGCTTAAGACTCTTATTGTCTCCCCACCCTCCATGCAAATAAAATCAAGGCAGAATTCTTAAAATAAAAATCACTTTGGTTTGAGAGATTATTGAGGTTGAAACGGGGGAGAGTGGACCTTCAATTGCCGGAGTTCTGGATTAGTAGATTATCCGTCATTTTCTTTTTCTTTTTTTAAAGATTTTTATTTATTTGACAGAGATCACAAGCAGGCACCCCCATCATTTTCCTTGTTAAATTGTGTGCTTGGATCTTTAAAAAGGCATTCTAACACCTGAGTAAGGCACACAGTTATGAATGCTGAATCCTAAATGAGAAGCCAGCAGAATCACTCATCGCTGTCTCTCACCATCCGCTCCCAGCTCTGCGACTGCTGGACAACAACGACAAAATGAACACCTTGACAGCATCTTGCTTTTCTTGCCACTGGTCTCACTGGGAAGATGACTTCACTCTCAGGTGCCCTCATTTCAGCTCTGCTGTCCTCCCATCCGAGGTATAAATTGTATAGGATTTCACCAGGAACAATAGCACGTGGTAAAAATACAACGCTTTTTGTGCCTTGCAGAGTGGTTTTGAACCACCTGGCAGGTTAACATTTTACCAGGGTGGGGAACCCAGACACCCCGCATATCGATTTTTTAAATAAGGATTAAAAGGAAACAGAAAATGTGGGACAAACTGAAATGATAGTAGGAACGGGTCCAAGCTTGTCAATAATGACAATTATTGCAAATGGACCAAATTCACCTTCTAAAATAAACCCACGAAGATTGACAGATGGCAATTTTTCAGTTCACATAAACGAATGGATAGGGGTGCCTGGGTGGCTCAGTGGGTTAAAGCCTCTGCCTTCGGCTGAGGTCATGATCTCAGGGTCCTGGGATCGAGCCCCGCATCAGGTTCTCTGCTCCGCGGGCAGCCTGCTTCCCCCTTTCTCTCTCTGCCTGCCTCTCTGCCTACTTGTGATATCTGTCAAATAAATAAATAAAATCTTTAAAAAAACCTGAATGTATAAAAGGAATTGTTGGATATTTGCACCTTCTGCAAAGATGTAATTGTGCAATCCAGCTCTGACAGGCATTGAAAACATCCAGCCCCTGAAGGAAGAGTTTTTGGACCTGGAGCATGAGATGTACTCTCTCGATCGGGGGTTAGCAAACAAGGGCTGTGGACTAAATCTGGCCGCCACCTGTTATACGACTGATGAGCCAGACACGACGGTTTTTACATTTTTTTCATGGCTGAAGAAATCAAAAGAAGAACATTTCACATGTGGAAATGATATGAAATGCGAATTTAAGTGTCCATAAAGCTTTAATGGGGTACTGCCACACCCACTGGCCCTCCCAGACTCTAGAGCTGCTTTGGCAATGGCAGAGTTGAATCGTTTCACAGACACCACACGCCCCACTAAACCTAAAATATTTTTTACCTGGCTTTCTTAAAATATATATATATATATATATTAACCTCTCTTCTAGATACTCTCTAGGCGTAAAGAGATTCCTATGGGCGTAGGGTTGAGCAAGGTGGCTATGTCAGGTGGAAACCTTACTTAGTGAGTGTTTAAAACACGGGTGTATCTCAGTAAGTCGAAACTCAGCCGCCAGTAAGTACAATTTGCCCAGCCAGGGAATCTTTTCCGAAAATGACATTTATGGTTGGATCCTGGACACCAGTGGGGGTCTGTGTAGGAATTACCTTGCAGTCAACATGACAGCAAAGCATCCACTCTACGAAGACAAGGTGAACTGCCCTGAAGGGAATCCATGGGCAGCCACTGTGTCAAAAGCCTGGGCTCTTGCTGTCCCGGCGTCTTGCCAGGGAAACCGTGGCTCTGGGCATTTGCGAAGCAACGTGAGCGTGCTTTTCTAAAGTCTTGAGAGCATTCGATTAAAAAAAAAAATAGTAAGTGTCAATAAAAGAGGAGGAAATTGTCCCCTATCTAAAGTTAACGACATCTAGGCATTCCTGGTGTTTCATTCCCTGGTGACGCGCTCTTGAACGTTAGCGGCTGCACCAATGCAGGGACGGGAGGACTAAGGGACCCACAAAGTGTGAGGCTCACAACACGATCGATCACGCCCACATCTGTGACTCCGCACTGAGAGGTCTCAGGCTGGGTCCTTCTCTGATTTTAATCGCACTTTTTCTTTTCAAATTTTCTGCACTTTTTCTTAAACACTGGGTGTAACTGGACAGCAACTTTGCTTCTCACCCCGTTAGGTTGTTTCCGTGAAACAGACGCACTGCCGTGTGCCCCACCCCACTACCGCAGCGGGGCTGTCCTGCCTAGCCATTGAGAAACTGTTCACTTTCCTCCGTAGCCCTTTTCCCAGTGTTTCTCCTTCTTGACCAACTCTGGTATCAAGTTTCTTATGACGCTCACAACAGCGTAAGAATCGACCCTGTTCGTGTAAAAGGAAGGCATCTGTGTCCCCTACTGCTGTGTAACAAACCTCCACAAGACTTAGCCTAGATCATGCTGCAATCATCACCGTTTCTGTGGGGCAGGAATGTGCACGTGGCTAGGCTGAGTCCCCTTGTGATCTCTCTGTCAAATAAATACATAAATAAAATCTTAAAAAAATTGATATGCATACTTCCCCCCATTAATAAAATAAGAATTTAGCATCCTCTCATCCCCTGGTCCTCCCATTCCATTATGCTGGTAACTTTTAGTTCAGCCCTAAAAATGAATATATTTTCTCTCATCTGGTATCAGAGATTTCTTAAGGGCAATATTATATTTTTCAAGGAATTGTAGCACCTTTACTTCCTATATCTCTTGTGGCTTCTCTTCTTATTTAAATACTTGATCCTGAATAGTTTTGCATGGGTCTTGTGTCTCAAAGTTTATTTTTTCCCTTTTTTAAAAAAAAATTATTTATTTGGCACAGAGAGAGAGAGCACAAGCAGGGGGAGCAGCAGAGGGAGCCTGATGTGGGACTCGATCCCAGGACCCTAGGATCATGACCTGAGCCGAAGGCAGATGCTTAACCAAATGTGACCCCCCCCCTGGGCTCCCCTCAAAAGTGTTTTTCTTAAAAATATTTTTTATCATGACCTCATATATGAAAGACGTTTGGGTATAAAATTCTGAGTTTGAAATTATTTTCCTTTAATAGGTTGAATATACTATTCCATTATCCCTCCCCTTTTTTTAAGCGTGCAGTTTCACTCTTGGGACATTTATAAACACAGTCCTGTGGTTGATCTTTTAAAATTATTATCCTTGAGGTATAACTGATACACTACATAAAATTCACTCTTTTACAGTATGCATATAGCCCAGCAGTTTCTAGAATATTCACAGAGTTGTGCAACCACCTCTACACTCCAACTAGAGAGCATTTCTGTTGTGTAAAAAAGACTCTGTGTGCTTGGGCGCCTGGGTGGCTCAGTGGGTTAAGCCTCTACCTTCAGCTCGGTCATGATCTCAGGGTCCTGGGATCGAGCCCCGCATCGGGCTCTCTGCTCAGCAGGGAACCTGCTTCCTCCTCTCTCTCTGCCTGCTTCTCTGCCTACTTGTGAGCTCTGTCTGTCAAATAAATAAGTAAAATCTTTAAAAAAAAAAAAAAGACTCCCTGTGCTCATTAGCAGTCACTCCCTGTTTCCTCCCACCTCCAGCTTCTGGAAACCTCTGATCTAATTTCTGCCTCTATGCATTTGCCCATTCTGATCATTCGTGTTGATGGAGAAAACCACACTCAACTCTCCACCTCATTCCATAGCCCTTCCTGTCAGGTCTTTACCCTCTCCTCCTTTTACGGGTTGTAGCGTGTCTCCAAATGTATGTCTCAGTCCTAACGCCCGGGACCTCAGGATGTCCTCTTTACCAGGTTAAGATAAGGTCATTGGGGTGATCCTTCACCCAGTGTGACTGGTATTCTCATACAAAGGGGAAATTTGGACGTAAGCAAGTAGCTGATGTTAAGCTACGGGATGAGAGCCGAGGAGTCTGTAAGTCCAGCAATACCGAAGATTGTCCGTGAACACAAAAAGCTGGAAGGAGTAAGACAGATTCCACCTAAGGTCTTCAGAGGCTCCACGCCCCCCTCGCTCCCTGCACACCAGCACCCTGGCCATCCCTCCATTCCTGGAACACAGACAGAACAGCTTGCACCATAAGGACAGGGCCACACTAGAGGGGTTGGCAGAATGGTGAGCTGGAAAGAGCCTGGGTCCCTGATAGCTTTGCCCAGTGACCTTGGAGTATAGATGTATACGTCTTTGGAGTTACACATGAGAAAGAAATAGACTTTTCTCGAGGTTATGTTTCTGTTACTTGTTGACTGTGATGTACAGAGTTCCCCACTTGGAAGGGCCCCACACTTGGTTTACTATCTGCTGTCACCATCTTGGAATTGTCACTAATATTTGAACAAGGAGCTCTGTGTTTTCACTGTGCACTGGGCCCCCAGAATCATGTAGCAGGTTCTGTTTGCAGCTGGATCTAATCCCAAATGATACAGTGTGTGACTGTGATGCCCGCACTCTTCTTGATTCCCGGACAGCCATTCTCTGAGTGATCTGCTTCCGAGATCAACCTTTTGTGCCTGACGTGTAAGGGACATGGGTTATCTTGGCCTCTTGGTGTCCACTGGCCTTTCTGTTAGAAGGACATCCAATTCCATTTAAATGCAGGAGTTTGGCAGAGGGTGACCCCACCCCAGCTCCAGGACTGGGCATTTGAAACAGGTCCAAGACAATCAATGCTTTCCATCCCCTGGTCATAGGGATGGACTCAGGATGGGGACAGTGACCCACTTCCAGCCAATGATGCTCAGACCCAGAATTTGTATTTCGTCTGGAGGGAAGATGAGTTTCTGAGGAATGTGGAGAAGTAGGACTCGAAGGCATGGTTTCCGCCTCTGGACTGAATTTAGTCTCAGCTACCCTGACTTTCCAGTCGCTAGAGCCAGTAAACTGCACCACCAGCACCACTGTCGTCTTCTCTAAAGATGGTTGAACTGTATCTTCTGTCCCTTGCAGTGACAAAAGCCCTAGCTACTCCATGGAGTTTTCTCAAACAAAGGGTCGCCTTCACAGGGCTCTCTTACTGAAGCTTCTCGGGACCATGATCTTTGCGGGGTTTTGGTGTTTTAGGTGGTGGTGTTGCCGTTTGAGGGGCGACTTTAACACAGCAAATCATATGTGGTGAAGTGACCAAGATGCCTTGTAGGGCCTGGGCAGCTTCTGGATCACGGGGTCTGAAAGAATCTGTTTGGCTGTAGGTCTGGAGGAAGTAGGCTCAGAGATGCCCAGGACGAGAGATCAGTGCTGTGAACAGCTAAACAGTCTTCATCAAGACTTTAGTAAGCAACCATTTCTGCCAGCCTTGGGCGTGTAGGAAACTGGGAAACACTATGATTTTGGCTTCTCTAAAATGTGTAACCTCAAGTTGGTGTAATTCGCAGGGCTGGTACGATTCAATCTTTATTGGGGGGGCATGTGGTTAAAGACACAATACCATATTTACCATCATAAGCACTTTTTCGTGTACAAGGCAGCAGCATTAAATCCACTCACCATTATCTCTTTCCAGAACCTTTTCATCACCCCGAACAGAATTCCGTCTTTTATCCTCTAATATTTAAAAATTACAGCAGGGGCGCCTGGGTGGGTCAGTCGGTTGAGCGTCTGACTCTTGATTTCTGCTCAGGTCATGTTCTCAAGGCCGTGAGATCGAGCCCCGTGTCGGGTTCCATGCTCAATGTAGAGTCAGCTTAAGAGTCTCTCTCCCTTGGGGTGCCTGGGTGGCTCAGTGGGTTAAGCCCCTACCTTTGGCTCAGGTCATGGTCTCAGGGTCCTGGGATCGAGCCCTGCATCGGGCTCTCTGCTCAGCGGGGAGCCTGCTTCCCGCCCCCCTCTGCCTGCCTCTCGGCCTACTTGCGATCTCTCTGTCAAATAAATAAATAAAATCTTAAAAAAAAAAGATTCTCTCTCCCTCTGCCCCTCCCTCCCCTGCTCAAGTGCATGTACTCTCTTAATCATTAATTAATTAAAAATTATAACAAAGAACACAGACACAATGATAAATTTGATCCAGTTACGAAACTTTTGGTCTTCAGAGACTGGTTCCTTCCCCAGCCCTGTAAGGGCAAATATACACTCTGGCCAGAACTCGAGGTAGGTAGGGGATTTTCAGATACTGATCACCTGAGATGCATCTGGGAACTAGAATTCGCACCTATGATTCGTAATTTCTAACTCCCTGTAACACTGGACTATTCTGCTCAGTGGGTTCTAAATAAAAAATTAGATCAAATCTTATAAATGCAAGATATACTCTGAATCTCCTCCCATAAATTAATTATTTAAAAGTGGATCTATATAGAATCGCTGTTGTAAACGTGAACATGTTTTCTCTACAGTTCCGCTTCAAAGAACGTCGTCGTCTTCAGGATTTTCCACTTACAAATCTAGAGACTGATAGAACAAATACATCCTACCTATCTGAGAGCCTCGCAAAATACAAATGAAAAGATGTGATATGGAAAGTCTTTTTTTCTTCTATTAATCCGTGGCGTAAGCGTTTGAAATAACTTGGCCTGTGGTTGGTATTGTGTGACCCCCAAAGAGTCTGTCACTTCCCTGGCATGCCGTTTTCCAACAGCATGGTGTCAATAGAATGGACTTTCTTGACGTAATAAATAAGGGAGCACAGGTGGAATCCATTTCCAGTTGTTCAAAGAACTGAAAGATCGTGTAATATTGAGTTGACATGGAGAGTTTGTCAAGCCACAATAAAATTTTGAAATAGCCGTGGCCTTGGGGTCATAAAATGACTGATCAAGAGGAAGAATATGACTTATTTTCTGCTTGGCTGTAAGGCCAACAGAGAGAGCGACCGGCTTCCCAGTGCTTCTGTTCTAAACCCGAGTGGGAAAACTGATACAAGTATTGTCTGAAATCATAAGCTACCCTTAAATAATCAAAGACAGTCTACTGTTATCTTTAAGAATGCAGACCCGGGTGGCTCAGTCAGTTAGGCATCAATCAGGCTCTCGGTTTCAGCTCAGGTTGTGATCTCAGGGTCGTGAGATCGAGCCCTGACTTAGATTCCAAGCTTAGTGCAGTCTCGAGTCTGCTCGAGATTTTTCTCTCCGTCCCCGTCTGCCCCTCCACCCCTGCCCCTGCTCTTGCCGGATCTTTCTCTCTAAAAATGAATAAATAACATCTTAAAAAAAAAAAAAAGAATACTGGCCCCCCCCGCAAAAAAGGTGAAGGGTCCTGGAATTCAACCATATATCCTTTTGAAGCTAAAGTCACTATGTGTACACATTAAAACGTAAAGAAAAAAACAGTGATTTTGTTCAGAGCAATGAAAGGGGCCACGTGACAGATCCTCTTGTACAACTTGAATGACATTTCCTTTTTTTTTTTTTTTTGATTTTATTTATTTATTTGACAGACAGAGATCACAAGTAGACGGAGAGTCAGGCAGAGAGAGAGAGGGAAGCAAGCAGGCTTCTTGCTGAGCAGAGAGCCCGATGCGGGACTCGATCCCAGGACCCTGAGATCATGACCCGAGCTGAAGGCAGCGGCTTAACCCACTGAGCCACCCAGGCGCCCCCTTTTTTTTTTTTTTTTTTAAAGATTGTCTTTATTTATTTGTTTGACAGAGAGAGAGAGACCGTAGGAACACAAGCAGGGGGAGTGGGTGAGGGAGAAGTAGGCTTCCTAGGGAACAGGGAGCCTGATATGGGGCTCGATTTCAGGATCCTTGGATCATGACCTGAGCCGAAGGCCGACACTTAATAATGACTGAGCCACCCAGGTGCCCAACTTGAATAACATTTCATTTTGGGGTCAAATACAATGTGAATCCCAGTTACCATAAAATGCCTCCTGTTTTCCTGCTGCATCTCCCCCTCCCTTACCTCCCAGGGATGACTACACCAGCTAGGAGGGCCCTCAGGGGTGTAAAAACCAGGCAGGGGAGGGTCATGTTCACTTACGATTTACACAGAGCCGAGTAACTCTTCTAAGGTCATAAAGCAAATTCAGTCTCAGGCTAGATCTGGAAGCAGCCCTACAGTGCAAACCTGCTGGTCTCCCCATGTCTCCCCCTGCAGCCTGCACGCAGCCCAGTGACTGCCCTCCCATTTTCCACCGTTTTGCCACAGACTAGAGGCTGATACTAGTCACGACTATCGACTTTTGAGGATCTAGGGCCTCACGCCAGCAAGCACCAGCCACACGCAAGCATCCTGAGATGAACAAGCTTTCGAAAAGCTTTGATGCAGAAGACAGCGAGATAGACCCAGATAAATCCCCTGCGTTTCCCTCCCAGGGTTTGTACCTTCATGCTCATCTCTGTCCTACTGTACCGGTCCAAACCTTTTCTCTGACAGGTAAGGAAAACAAAGCTCAGAAGGTTTTGACCGGCACAGCTAATGAGGGGCAAAGCTGAAATTTGACCAGATGGATTGACTTTTACTATGATTCATGCAAGACGCCCCAAACTCCACGTGTTTTCTCGTCTCAGACAAGCGCGCGTTAGACCTGCTCAGATAAGAGAGCGCTCATGAATGCGTATTGAAACTCAGCATATTGAGAAATATCTATGGTCTTTTTCTCAGAGTAATAATTTTAAAATGTAAGGTGTCTTCTGTCATTGGGGTTTTCTGTCCCTTCCTTTAGTGTGTGCCAAAATGGTGAACATGACGGATAAGTTTTTGTGCTCTGAGCAAATTACTGAACGTGTAACCAAACCCAGTGAAGAACACAGCCGGGGGTCCAGACCCAGAGGGGAGGTAGGAGGGGGTCACACACGGGAATCTCTGCCTTTCTCAGAGCCTGTGTTCTGCCTTGGGGTCGTTGTGGACCCCACGCTAGGCAAATCCAGGAGCCGCTGTCATTCAAAGTGGTGTAGTGGTTTCAGTCGAGGAAACTCTTGAAAATGTTTTCTAGGAGTACTAATGAAGTGGCGAGTGTCATGGATGATGAAATGGAGGAGATGGAAATAAGGACATCGCTGTCACAGGGTCACCAGCTGTTACTTATCTTTAAAAATATTTGTACACTTGCAGTGCATGAAATTCATTTCTAGACGTAAACACATGACTTACATAGAAGTCTTGGGGAAATGGGTATTGTTTTTTAGAGACATGGTGGGAAAAAGGGCAAGGGTTTTAAATAGAGTCCAAATCCTAGAAAGTGATGAATGCCCAACTAATGAATTGCGACTTTAATCCAGGGGTCTGCGAACTGTGGCTCCCAGGCCAAATTTGGCCCACTGCTTGTTTTGTAAATAAAGTTTTATTGGGACCCGGATACGCCCATTTGTCTCTGTATTGTCTATGGGTGTTTTTTTCATTCTCAGGGTAAATCTGAGTCATTTCAAGAGACCCACAGAGCCCTTTAAATTTATACTCTCTTACAGAAAAACGTGGGTGCATTCTATGATAAGCGATATTGAAGGTTTCTGACCAGGGGGGAGCTGTGATGGAAGGAAGCTGTGAGAATCTCAGTCTGGCAGGAGGGCGTGGGATGGGCTGGAGCAGGAAAAGGTAAGTGTCGTCAGATATAATGCCACCAGAGCCCTAATGAAGGTGGCCGCAATAAATACAGGGAGACAAGGACAGGTTCAGAGCTGTGCCAGAGGAAAACAGAACCTGACATCCGGTTAGATAAAAGCAGAACAGAAAGGCAGATTCAAGTCTACCTTTGAAGCTGGGTGCTCAGGTTACCAGCTGCATGGTTACGACAACTGGGACAGGAGAAGCCAGGCGGGGTGAGTGGCTGACTTTGGTTTTAGATACTGGGCTCCCACAAGTGTGTGAACCGCCTGCCATGGCTGGAGATGCGCGGCTGGAGCCGGGCTGCATTTACTGCAGTGCCCCTGGTAATGGTATGCTGCGGCGATCGATCGAGGAAGGTTTGAACCAGTTACATACGTCTGATAGAAACAGTGATGGCGAGTGGCCCAGGACAGCCCTCCAAAGAGGCGGGCCCTTCCTAATACCCCGTGAGTAACTTTCCAGTGGGGGCGGCTGGAGTGCAGCCAGTTGGCTCCAAGGGCCACAGGTGTCTTGTGTGCTGGTGACTGTCTTCTTCCCTGCTGTCTCCTCTCTCAGCACAATGTCTTCAGCCCAGTGGACTTTAGGCACGTGGAGCAGATGTGTTCCTGTTCGTGGACTGTAGATGCTACAGGGTTCCAAGCCCGCTCATGGCTCACTTTGGCTTACTACAGAGCAGCGCCTACCTCGGCTCTGGTAGGCTCTCCTGTTTCACCTGGAGTTCCCGCTTCGATTCCCATCGCTTCCAGGCAGGTGCCAATGTTTCTGTGTCTCCTCTCTTTGCTGGTGGAACATGTTCTTCCTAGCTTGGCACCCAGACTTGAGAAGGGACCTGTTCTTCCCACCCCCCACCCCCGTGATTCTGTCTCAGCAGTTTGCATGGAGTGTCCTCAGAATTTTCCAGAACATTCCTGGGCTCCTGGGGCTCAGGCCGCTCCGCAGTTGCTACTGCTTTGTTTATTTTCATGAACTCTCTCCTTTCTGCTGCTTCTTCAAACTTTCCTGAATCCAGCTCCCCCTAAATGCACTTTCACTCTCTTCTCTCTCTCCCTCTTGTTTGCCCTGATAATCCCTTCGTATAGCCCCTGAACCCCATCTAGTTCTTCCTGCCCCATTCATGGGTTACCTCACTCCTCTTCTCCAGATAAACTTGTGCAAAAATGTACACAAATATCTGTAAATGGTAACAGAGCTACGATCTATTTAATTGCTGGGTGGTCCCCTGGACGGACAGGAGTGGAGAGTGAGACTAGTAATTGATCAAGCATTTCCACTCCTGAAAGAGAGACTGTAATCACAGGACTGACTTCAGAAAAGTTGCTTTATTATTAAAGAAATAAAAGGTGGTCTTGTGTTTCATTAAAATGCTTGTCAATCTTTTCCTCCTGATTAGTAAGTATAAAGTTAATTACTATGTATTTTCCCTGTCACTCCTTTGTGACATGCTCTTAGATGGCCTGACAGCTGGCATGCTCTGCGGAGGTGATAGGCATAGCCTCATACCATTTCTTTAGCCAGACACGCAAGCTGTTTTACCTCTGACCTTTGTTCATTCACCCTTGACTTCATCAAGTCGCAGGCCTAGGCTTTCCTGCCCTGGTTTCTGTTCAGATCCAAAATGTATCGACAAGTCAATTCTACTGTTAAGAACAGACCAAGTTCACAGACTTGCTATAAAAAATGGAAGAAATGAATTATTTTCGCAACAAGAGTGTTGACATCAAACCAGCCCGTTCCTTAAGGCTTGTGTTTCCAAGCTGCCTCTTATGAAAAGCCTTTTGTGTCCTAGTGAGGCTGATTCTGCTGGCTTAATCTTCAGTAGCTTTCAGCGAAAATTAATTTACTGAAATATGAAAAGATACTACAAACAAAAATTTTAAAGATTACTCCCCTACTGAGGTACAAATAAGAAATGCATGCAAACTATGTTTATACATTTTTCTTCCCTTTTAAAGTTGACTTAAGATGTCAGCTCATTCTTTTGGAAAGATCAGGATATGTTCTTTTGTCTTCTTTTGAAGACAAAGACTGGAACGGAATATGGAAAATTTTAGAAAAGCTTTCTCTATTAAGTTCGAAGTGGTAGGAACGCAAGTGTTTTATTTGGCTTTTGATTATTACTTGGGAGTTAAAAAACCAACGAAAGAGTAAGAGTGAGAGCTGTGTGGGGACGAGAGCATAAAACCTGCATCTGAGGTTGTATTTCTGTTTTAACAGATGACTGTACCTAAGCACTGAGGGTGTTCGTGCTTCTGAGGGAGAAGCCCCGTGGTGCTGAGTGATGCTACCTGCGCGCGGCAGCTGGGCACAGAGGTCACGGATTTAGCTACCGGATCGTGACGCATCCGGCCCTGACTAGTCCTCTAGTGACACAGGTTAATTTCTAAGTCCTTCGACTAAAAGGATTTCCCAGAGGCGGTAAGGAGACACAGGCAAGCCGGCGCAGGTCACTGTCCCCGTCCGCTCCTGCAACCACGGAGCGTCCCCCCGCGGGCCAGCGGGCTCTGCGGCTCTCCCTGCCCGGGAGGCGGGGGGGGGCGGGGCTTGCTCCGGGAGCCGCGGGCAGTCACCGGGCCGCGCGCCACGCCAGACCCTGCACACCTGGCCCACCGGCCGTCCCGGACCGCGGAGGGTCTGGGCCTCATGCTCAGGCCCGCGGGGAAAGGAAGAGCCTGGGACCGCTGCGCTCTGATGTCCCCGAGTTTCTCCTCTGAGGGGCGGGAACTCAGGGGCGGAGTCAGAGGGAGGGGCGGGGATAGGGGCGGAGGCAGAGGATAGGTGGGCGGGGCTAGAGCTGGGGGCGGAGTGAAGGGCGGGACAAGAGGAGGGGCGGTGGGGGTGAGCGGCGGGGCGAGGGCGGGGCGAGGGCGGGGTTGGCGTGTGTAGCGGGGCAATAGGTAGAGCGAAGACAGGGAGAAGGCAGAGTCGGAGTCGGGGCGAGGGCGGAGAGGAGGGTGAGGAGGAGAGAAGGGTGGGGCGAGGACGGAGCCAGGGACGAAGGGCTGTCGAGGCTGGGGGCGGAAGGTGGGCCGTAGGGAAGAGGAGGAGGCTAGGGCGGAGTCGAGGCAAGGAGAAAGTCGAGGGTGGGGGCGGAGCCAGAGCGAAGGCGGGGCGAAGGGCGCCGGGGGCGGGATCGGAGTGTGAGGCGCGGTCAAAGTTGGGGCGGGGGAAGGCTCGGTGAGGACGGGGGCGGAGCCAGAGCGCGGGGAGGACCGCGGAGGTGAGGCGGAGAGAAGGGTGGGGTGAGGGGCGGGGTGGGGGCGGGGCCTGCGCTAACGGTCGCGCCACGGGCTGCAGAGAGGCTGTGGAGCTCGAAGCCGGGCGCGCGCGAGGAGCGGCGGCTGAGGTGACCGCCCGGCCCGGGCGGCGCGTTCTGTGGGGCGCGGGCGCGCGAGGGGGACTGCGGCGCTGGCGGTGCGGGTCGAGTTGGGAAGCCGGTCACGCGGCTGTCCTTTCCCTTGCTGCTGTCTCGGGGCGCGGCGTCCCGAAGTGGGGTTCGCCCCGGGGCGCGGGGACGCCCGGTTCCGCGGGGGCGGGCCACGAGGGGTGTGGCCGGCGGGGCAGGTGTGCGGCAGGGACCGCCGCGGTCGAGCGCACGGAGGCGGCTCCCGGCAGAACGGCGGACGCCCGGCGGGTGCTCCCCGCGGGCAGAGCAGGGCAGGGCCGGGAGCTGAGGAGCGCGCGCCGGTGCGCAGCTGCGGGGGAGGGGCCCGCGGGGGGTGGGGGCGTCGGTGAGCGCTCGGGAGCGCGCTCGGCCTCGGTCCGCTCCCGCCGCTGGCCGGGGGAGCTCCCGCCGGTGTGGGCCGCGGGCCGGGCGCCGGGTCAGAGCCGGCAGCCGCGCGCGCCTCGTCCTCGCGCTCCGCGGCCCCAGCGCCGGGCTGTGGGGACTGCACAGCCCGCCACACGCCTGGTTCCTGCGATTGTTAGAGATGCTCCTTCGGGGGAGTCTGCCCCGTCTCTGTCCGGTGCTGTCTGCACCCGGTGTGCTCGAGCTCGCCGCCCGGGACCGAGTCGCGCGCTCCCCGCGCCGCCGCGGACGCCCCGGGGGTGCCCTTTAACGGCGCGAGGAGGGCGCCCGGCGGGGGTGAGGGGGCTCGGAGACCCAGAGCGCGGGCGCGGCGCCCCCTCAGAGCCCTCCCGCGGCGAAGCCACTGCGTGACGTGGTCCGGGCTGTGCGTGGCGGAAACGGTCCGGTTGCGGGTTTGGAGGAGCCGGCAGGTCACGCCCTGGAACCCCGACGGGGGCCGTGCGGAGGGCCGACCGCCGTCTGATGCTTCCGTGTCGCCTCTGTGGTGTCGAGCGCCTTCCGGGCACGAGACAGCCCCGACGGGCACCCGGGGACCCTCTGCGCCCGCCTCCGCGCTGCTCCGGACGCGGCTTCAGATCGCGGCCATCCCCGCGCGCGGCGTAACCCGAGCCGAGCGTGGCTGTTGCTGCTGTTCTAGTTTGTTTGACGGAGCGAGCGGGTGCAGGCAGGGGGAGCGGACGGCGGGGCGAGCGGCCGGCGGGGCGAGAGCGGGAAGCGGGCTTCCGGCAGAGCCGGGGACTGATGGGGGCCCGTTCCGGGACCCTGGGATCGTGACCCGAGCGGGAGGCAGGCGCTTAACTGACCGAGCCACCCAGGCGCCCCTGTATTTCTTTTCTTGTTTTGTTTTTGTCCCCCCCCCCCTTATGATTTACTCACCCATTTGAGAGACGGAGAGGGCACGTGCGCTCCAGCGGCGGCCGGGGTGGACGGGGAGGGAACGAGAGCGCCCCAAGCTGACTCCCCACTGAGCACTCGTCGGAGCCACCCAGGGGCCCCCGAGGTTTTCTGTATTAATGAAAGTAGGCTTTGCGCTAATAAATGTTTCAGTCCCGTTGAATCTTCTCCCGCCTGAAACTCTAAATTTACGGGGTGCACAAGAACTGCTAGATTAGCGAGGTCCCTGGGGGGTGCTGTCCCTCGTGTCTGACTCTGGGGTTTTCACTCTGGTCCTGAACTCAGGGTCATGACAGGTGCTGCTGGGGGAGCCTGCCTAAGACTCTTCTTTTCCCTCCCTCCCTCTCCCCCAGACTAAATCAATCAATCTTTAAAAAAAAAAAACTCATATTCTGTGTTTTACTGAAACTAAAATGTCATTACACGTAAGATGCCTCTTGGAATCAGAAATACTGAAGTGTAAAAAAAAATTGCTAACTTACACATTTTTTGGAAAGTGAAAGTTAAAAATTGGAACCTAACTGTACCATTCAAAACTGTAAAAGGACATTTTGAAACATGTTTTCTACAGATTTGATCTGTACTTACCCGTCACTGTTATAATAAAAACTTCCCTGAGAGTGAGTAACATATCTGATGCTTTCCTAGATATTTTTTTTAAGATTTTATTTATTTATTTGACAGACAGAGATCACAAGGAGGCAGAGAGGCAGGCAGAGAGAGAGGAGGAAGCAGGCTCCCTGCCGAGCAGAGAGCACCATGCAGGGGCTCAATCCCAGGACCTGCGATCATGACCTGAGCAGAGGCCAGCGGCTTAACCCACTGAGCCACCCAGGTGCCCCCTAGATAATTTTTTTAAAGATTTGTTTATTTATTTATTTATTTGAGGGTGTGTGTGTGTGTGCACACACCGTGGGCAGCAGAGGGAGAGGGAGAAAGAGTCCCAAGCAGACTCTGCCCCCAGTGAGGAACTCCACACGGGACTTGACCCCACAACCCTGAGACCACCACCTGAGCCAAGACCAGTCCGACTCTGAACTGACTCCAGCACCCAGGCATCCCCCAGATGATTTTTTTTTAATCTTGGAATTTTTCATGGGTTATTTCAGTTATTTAATTTATTCATCAAACTTATATTTTCTAAAATGTAGATAAAAGAATGGCAAACTCCTTTGCATCAAAGACCTTCACCACACTTTCAGATCTGCATCCAAATATGGCTAATCTGGTAAGTTTTAATAATATAGCGGTTTGGTGATTCTCTAGAGAAACTTTATGTGGTAATATTATATTACATCAACATTATTGGTTCATGTGACACGTGCTTGTAATTGACGAGTATACAGCGACTCACTCCATCAGTAGGACTGTTGATATTAGATACCCCTAAGCTTCTTAGGTTTTATGCCAGCTAACTGAAAATTACTTTCTCTTTTGTCTAGAGGAGGACCTTGTAGATAGGACTAGCAGTTGTTCAAAATGATCAAGAGTTTAATTGTATCACTTTCATTAAATATTTAATAACAGCTCAAACTTAGCGTTGTGAAATTAAAACATTTTTGCTCAGCAATATCTATTCTCTAATCAAACTATACATAAGTTATAGACTTAAATACTTGCCACTATGTTCCTTTATATAACATAAAGGTACACAAAAGATGTATTTCTGAAATATTATGTGAAAACCCATTTTTTACTGAAGGGTTGTGGGGGAATTCAATCATTTCAGACATGCCAAGACACTTATTAGTCAAATAAAATCTAGGTGGAATCATCTCATGAGGTGAAGAACGGCCCCAAGCAGTCTGTTGCTTACATTTGGCATTTATAAATCAGATTTCCTAAGATGGGCTATATTTATATGTAACCTTAATATGCAATTAAAGTTTATTAATGTTAAAAATAGGGGCCCAAGTTTTTCTGATGGAGGCCCAGAAAAAAAAAGGTAAGTTATTAATTTCTTCTTCAGTTAAAAGCTTTGCTGAATATTTCCATTATATTTTTCCAACAAAATTTGGTGAGATTGACATGCATATGGAATTTAAGAAATAACAGCAGTGTGTCTAAACGTAGTAAGATTAACTAATAGCTCAGCTAAGATGTGATAATCTTAAGGGCTTGGACTATTTTTTTTAAAGATTTTTTATTTATTTATTTGACAGACAGAGATCACAAGTAGGCAGAGAGGCAGGCAGAGAGAGAGGAGGAAGCAGGCTCCCTGCTGAGCAGAGAGCCCCATGTGGGGCCCAATCCCAGGACCCTGGGATCATGACCTGAGCCGAAGGCAGAGGCTTTAACCCCCTGAGCCACCCAGGCACCCCTGAATATATTTTAAATGTAACAGATTGCTGCAAGGTTAAAATTAGTTCTAGAGTTAAGTGTAAGTTTAGGTTTATCCTTTTAGGAAAGTGTAGTTATTTTTGCAATAATAAATGTATAATATGTATAATATATATATTATTATTATACATTATTATATAATGTACAATAAGTGTAATAATAAGTGTATATGTATAATATTATATATTATTATACTGTACATTATTATATAACATACAATAAATATAATAATAAATGTTATTTTTGTAATAAAATTTTATTTTAAAGTACTTTTTAAATATTCAGTTTTTATCTGGTAGTTGCTAAAGAGAACATTGAAATGTTTAATATCTTTAAGGTCTAAGATCTAGGACTTTATTTTTTTAAAAGATTTTATTTATTTATTTGACACAGAGAGAGAGAGAGAGGTCACAGGTAGGCAGAGAGGCAGGCAGAGAGAGAGGGGGAAGCAGGCTCCCTGCTGAGCAGAGATCCTGATGTGGGGCTCGATCCTCTGAGCGGAAGGCAGAGGCTTAACCCCCTGAGCCGCCCAGGCGCCCCCTGATCTAGGATCTAGGACTTTAGAGTTTAGATTTGTTAGGAGCGATGTACAAGTTTTGTTACAATCCAATTCATATTACTGTTTAGCGTGTTTGGATTAAGAAGCTAAGCAATTTTATGTGATTGTTAGAAAATCCTATATTAAAGAAAGCTTTGCAGACCATGGCAAATTAAATTGTATATACATGTGCTTTGAATGAATTCAGTAAGAACTGATAGCATAGGGTGGTTACTGTGCTCCCCCTAGTGATTGAAAATAAAGGAGAAACGTGCTAAGTATTAAATGATTGTGTATGTAATAGCCGTTAATTGTCTTATTACTTTGTACTTTGCCTTGTAGAATTGAACATTTATGAAGTTCTTTAGATGTTTGTCTGGAGTAAATATATTTAAATGGCTCATAGTAAAAAATGTTTGTTAGAGCCAGTAAAATATAACAAGTCCATGAAATTAAATTTACCATCTACATCTGTATTTAATATTTGTCTTCTATAACCTTCTTGTTTTTCAGAAAATAATTGGTATAGTTATTGGGAAGACAGATGTCAAAGGCTTTCCAGACAGAAAAAGCTGAGTTCTATTTAACTCTTTGCTTCATTTTTCATCAAGTGTGGCTTACGACTACAACAAAGTGTATTTAAGGGATTGAGTTCCTCATGCCTGTTTAACTCCTTAAGAGCAGTGTTCATTGCTCTGTTGTATGGTAAAGTACTCAATTTAGGGCGATATGTGTGTGGACCTTAAAATAATTTTTAATGACATATAAGGCTGTTTGACCCAAAGTAAGGACTCCACTGTTTACAATCACTTTCAGCCTAAGAGATAAAAATACACAACTAAATCTAAGACAGAAGATGTTAAGGAACAGGGTTTTCAAGCAGGGATATGTCATGGTAGAGGAGCTTGGAAGGAGAGAAGTACAGCAGCAGTATCAACCGGACAACCAGTGAGAAATTCATCGTCCATATGTGGAAAATAGAGTTAACTCTGGCTTTAGTGGCTCTTTGAGTTGCTTGAACTGTATAAAAGTTTTAGGACGATGGAAACAATCCAAGACTAAAATTAGATTTTTAAGATCAAGTTTAAAAACAAGTTTTCAAACTTCTGTAGTTGACACACAATGATAAGATATAAAAGGCCAAAACTAGCATTGTAGTACCAATAGCTTTTAAACCGTCAGCACTACTTATGAAAGGTTACAGTATAAGCGCTTGAGGGAGTCAGAGTTGTAGTCAGGCAGACAATGATTTTGGCAGAAGACGTGAATTTTGTTTGAATTGCCTGAGTAATTGTGACTCTGTTTTTTGTCTCATGGTGTAGTGACAGTACCTTAATTTTAATTTCATGTAATATTCCATTATTACATTTGATGTAAATATTTATTTATGCCTTTACTTTACTTCATCATGATTAATTAGATCAGAATTACCATTTGAATAGTTTGAGAAAGTCTATATGTCTTTTTTCTAAACTCTGAAAGGAATAACTTAAAATACACAAATTAGGAAATTGTCAGTATTTGAAATATTTGCTGAAATCCCAACAATGAAATAGAACTTTCACCTCACAGATCGTGCAGGTACATGATTCCTGTGATGTTAGAGTACTTTTTATGATTATATGTACAGAACACCTTTTCTCGAGAAGAAATCCTTACTGACTTAAAAAAAACAACATTATACACATGTTACTATATTTTCACAAAACATTCAAGCAGTGCAGAAGGGCATAGAATAGAAAAATGAAATTCTTAATTCAACCCCCAGCTCTTTCCAGCCTAGTCCCCTCCCCAAAGGCAAGTGCTAATTACAGCTTGGTAGGTATCTGTAATTTATATATGTATGTTAGGTTGTGTACTTTCTTAATTAGTGAAGAACAAACAGTAAGGACATTTTTATTTTGGAAAAAAAATGTACCTGCCTGACCCCTAGTGGCTCCATGTACTAGCACACATTTATTTGTTTTGAAATAATTTATTTTTTTTTAAAGATTTTATTTATTTATTTGACAGAGATCACAAGTAGGCTGAGCGGCAGGCAGGGGCAGGGGGAATCAGGCTCCCTGCTGAACAGAGAGCCCTATGCGGGGCTCAGGGTCTCAGGCTCAGAACCCTGAGACCATGACCTGAGCCAAAGGCAGGGGCTTAACTCACTGAGCCACCCAGGCGCCCTGTTTTGAAATAGTTTAGATTTGAAGCATGACTTAGATTGAAACTGTAACAGAGAGAAATGGAGATCTAAACTAAAATCTGTATGGTTCAAGCCGACATGTCATTTCTCTCCAAATATGCAGATAACTGGGGAAAGGGAACAGAGGGATCAATAGTGAGGTGCGTCATCTATTCTGGCAGCTAGGAGATTGACTCAAGCATGACTTATCTTAGAATTTATATCGCAGTAATATTTTTACCATGTGTTTGAGTATGTTTGTTATCATAATCATATTTGTTCAAACCTAAGATAAAAGTTTTCATTTGCATTGGTTTCCCTTAGATATCGGATCAGAGAGATACACTTTCAGTTTCACCATTCGGGACTCACCAACGCATTTTGTCAATGTGACATCCTGGGGCAGCGAAGGTTACATCAGGTCACTTTCTGACAGCTTTAGGGTTGGAGAGTGCGGTAAGTCGGCGTTGGTTCTTGAACTGTTTCTGTTGCAGTATTATTCCTGTGACATATTTGTGGGAACTACACTGAGGGAGTCAAAGTAAGACATCATTCATAATTCCCAAGAAACAAGTTATGCATTAAGAGCATAACACAAGCCTTTAGCATTTTATTACTTGAAACATATAAATGTGATAGTCACGTATTTTTACTAGGTAGCTTTACAATCTTTGGTTTATTTCAGATTTCAGTTTGCATCAATTCTTGTTGTTGCTGTCACCATTTATCTTTCAGTAACCATAGTAAGGCTGCTAAGTAGCTTTTGATAAAAGAAAAATTTGAAGTTTTAATAGGAGTTTAAGAAGCTCTACTTTCAAAATAGCAAATCTTTGGCAACCTTTACCCATCACAGGATCCTTCTGATGGTACAGTGTCATATAAAAAAAACCCAGGGCTTTGAAAATGGATAGAGGTGGGTTCAGATCTTACTTCCAATATTTGTTTACATCATGACTTTGAGAAAATTGCTTAACCTTGTTGAGCCTCAGTTGTGAATGAGTACCCTATAGATGCTGTGGGTCTTAAAGGAGGTAGTATGCGTGGTAGAAAGTGTAAGTCGTTGTCCCTCAGTGGATGGCAGCGCTCGCCTCCTACAAGTAATGGGAAAGCACGATACCAGCTCCCTTTCGTGGGAGAAAAAAGAAGGGAAAGAGTAATGCACAGAATTAAACTACTCTCCAAAACTGCACAATTAGGCAAGCTATTACCCGTCCCCATCACTTAGCACTTACTGGTGTATTTATTACGTCATATTATGAAGTTGAAGGGTAATACATTGTGTCTCTCTAACTGAATAATAAAGTACTTGAACATATGGATTGTGAAGGCGGAAAACTTTGTAAACTCCACGGGGCCCAGTACAATTAGAAACTTTCCTTGGATGAATGCCAGTGCATTAGTTATATGGAGCTAAAGTTATACTTTGGTATTAAACTATAGGTTAATGGTTGTGAGGATGAATGAAGTAAGGGGTCTTAAAAGCATAAGGTTGACAATAATTATAAATTTAAATAGGACCTTGGTGTGTTGGTGTGAAAAGATTACAGATTTTTGATTCAGAACAACTGTAAGTCTAGTGCTACTGGTTTCTAGATATAAAACCTCCAGAAAGTTATTTAACCTCTGTGAGCTTCAATTTCTTCCATTCATAAAAAGGGGTTATCATGGAGTAGTTGTGTGAGGAATCAGCAAAACAGACACAGAAAGGCCCAACAAGACCATAAAGAAACAGAACCCCTAAAATGTTCAGTCATAAGCTGTTAAGTTGTGGAGCGGAAATCAGGATCCGAGTTGTGCGTGGCTCTTTCTGCCCTGTGGCGATTGTTTCCAAAGGTGACCATGAACGGGGTGAAGTTTATTTAAAGTCTATGTCCTATGGAAGGCCAGGTCATAACCAGATTACATGTTCAGTGTAACTAATCAGTAAAACGATATTAATGCAGGTCATATGTAGGAATTTAAACACAAAACCTAAGACATCTGGGATCATATTGATGGTTGTACCTCAGGCTCCTTCTCAATGACACAAGGAGAGGACTGCGGAGGATATGCTGCACTGACTCAAACTAGAAATAACAGTGTAACGTTCGGTGTGATGTATACTTGTTTTCAGGTATCTAGTTACTTTTTTGTAATAGCATCTTACTTTTCCTTCTGTTGCAGTGATCATCGAAAATCCCCTGATTCAAAGAAAGGAACTAGAAAGAGAAGAAAAATTCAGCCCTGCAACTCCCAGGTAAATAATCCAGCACAAAGCCCACAGCCTTCGCTTTGGAGTGACCGCCAAGTGACCGCTGTTCTGTGTGTGACAGTAGCAGAGACCTCACTGACGGTATATGTGTCAATTTGAAAATCAGGAGTTTTGTTATTCCTCAAACAATTTACGTTGATATAGGATTGCATGAAAACATGGCTGTTTTTAGTACGTCTATTCTCAATTTAGTCACATTAGAGCTGAACAATGAGAAAGAAAGGTAAATCTTGGAAGTCCTATAGAGGTATCACGTCCAAGTAAAACTCTCCCTACACGCTTTCCTATCTTAGTTCAGGTTCACTGGAGACAGAGCCCAGAGGAAGATTTTTGTGCAAGTGGTCTGTTGAGGGAGCGCTCTCCGGAGCAGCCTGTAAGGGTAAGGTCAGGGGACAGCAGAGAGGCAGGTTCGGTGGGAGCTTGGCTCTGCCTGCCTGGCCCCAGAGGGAGCTCTGGAGCATGAGTGGCACCCCCTGAAAGGAAGGGACCGGGTGTTTGTGGCCTGGATTCACAAGTTATCGGTGGCACCCACTCCCCACCACCGGCATTTCTTCCTGAGGGCATCTCTCCAGAGCAAGGGGACGCTGGTAAAGGGCTCTGAGTGGGCACAGCAGTCTCCACTACAATGACACCTGCACCCATTTTGACCCCTTCCCATCTACTGTTCTGATGTCATAGCAGACCCCAGGTCTCATTTCTGTGCAGCCGCCCAGACTCCACTCTGCAAACACTGAGGGCTCATTCTGCACTATCAGCTTTTGCACACTCACTCCCTCTGCGCAGAGCAGGCTTCTCCCATCTGCTTTGAATGTTTGCTCCTTCTCCTCATTGATGTGTCACCTTGAATGTCACCTCCTCAGGCCTTCTCCATTTTCTCTGTGTAGTGACCCTTGCAGTGTCACGAGGATGTCGCCCTGTCCTATTATCGTCAAGACCTCCTCTCTGAGATTATTTGATCAGTTGTGTGTCTGCCTCTCACACATGTGAACTCCATGACATCAAAGGTGTTGTCCGTCTCTTGCACCACTGTATTCCCTGCGCCTAGACTAGGTTCTGGCACATACTAGCTCGTGGTAGATATTGATGAAATGAATGGATAAATGGATGGAGGGAGAGAGGAAGGAAGGGGGGGTGAGGAACGTTCTTAGCAGAGGGAACAAACATGAAACCTCCTGGCCTTTTCCAGAACAGTTAACAGTAGGTTGAACCATATGAAACTGTTGACATTTAACTATTTTTGGTCTAAAACTGTCATTTTCATAATCTAGTAGTCTGATATGGCTGGGCTTTAAGGCAAGGGCAGTGGAAGGAGAAGCTTGAGAGAGAAGCGGAGACACTTCGCAGACAGCTTTGCCTGGCACGCCAACTTCCTTCTTGGCCGGTGGCTAGCCCAGAAGGTCTTTGAGTTGGGGAATAGTATGTTCATATTTGTGGTTTAGGATAATCACTTCAACAACGCGAGGGGGTGGAAGCATAGGAGACAAGCCAGCAGTTTAGGTGGAGCGTGATGAGGGAAGCACCTAACAAGATCGCAGGGGAGGCACGGGAGGGGGGCCGGGTTCCAGGCTAGAAAGAGGCTCCCTGAGGGGACTTGGGAGTTGATTGGCTGGAGGGGGAAGATGGAGTTGAGTGTGTAGATACTGGGTGTCTGCCCCACGGAGAGCACCCCAGAAGGAAGTCGAGTGCCGTCCTGATGCAGGCAGGGCAGTCAGTGTCACGGAGACAGAAATGACGGGACACCCCTGCTCAGACATTTTAGAGGCTTTTATACCCCGGTTTTACAGTGAGGAAAACCGAAGCTCAGAGTTCGGGGCTCGGTCAGAAACTAGTATGCTTAGAACTCGGGCACAAATTAGTCCTCAGAACATTTTCTTGATGAAAATACATTTTAAAGATTTTATTTGTTTATTGGTCAGAGAGAGCGATTACATGCACAAGCAGGGGGAACGGCAGGCAGAGGGAGAAGCAGGGGAGCCCTACGTGGGGCTCAATCCCAGGACTCTGGGATCATGACCTTAGCTGAAGGCCCACGCTTAATCCACTGAGCCTCCCAGGCCTCCCTTAATGAAAATACATTTTTAAATTAACATATAGTATATTTAATAAAAAATGATATCCACTCTGGCTCTCTCCTCCACTGCAATGGGGAAGAGTGGTGAGGAGGGGCATGAAAATACATTTTAGACAAAGAAATATTTCACAACATTTTTGTGTTTCTCAGAGTAAAAAAGTATAAATTTTCTAAATACAAGAAATTACTGTTGGTTGTCTAAATTACAACCAAAAAGATAATTTAATGTGAATCTGGAAGTATTTTTCTATTAGAAAGGCACTCGATATTAACTGTTTTTGTGTTTTTTTTGCAATTTAGCAGCTGTAAGCTATTGCTCAGTGAGAATCACTCCACGGTAAAAGTTTGTTCCAGTTACCAAGTGGACACCAAGCTCCTTGCTTTGATATACTTACCTGTCAAAGAGTCTCATGATTTTTATTCATTGGGTGACATTGTTGCAAATGGATGCAGTCTGGATGGGAGGATTATTAACGTGCTTGCGGCAGTGCGGTCGGTAAGTTAAAGCCTCAAAAAGCCAACCTCTGTTTGGTGGGCACTTCTATCACTTCACTTCTGTTTGGAAAGTAATAACCAGGAGAATCACTTTTCTTGATCCCTAGTAAGTTGAATTAAGAAAATGGTGGCACCTCTCATCACTGTCAGAGGAGCGGTTTATGTGGAAACGAGTAGCAAAATAAAATCGAATTTGAATGTTAAATGCATCGCACTCCTAAATGATCTACTAACTGTGAGAGCTTTGCATACTTTGGTGAGACAAAGACACTAATGGAAAGAGTAAATTCACGGACTTGAAGATTTGCATGAAGTTTCTCAAGGGGATGTAGGTTGGAGGACTCTCGGAGTTCACTCAGTCTGTGCTCAGAGGTGTTCTGAGGTGGAGGGTGGGCATACCCACTGTGTGGCTGGCGTGACCTTGTGCAGGCATCGTGGGGCCCTGGGGTACCTCTCAGGTTCACTGTCACCTCCCTTTTATGCAGTTGCCGCAGTGAGTTTGAAACTCTGTTGGACAGGCTGGTCATATGGCAGACATTCAGAGGTAGATCTCAAAAGTACAGTTTCACACACACAAAAAAGTACATGGAGAAAATTAAAGGGGCAGGACCAGTTCCTCAACTCCTAGGGAGTAAGGATTGTCAGAGACCACATACACACATACAGAATGTTGTAGGTAATCGCTCATTGCTTTTCTGTATTAAATGATAGTGATGACTCTTCCCGTTGACAGGCATGTGACAGTGGAGGCCACGATTGCTGTGTTGTCCACACTAGCCCCAGCCCAGTGCAGTGCCCACCACACAGTGACCATTCACTATAACTCAAGCTGGAGGAGTAAACTCCCTACGTGACAGTCTTGAAAACTAGGAGAAATCACTTTCTGGGCTATTTAGTTAGGTTTAGTCTTACATAAAGGCAGGATATTATCTCAATTTCCCTGCAATTCTATACAATGCCATTATTTACAATGTAGTAAGAATTTTCTAAACCTCGGTATAAACAAAAGCCTGGGACAGCATTTTCCGCTTCCCCCACCACGAGTCTGGCACCTTCTTTTATAGGAGGACGTTCCTTTTTCGTGTGTGTCTTTCTTCTACCATTTTATTTCCATCCCTCTTATATTTCCTTTTCTTCACATTTTTGTTTTGCCCTTTTTTCTCTTCCTTCTCACCTCTCTCTCATCACTGTAGAATCCTTTTCATAGACTTCTCTTGTGTGCCGTGATAAATCACACCTCGGTCACACTCTGGCTGTCCTTGCCTCTGACTTTTCCTCCTAGATCCTGCTCTCGTGCTGGCAGCGGCCAGTCTTCCTTCAGCTCCTTCCGCTGGAGCTCAGCTCTGTAGGAGATGTGGAGGCGACAGTGTGGGGGGCAGCCTGCTGACCGTCCGTGCTTGGCCAGTGTTACGTGGCTGGCAGAGGGGCCTGCCCTTCCCTCTGAGAACTTGCTGGAGGGACAGAAGGGCCCCTGGGTTTACCTCCACTTCCACGATCCTCTTACTCCCAGTGGGGTCAAGCCAGATGGTGCGTCAGCATGTCCCTCGTTTGGTCTCCATCACCTCATCCCCCTGGAGGCAGCGAAGAAGGTGCTGCTTTCCTACCTGCGCCAGCAGGCTGAGGACGCGCAGGCCTGGGAAGACAGAGTTGTTTCGGTCACGTGTACTCCGCGCCAAGCTCTGTGCTGAGCCATGGGCGTCACAGATGTTGGAGATACATTTTCCATCCTCAGTGCACCTAGATGCCGCACGGGCTTGTTGTGGAGCACTGTTTTTGACATGTTGAAAAGACTCCACAGTCTGGACTCAAAGCACATGTTTCTGTGTCTCCCTTCAGTCAGTGTGTAAACTTACAACATCAGCTAAATATACCTACGTTAGAGATAGAAGATGCTTTTAAAACCTTCATATATATATATATTTTAGTGTTTCTTGCTATTTTAATTCTTTTAATTTGCTGTTTAAAGGGTAAATATTTGAATGTTTTCACCAATAAACATTTTTGTACCTCTGCAACTGTAGGTGGAGAATAATGACTTCTTTCCATTTCTAAGGTTGGAGAGCCAAAACACTTTACAACTTCAGACCGGAGGAAAGGCCAGAGGTGTGAGGTGAAGCTCTATGATGAGACAGAGTCTTCTTTTGCAATGATATGGTAACCTTCCACATCTGCTCCAGACCGTAAAATCCCTGCTGTTAGCGCCGAGACAGAATATTTTTATTTTATGAGAAAGATGATGGATTTCATAATAGGAGAGGAGTAACGATGGAGGAGAAGTAATTATTAAAAAGGAAACCTTGCTCTTATATATTGAGTGCTGCAGTCTGTGCTGTAAGATTACCTTAAAATGAGCTCTGTGGACAGCACGGGATTATTTGGACAGACTCCACTGTGACTGGTTCATTCCTGTCCTCTGCTTTATAGCAGTCAGTGATTCATTAGGTCCCATGGTATACACCAGCCAGATTCTGTGTGATTGCTTGGGTAGCGCCCTGGAATCAGGCCACAGGAAGGTGTATTGTCCCCAGCTGTGCCCTGAAGCACCGCAGGGTAGAACATGGCATTGCTCCGACTCTAGATGCCTGGGCACCAGAGAAAACACCGAGTTTGAAACAGGCCTTCAACCCGTCAAGGGCCCTGAACGGTTTAGCCGGTGCGGGTCTCCGTTAATGGTCCGGCAGAGTGGCTGTAGAGCTTCAGGTTCGCAGTCCCTCACTTCTGCCAGCCTGCGGCGACTGAAGTAGTGCGGAAAGAAGGAACCGAGGGGGCAGACGTGGTCAAAGAAGAGTAGTGTCCGGGGGAGGGACTTAACACGTGAACATGAAACGCCCTTTGTAATGGTGAATCCTGCAAATCAGGAGATGCCACCGTCCTTCACTGCGGCTTTGACAACCCGGTGGGGTTAACTGTAGCCGTTCCGACAGTCTGTTTTTGGCAAACAGTGTGGTCACTGCCGGGTTTTCTCTAATGTATTCATTTTTTTACTTCCTTTCTAAAATATGCAGTTGGGATAATGAATCTATCCTGGTTGCACAGAGCTGGGTGCCGCGAGACACAGGTACGGTACCGCGATGATTGCGCTAGCTGTTTATCGTGTTTTATACCCCCTTCCACATAAAAGTTGTAAAATGGCTTTTCCCCCCCAAACAGTGATATTTGCCTCAGATGTAAGAATAAGTTTTGACAAATTTCGGAACTGCATGACGGCAACTGTAATCTCAAAAACCATTATTACGACTAATCCAGGTAACAGGCTATCTGCAATGTTGTGTCCCGTTGGAAATGACTGTGTCACACATTTCAATGTTTGTGCAGTGCATTTAAGAATGAAAATAAGGGGGGCGCCTGGGTGGCTCAGTCATTTGGGCATCTGACTCTTTGCCTGGAGTCATGGTCTCTGGGTTGTGGGATTGGCCCCAGTTGGGCCTGGAGTCTACTTAGGATTCTCCCCACTCCCTCTCCCCCTCCCCGCTCACTTACACATGCATGTGTACACACTCTTTCTCTTAAAAAAAAAAAAAGAATGAAAACAATTCTTTGATTTCATTTGAATTAAAAGTGAAAGTTGCTTTATATGCTTTAAATTTATCTTTCTTTAGTTTTTTTTTTTTTCTAGATTTTATTATTTGTCAGAGAGAGAGAGAGCACACAGGCAGGGGAATGGCAGGCAGAGGGAGAAGCGGGCTCCCTGCTGAGCAAAAGGAGCCTGATGTGGGACTTAATCCCAGGACCCTGGGATGGTGACTGGAATTGAAGCAGACGGAAAACCAACTGAGCCCCGCAGGGTCCCTTTACATTTATACTCCTTAAGCTTACAGTGAGCTGTATCTTTGATGTCCTTACTGACGAAAAATGTGAAAAACGAGACTCAGTTTTACTTTATGTTTTTAAGATATTTATTTATTTATTTGAGAGAGAGAAAGAAAGAGTGAGCACGAGCAGGGGGAAAAGACAGAGGCAGAGGGAGAAGCTGAGTCCTGTTGAACACGGAGCCTGACACAGGACTTGATCCCTGAAGCCTGGGATCATGACCTGACCTGAAGGCAGACTCTTAACCAACTGAGCCACCCAGGTGCCCCCAGACTCATTTTTAAAACATCATTTCTGGTGATGATTCTGGAGAGATCAGTGTAATTGATTGGATCACCTAAATTATTGACTATTTTATTTAAGTTTTTAAAAAATTTGTCAGAGAGAGAGAGAGTACAAGCAGGGGCGTGGCAGGCAGAGGCAGAGAGAAAAGCAGGCTACCCGCTGAGCAGGGAGCCCGATGTGGGACTCGATCCCAGGATCTTGGGATCATGACCTGAGCTGAAGGCAGTCGCCCAACCGAGCCACCCAGGCGCCCTAGTTATTGACTATTTTAAAAATAAATTCACTTTTACTATATTCAGATAACTTAGTACTAGAGTGCCGAGAACATACATGTCACATGATTAGTTTATCACCTAACAAAACACCCAGAAGGCCCACTGGAGTGGTTGTTGAAAGAAGTTAGAGCTTATGTCAGCATGCAGTCCGGGGAGCAGGGTCTTGGGAGAGGTGAGAAGTTGGTGCCCTCAAGTATCCTCATGGTCCTCTGTACTGTGGATAGAGAGGTGAGCCCAGCACCCTGGAAGAGTACAGAATTCCCAAAGATGGAATGTTCCTCCCAACTCAGGAAGCTGGGACTGTAGTAGTGGGTCACTTCTGGCAGTAGCTCCCTCTGCTGGTTGCTAACAAAGCACCAACAGTGACTAGTACAGTATTATACTGTACTGTATTGTATAGATTTTATTTATTTGATAGAGAGCGAGCAGATGGCCACGAGCAGGGGAGAGGAGAAGAGGGAGAGGGAGAAGCAGACTTCCCACTGAGCAAGGAGCCTGACATGGGACTTGATCCCAGGACCCTGAGATTATGACCTGAGCCAAAGGCAGAGTCTTAACTGACTGAGCCGGCCAGGCGCCCCTACAGTGACTGAGAATTACAAAGCAATTCTATGTCTTTGACCAAACCATTATCAGAATATTTTCAAGTAGCAGTGCTGGGAGATACGACATAAAATGATAAGACTGTGCTGCATATGTGTGCTGGACTTTGTGCATCCTCCCGAACACCGAGTCCCTGAAGGTGGCATCATGGAAGGTGACTTGACATGAACGTGCTGGGTGCAGGGCGTTGGCCTGGGGGCCAGTGACAAAACATAGATATCTCCGTGCACGTGAAGCTCACATTCTAGCAGGAGAGACACAGATGATAAATGGTAAAGATAACAAATCTGTGCATTATGATACTGAAGGAGAAAAAGAGGAACAGGATCAGCAGAGTCCAGGGCGGGTTGCACTTTACAGAGGGTGGTCAGGTAGGCCTCCTTGGGAAGGTGACATTTGAGCAAAGACGTGTTGGGGCAGTGGGGATTAACCACAGGAAAGAGCGTGAGGCTGTTAGTACTGGAACAGCCAGTGCAAAGGCCCAGTGGTTGGCATGTGCCTGTGTGAGAGCAGAACAGCAAGGAGGCCAGTGTGGCTGGAGCGTGTGGGGCACAGGCAGGAGGAGGGGTCAAGGTCAGAAGAGAAGCCTGGGTATCAAGAATGCCTTAAAGGCTAATGAAAGGATGTTGGCTTTTATTCTATAGCAAAGGGTTTGGAACAGAGCAGTGTCATTTTCTAAGCACTGAAAGGATCGCTTTAGCTACTTTGTTATAAATTGATGGTAACACAACCACGGTCTGTTCTCAACATTTAGGACAAGAATGCTACTCTTCAATTCCTTTTTTTTTTAAGATGTACAATAGTTTATTATTTTTAATAACTTATTAACAGTTTTATAGTATTATATAGAGTAATGTCAATGATTTAAAAGTCCCCATCTGCTGAGTGTAAATTTGGACTGGGATAATTTTTAAAAGAAAGTTAGATTCTAAAAGTCTGTTGGGGGGTTGCCTGGGTGGCTCAGTGGGTTAAGCCTCTGCCTTTGGCTCAGTTCATGATCTCGGGGTCCTGGGATTGAGCCCCGCATCGGGCTCTCTGCTTGATGGGGAGCCTGCTTCCCCCTCTCTCTCTGCTGCTCTGCCTACTTGTGATATCTGTCAAGTAAATAAATTTAAAAACAATAAAAGTCTGTTGGAAAAAGTTATCAAGCTTGGTAGGATAATTGTATCAATAACTCAGGGCTAAGTTAATGAAACACATATTCAGTGGATGTTGTCTGTTTGGTTCTGAACACAGCCTGAAAGGGAAATCTCAAAGTGTTTGGGCAGTGCCAACAGCACTAAAGTAAGTGCCTGCTTCTCAAAGTGACAAAGGAGAGTGCTTACAAGTGTGCGTGAATTTTTAAAAAAAGATTTTATTTATTTATTTGTTAGAGAAAGAGGGTGGAAAGAAAGGACAAGCAGGGGGAGCAGCAGGCAGAGGGAGAAGCAGGCTCCCCGCTGAGCAGGGAGCCTAATGTGGGACTCCATCCCAGGACCCTGGGATCATGACCTGAGCCGAAGAAGAAAAAGAGGAACAGGGTCAGCACAGTCCAGGGTGGGTTGCACTTTACAAAGAGTGTAAAGCTGAAGGCAGACGCCTAACTGACTGAGCCACCCAGGTGTCCCAGGGTGTGAGAATTTTAGTGTGCTTCTTTAAATCGGCTTTATTTGTTGCTTCTTTGTCTGCACCCACCAAGTACAAACTAAAAACCTCTAATGGCTTAAGCTTTCATCCTAGCTTCCCTTAGGGCTTCCTCTGCCCTGAGAGTGTCCATCAGGCAGCCCTGGATAGCCCTGTTGTCAGGAGGGACCTTTATAGCAGTGCTTGAAGGAAGCCTGGCACTTCGATTTCTGCGGCTTCACTGCAGCGCCGGCTCCTGCCTGGTGTGCAGCGCTCCCGCCCGTGTTTCAGAAGCATCCGGTCATTCATTCACTCATTAATTTACCAATATCTGTTGAATGGCTTTTATTTGCTAAGTAGTGAGATAACATGCGTCCTTCCTGGCACAAGGCAGGCTGCGATGGGTAGATGGCCAGGGACAGTTGCTGGAACTACCGAGCTGAAGAGGAGGCCACTGCTCACGAGGGGCTTCGGTCTTATTATGTGAAAGAACAGTGGTTAGACTCGGGGTTAAATGCGAGTGAGGAGGAAGGGCCTGCCTCTGCCCCAGGAGTCAGGGACCCAAGGGGCCAGGGGTCCAAGCAACAGCATGTTTGTAGAATGTTGGAGTAGGCGAGGGAAGGCTGAAAGGCCGATAAGTGTTGGAGGCTGAGGGGGCTTGTAGTTGAAGGATGTCAGAGTCAGGTGGGGGCCCTTTTTCCAAATCACGTTCTTGCCTGTGGGCACAACATCTGACTGCTCCTGAGAATACTTGTGTCCTAAGGCAAGCAGCAAGGCTTTTTAATACGCTTAAAATTTTATTTTCCTGCTTAAAAAAGAAATACATATAAAATTCAGAAAATACGTAATAGCAAAAAGGGAAAACAACAAGCCCCTATGATCTCACCATCTTATAAGAGAATCGTTTCTCTTCCAGGTACTTTCGCATTCCTGTATATATTTATGCCTTTTCAATTGAAAGGGAATTACACCACATCATTCTATAAGCTGCTCTTTAACAATAGCTGGTGTGTGTCTCTTGGTTTAGTAGACTACCGTGTCACATTGCTAATTGGCTGCATCATATTCTATCTGACTGTGTTTTCATATGTCTTCACTTTTACCATTAAAAATAATATTGGAGGGCGCCTAGTGTCTGACTCTTGATTTCGGCTCAGGTCTTAATCTCAGGGTCATGAGATCACGCCCTTCCTCTGGCTCCATCTCAACGCGGAGTCTGTTGACAGTCTCTCTCTAAATACGTAAATAAACAAATAAAATCTTGGGGTGTCTGGATGGCTCAGTCAGTTGAGCAGCCGACTCTCCATTTCAGCTCAGGTCACAATCGGGGTCCTCGGATGCAGCCCCGTGTTGGGCTCTGCACTTAGCGGGGAGTCTGCTTGGGACTCTCTTTCTCTCCCTCTGCCCCTCCCCACTGCTTACATGTGTGCTCTCTCTCATATAAAGAAATCTTAAAAAAAAAAGTAATCAGTTGCGTTTCACTTATATTATGCATCTTTTATTTAAGATACCCCAGAAGCTAACATCCTGTTGAATTTTATAAGAGAAAATAAAGAAACAAATCCTCTGGATGCTGAAATGGACAGTTACTTGAGAGAATCCGTAAATTGTAAGTGACCTTTAAATTATTTTTTTGTTTCACATAGAAGAAGATACCATATTCTTTTCCTGTAACTGCTATATTTCCACTTTCTAAAAGGTTATTTAAAATTTTTAGAAGTTTTGGGGCACCTGGGTGGCTCAGTCAGTTGGGTGTTGACTCTTGGTTTTGGCTTCGGTCGTGATCTTGGGGTTGTAGGATTGGGCCCTGTGTGGCGCCCTGCACTCAGTACGGAGTCTGCTCAGGATTCTCTGCTCCTCCCTCTGCCCCCACATGCTCTCACTCTCTCTGGGATAAATAAATAAATAATCTTCAGAGGTTTCTATAACCTTTTCCCAATCTAATAGAAGTTAAAAAAATTGAGCTGACTGCCTTTTTCTTACTGATTTTTAAGAATTATTTATATATTCTGGATATGAGTCCTTTGTCTCCCACGCTGAGGCTTGCCTTCCCACTCTTTTAATGGCATCTTCTGATGACCAGAAAGTCTCCACTGACATAAAATGAATTAAATTTCTCATTCTTTCCCTTTTTTTGCTTATTATTTTTGGTTGTTATGTCCATTTATATAATCAGTCTTAATACAGCAAATGTAATAATTTTTCTGTTACTTAACTGAAGCTATTACATGTTCTCATTTTTTTAAAGATTTTATTTATTTATTTGAAAGAGAGAGACACAGCGAGAGAGGGAACACAAGCAAGGGGAATGGGAGAAGGAGAAGCAGGCTTACTCCGGAGCGGGGAGCCCGATGCAGGGCTTGATCCCAGGACCCTGCGATCAGGACCTGAGCCAAAGACAGACGCTTAATGACTGAGCCACCCAGGCAGCCCTGAACTTTACAGTTTTTCTATTTAGATATAATCCTTTGGAATTCTTAGAATATATAGAGAGCCGTGATAACTTCTTTTTATTTTCAGTAAATACAATAGTTGATGTCTACACAGTTGAGCAATTAAAAGTAAAAGCTTTGAAGAATGAAGGGAAGGCTGACCCTTTCTATGGCATTCTTTATGCTTACATTTCTACGCTGAATATTGATGATGACGCCACGACAGTAGTTCGACACCAATGGTGAGCAGCCCGTATTGTCAGCAAGCTGCTTCTTATAAGAAATAAAGACCAACTATTGCTAGTAAATGTTAATCTCTATAAAAGTTAAAGCTGTTCTTTGACATAACAGTTATTATGTATGCTATTTTTTATTTTGTTTTTATTTTTTAATTTTTAATTTTTATTTTTACAAAGATTTTTATTTATTTATTTGACAGAGAGAGACACAGTGAGAGGGAACACAAGCAGGGGGAGTGGGAGAGGGAGAAGCAGGCTTCCTGCTGAGCAGGGAGCCCTATGTGGGCTGATCCCAGGACTCTGGGATCATGACCTGAGCTGAAGGCAGGTGCTTAATGATTGAGCCACCCAGGCGTCCCAGTTGTTATGTATTTTAAATAAATGTATAAATAAATAACCCATACTGAAGTTTCCAAGGCAAACTATGTTGATTCAAAGGTTACAATTACTTTTCAAAGTAAAATTTGATTTGCTGTGTTTCTGTAATCCTAAAATATGAAGATATAATGGTGCCAGAAACTACTTTTTTTTAAGATTTTGTTTATTTATTACAGATAGAGAAAGAGAGAGAGAGCATGAGCTGGGAGAGGGGGAAGGGCAGAAGCAGACTCCCTGCTGAGTAGGGAGTCCACTCTGGGGCTTGAGCTCAGGACTCTGGGATCATGACCTGAGTTGAAAGTAGAAGCATAACTGACTGAGCCCCCCAGACACCCCTGCTTCCAGAAAGTTTTAAGTGAGATGACAAACTGTTGTTTTATAATATATTAGAATATTATTTTGGTTACTGTGTCCTATAGCAATGCAAGGGACAGCATTTATTTATTTATTTTTTAAATTTTATTTATTTATTTAACAGACAGAGATCACAAGTAGGCAGAGAGGCAGGCAGAGAGAGAGAGGGAAGCAGGCTCCCCACCGAGCAGAGAGCCTGATGCGGGGCTCGATCCCAGGACCCCGAGATCAGGACCTGAGCCGAAGGCAGAGGCTTTAACCCACTGAGCCACCCAGGCGCCCCAAGGGACAGCATTTAAAAACAACTATTTTCAGGGGCACCTGGGTGGCTCAGTGGGTTAAGCCTCTGCCTTTGGCTCAGGTCGTGATCTCAGGGTCCTGGGATCCAGCCCCGCATCGGGCTCTCTGCTCTGCGGGGAGCCTGCTTCCCTGTCTCTCTCTCTGCCTGCCTCTCTGCCTACTTGTGATCTCTGTCTGTTAAATAAATAAATAAAATCTTTAAAAACAAAACAAAACAAAAAGAAATTTCACCACATTGACCTGCAGTCGTGCACGTGTGTGTGTGTGTGTGTGTGTGTGTGTGTGGTTTTGTAGGGTTTTATCACATGTGTGGGATTGTGTATCTACCACCATAGTCAAGATACTGGCCTATGGATTTTGAAAATATTTTATGATTTGCTATTAAAATTGAAAAAGACCAAAGCGGAGGCTGCTGTGTAAGTCAAGTGTTTAGTTTTTGAAGAACATTTTTCAAAAACTTTTGAAAAACTCATTGTCTCCCTAATTTCTTCCTATGTCTTTAATATTGATATCTGAGGAAAAGCATCTGAAATTTACCTTAAAAGTGATCTGAGCCCAGACAGGAAAGCACTGTCTTCAGATCACACCTTCCAGTCTTTCTGTCCAAATTGGGTAAAGTCAGACCTGCCTCAAAACCGGGAATGGCGTGTCATCACCGTTTAGAGAGAGAAGATTGCGTCACTAGCAGAGCAAGAACATTCTGGGCGTGAACCTGACCCTCCCTAGGATTTTTCTGTTGAGGTGCCCAAGGCCTAGCACAGAAGCATGGAGTGAGCATTCGTGGAACTTGGGCTTTCTAGGCACGAGACAGGATTCTTCCCTCAAAGCCCTGAGCTGGGGAGAGCAGGCGGACCTACCCCCAGTAGGGAGGAATAGGACAGCACAGGATAGAGGGGTGGGGCTCACGCCGTTTAGAGCTGGGAAGGGGTAAAGGAAGGGAGCCTTAGCAGGGGCAGGGTGGGAGGCAGGGCGGTAAAAATGGGATTGATTGCACATATATCTGTCTGGTATCCTGCACTATGCTGAGCACTCTGAAGTTACTCTGATTTAGACTTTTTTTTAAAGATTTTATTTATTTATTTGACAGAGATGACAAGTAGGCAGAGAGGCAGGCAGAGAGAGAGGAGGAAGCAAGTTCCCTGCTGAGCAGTGAGCCTGATGCGGGGCTCGATCCCAGGACCCTGAGATCATGACCTGAGCCCAAGGCAGAGGCTTTAACCCACTGGGCCACCCAGGTCCCCAATATAACGGATTAAGACTTTTAAGGGAGCGTGGTTCTTCTGCTGGAGATCAGGTTGGTCATTTATGGCCTTTACGTTTTATCCTTGTCTCTGTTTCTTTTCAGCTCAGGCTGTGGTTATGTTGTAAATGAAGCATCCAGCACTTGTACTGCTTGCAGCAAAAATTCTTTGGAATTTCGGTCTGTTTTTCTCAGCTTCCACTTGCTGATTGACCTCACGGACCACACAGGTACCCTCCAGGCCTGCAGTCTCACGGGACGGGTTGCTGAGGAGACGTTAGGCTGCACCGTAAGTGACAGAAAGGAAGACGTGTTTTGAAATAATTCCAAATTGAGTTCTCTTCCCCTCAAGGATAGGTTATTTCGGTGAACAGTTGGTAGAAATTAAGTCATTCATGAAGAGGTCTGGGGAAAAAACTCAAGCCTGATTTAAACATGCGTTGTTTTCGTGAACAAATAATTGCTTGCCGTGTGTTCAGATGACAGCTGATGCTGTTGTCGGGGACAGCGGCCGGCGCTGCTGACCGTGGGTCAGAAAGAAGACGTTTTCTATAGTCGAGTAACAGTGTGCAGAGCACATTGGAGATGCTGATGTGTTGAGGCAGAAGGAGGGTCTGGGGATGCTTCCCCAGCTGCTGGAGGAAGTCACCCCGCAGGGAGTCAGAACACACAGTGCCGTCCTCCGTCAGGGTGTGTGCGCGCGATGACAGGCTCTCGGTTTTTCTATTAGTGCCAGCTCGTGCGGTTTGCCATGAGCCCCCAGCCCCGCCAGTGTCAGGTTTTTTTTTTTTTTAAAGATTTATTTATTTGACAGAGAGAAAGATCACACATAGGCAGAGAGGCAGGCAGAGAGAGAGGGGGAAGCAGGCTCCCCACTGAGCAGAGAGCCCGATGCGGGGCTGGATCCCAGGACCCTGAGATCATGACCTGAGCCGAAGGCAGAGGCTCAACCCACTGAGCCACCCAGGCGCCCCCCGTGTCAGGTTTTTAAGGGGAGTTTTCTGGGCTGAGCCACCTGACTGGTGTCAGATATTCAGCTCGGAGACTTTCTGACCTTATCTCCTCCATGAAGACAACTGAGCTGTAATTACTAAAAGCAAAATTCCATTTTAGTGCACAAAGCCAAGTTTCACATTGTTAAGGGGAGTTATTTACACGGATTTTGGAAATATTTGTCTGTTTTAACCAGGTAAATGAGTTTCTTGCAATGACGGATGAACAGAAAACAGCACTGAAGTGGCAATTTCTTCTGGAAAGAAGCAAAATTTATTTAAAAGTTAGTGTATTTTACAGTACTATATTATTCTATATATTCAAGTAGTAAGAAAATCCTAGAGTATGACCTAATAAACTAGGGAATTTATTATTTTTAATAATGTCCAGTCCTAGATATGCAGAAGACTCTGGCTAATGTGGGAACAATGCAAGTAATTAGGTGTTTGTTTGCTTGTTTCATGTACTATAAAGGGATTCCGCGTGACACCAAAAGAGTAGACCAACGTGGGCGTCTGGCTGACTCATTCGGTGGAGCATGTGACTCTTTTTAAAAAAAATTTTAAAGTTTAAAATCAATTAATATATAATATCTTATTTGTTTCAGGGGTACAGGTCTGTGATTCCTGTCTTACGTAACCCCTAGTGCTCACCACAACACATGCCCTCCCCAATGTCCATCATCCAGTTAACCCTATCCCTCACCCCAACCTCCAGCAACCCTCAGGTAGCATGTAACTCTTGATCTCAAGGTCATGAGTTCAAGCCCCACGTCCGGTGTAGAGATTACTTAAAAATAAAATGTTGGGGGGGGGGGAAGAAATAGACCAACAAAGACAATATCTGTTATATTTTGTCCAACGAGGGCCCTGGGCTGTAGAGTCAAAGCTGGTACCCCACCCCTGTCCCGCCCCTGTCCCGCCCATGGAGCAGTGCTCCTCACCTCCGTGAGTAGCATCAGGTGGCACAGTCACATGCCTGGATGCAGGGGAGAGACAGGCTGGGTCTGAGTCCCAGCTCCACCACTCATCAGCCTCTGCGACCCTCTGGAGCTCTGTGATCCTGCATCTCTAGTCGGAGCCCCACTAACAACACTTCAGCGTGGGAGGGTCACAGAATCTTTCGGATCAAAGGTGTGAAAAGGGAGGAGACAAACTCCTTTGTTTTGCAAATGCAGAAAATGGAATCCAGAAATGTTGCTACTTACACCAGGTCACAGGTGAGATGGGCTACAGCCTACGCTCTCTCTCCTTCTATCAGTCTCAAGAGAGTTATATCTGTCGGGACTTACTGCGCTAGAACGTGACACTGAGAATAATTTAAAACCTGTTCCTGAGCCGACATTCCATAAACCGTCAACAGTGATGTCATTCCATGCCCACAGCCTCTAACACGGTGTGTTCTTCCCAAGAGCGAGAGTGAGAAAGGCAAACGGCATCTTGGTATAATCACGAAAATAGTTGTGATCTCTCGGGTACTCTGCATAGTTTTGGGGAGCACTGTACCCGCTCCAGCTAGGCCTCAGAAACTGCGGTGCCCACTTCCCAGCGCTGCTTTCCGTGGGGCCTTAAGCACGTCTGAGCGGGTTGCAGACATGGAGTTACCCATGGGCTCCCTGATATTCCTGGCACATTGGTTTGAGGCCTCTTTATTACTAGGCTGGAGGGGGATTGCAGGAACATACTGGATCTCTTCCGCCATTAGCATGGATCCTTCTGCGTACTGTCTGTCCCAGAGCGGAGTACGCTCAGATCTCTGACCAACTTCGCTTCCCTCCAGACAAGAGGTGCCAGTGGTAATGAGTTTGATCAGTTTAAATCCATGGCAGGTTCCTTATAGTTTCCCTAACTTGATCTAAACATAACAAGAAATTGTTCTCAAAAAGGGGGACGTTGTCCCTTTCCAAAGGACTTGTTTAAAAGGTGTTTAAGTCAGATTGAACAGATTTTAAGCATATATAAAAGGATTCTGTCAGGGCGCCTGGGTGGCTCAGTGGGTTAAGCCTCTGCCTTCAGCTCAGGTCATGATCTCAGGGTCCTGGGATCGAGGCCCGCATCGGGCTCTCTGCTCAGTGGGGAGCCTGCTTTCTTCTCTCTCTCTCTGCCTGCCTCTCTGCCTACTTGTGATCTCTCTCTCTCTGTTTCAAATAAATAAATAAAATCTTTAAAAAAAAAAGGATTCTATCACAAAATAAAGATCATGATAATCTAACAATTTCAATTGTTTTAACTTATTTTTTTATAGAATATTTTAAAAGATTGTATTTATTTCTTTGACAGATAGATCACAAGTAGGCAGAGAGGCAGGAAGAGAGAGGAAGGGAAGCAGGCTCCCTGCTGAGCAGAGAGCACGACTTGGGGCTCGATCCCAGGACCTTGGGATCATGACCTGAGCCAAAGGCAGAGGCTTAACCCACTGAGCCACCCAGGTGCCCCTAGGAAGGGGTTCTTAAAAAATGAATTCAAAAAAGTTTTAAGACGCAGAGGCTGACAGCAGTGCTGAACTGGGGTTCTCTGTAGATAGCAAAACCCGCCTCTTCCCCGGGGAGAGCTGACTGTGTCTTCACATAGACAGGATTCCTTTGGATTGCCCTGAGTAGGACTGCTCTTTGCATCACTGTTTTCTACAACGTACTGTGGAGAACAGCTCAGCCATGGCCAGGACAGGGGCCGAGCCCTGCAGAATGAGGTCACCCTGACTGTAGGGGCGGGGGTGCTCCGCTGAAAGACGCTCGCTTATCCTCATCGCCCACCTCGGCCTTTCGGTGTTTCCTGACATTCATCTGTGTTTTCCTGTTAGTCTTTGAAACTAGCATGGCCAACTAACGTGTCCTTCCACTGTATTAAATAAAACATCGGTGAAAGTGCTTTGTTAAATGTCAAGAATAAGACATTGTTCTTAACAAACTGCATTATCACATCCCCAGAGCCTGTCAGACTTAGGTGACTACCACAGGTTAACACTGTCACAGCTACTAGTTTGAACACATTTTATTTTTACATATAACTTCTTTAGTTGTTGATTTAAGTCATCTCTACACCCAGTGCAGGACTTGAACTCATGACCGGGAGAGTGAGAGTGGCATGGTCTTCCAACGGAGCCTAGGCCAGCGTCTCCTTGAACACACTTTATACCCTTCTTTTGTATGTATTGGATTTGAAACTTCAACTTCCCTACCAAAGAGAAATGTCATGAGAAAAATAACACAGATTTTTATAAAATTACTGTCAGGAGCCAGATATGTCATTTCCCTCCCAAACTCCCTCAGTGTGAACTCTCTCCCTCGTCTTACAGCGGTCATTAGACTTGACACTCACACCTGCAGAACAGCTCGTCATGGTTCTCTACTGCATTCTCTTCTCTGGTCACTGGTTTTCAACTTTATATATGTAGTGATTTTTACAATTAACTCCTGTCTCTCTCTTTTCTCCCTACAGCTTTTTTTATCACACAGAGCGAGGGGCGGATTGAGAATTAGTGTGCTCTCATGTAAGCTGGCAGACCCTGTTGAGGCAAGTAGGAGCTTGTCTGGGCAAGGAAAAATTTAAAACAAGATACTTCAAACTCTGGACAAGAATATGAGTTTCTATTTTCTTGAGAGTGGAAAATGAGTTTGAAAACTATGGATAAAATTGTATTTTGTTCAAAGGTGGTAAAAATGTTTCTATAAATTGTTATTATGTATCCTTCTGGAGCTGGTTAGGGGATAAGTCTTAAAATCTCTCATCCACCCCAGCTCCTTTCCTAGAAGGCCTTTTGGCTGATTTTGCCCTCTCTTCCCAAGCTGGAAAATGTGTGTGGGAATTAATAAACACATTTAACCTTCCCCCACAGATATCAGTGATTTCTTAAACCCGTTTCCTCTTTGTCTTATTTTCCTGGGGAAAGATCAGAACCTCCTAAAATGACCTTCCTGGAGCTTGGTGGTGGCTGAGAATGCCTTCCAGGAACTGCTGGGACACAGGCAAGGGCTTCTTGGTGGCTCAGGGTGGGAACAGCGGAAGCCCAAGGCCGCAGGCAGTGCTGGGCAGCAGCTTTGAACCCTGAACAGCTTCTCTGAGCCTTGCCTTCTCTGATGACACATGCGGCCGCCCAGCGCTTGTGAAGACTGGCTGCCATGGGGGTGACAGGGGTGAGATGTGGGAGTCTGAATCACCTGGGAGGAGACCAGCCTCAAAAGATCTCGGAGTGGCACCAGTCTGGGACCTGGAAGGGCAGGGCTGCTCCGACAGGACGCCGGCCCCAGCCTCCCCGCGCTGCACTGGTCCTGGCTGTGTGCCGGAGCACTGTGCTCAGCCCCACACCGTCCCGAGTCACCGGCTGCAGGACATGGGTTTACCAGCAGTCACTGCTGGCCCACAGTCTGGCAGGTTTGGCGTTTCCAGCACCCACCACAGGAGAAAAGAACAAAAAGTAAGTATCTGAAACTCTTTCTCACAAAGCTGGTGTTGGGAGATAAACATGTCAGCAGTGTTGTCTCTGGCTTTTACCATCGGCAGCCGTGTCAGAGGGCATGAGTGGACCCTAGTGTGTCCGGATTGTGGTAATGAGTGAGGCAGGGCAGGACTTGACCTACGTGTGCAGATGGGGGTGCGCCCCATGAAGAGCTTCCTTTCCCCCTCCCCTGGGGCAGGGTATGCGTGTGCTAAGCAAGGTGACTCCAGAAGAGAAGGAAGGTGGCAGAGTGGTGGAGCGGGAGGGTTCGGGCTGCGGAGGAGAGAGAAGTGGGGGCCTGCCTGGTCGTCACATTCACACTCTCTGCTGATTAAGCAAGAGCGGGTGTCCAAGAGCAGAGGAGACCAGGGAGGACACCTGGCCCGGGTGGTGTGTGTCAGGAATGGCTCTGCCAGACCTCCTGGTGCCCTGACCTCTGCCAGCGGGTCCCAAAGCACCAATGCCTGGACCACAGGAGTTGGTACCAGCTGTGTGGGCTCCTGCCCTCTGGGGGCCTCTGTTGCCCGATGGCCTCAGCAGCATAATACAGATGCCTAATATAGGCATTCTCAAATTAGGCTTTTATGTCATACCCAGTGTTCCCCAGCCACAGCTATGGGCCCTAGCTGTGCCGTGGAGGGCTCTGAACAGTCTCTTCACTGCTACCTTGGTGACCTCTCAGTCCACCAGCATTTAACCAAGGAAACCCCGTGCGTGTACGTGGAGGGCCCCCCCCCCCCGCCGATTGCTGATTTCATCTGATACCATAGGAATCTACGGGGCTAGGTGTCTGGCCACACTGAATCAAAGGGGCTTCCCAAGATTAACTCACACATTTATGAAATGAAGATGACAAATTGGTTGATTTCTAAAATCTGACTGTAGATTAGCCAGAATTCACGCACTCAGAGGCATAAAGAAAGAAGCATCCCACTCCGTCACTACAAACTGCGCGAGTTCCTGTCCAGCAGCTCCGCTTGCCGCTGCCCTCCAGGAGCTGCTTTTCCTGTTCTGGCATCTTCCCATCTGCAGGTTTGCTTTGCTTTATGTAAATAGTGTGCTGACTGCATGATTCTTCCTGATCTACTCGTGGTCGCTTTCGGTAAGGTTCTCCTTTCCTAATTTTGCTGTGCACGTGGCAGAATATGTGATACGCTTCACGTAAAATTGATCATTTTACCATTTTTAGGTGTACAATTGAATGGCCTTAAATACATTCACAGTGTTGTGCGACCATCACCACATCCATCTCCAGAACTTTTTCATCTTCCCAAACTGACACTCTGTCCCCGTTAGACAATCGCTCTCTATTTCCACTTCTCCAGCCCCTGCTAACCTCTGAGCTGCTTCATGTCCATGAGCTTGACGACTCTGGGTACTTCATGTGAGACATGACCTTCTGTGGTGGCTTCTTTCTCTGGCATGACGTGTCTGAGGTCCACCCATGTCACAGCAGCTGTCAGTGCATCCTTGTGGCTGAGGACTTTCCCGCCGTATGGACAAACACTTTGTTCCCCCACTCTTCTGTCTGTGGACATCTGGGCTGTCTTCACCTTTTGGCTCTTGTGATTGGCCAGTTACAGCTACTGTGAGCATGTGCTTATAAGCGCCCTCAATTTTGTGTGTCTTTCCTGTCAGATGTATTCATCTTTCTTTGTTAAAATGTACAGTTTGCAAGTACAGGACACTCTATATCTGTTTACGCTTAATACTTTGTTATAAACCTTTTTACATGATTCAGTATTCGAGCTAACTTTAATGGCTATATATCATTTCATTCATTATATAAATGTAATGAATCCAATGCTGTTAGACATTTAAGATGTTCCCCATTTGTTACTATTGGAAATGACAGCTGTAGCTGAATTTTTGTCCACATTCTTTTTTTAAATTTTTATTCATTTTTTAAAATTTCTTTTCAGTGTTTCAGAATTCATTGTTTATACAGCATACCCAGTGCTCCATGCAACCCGTGCCCTCCATAATACCCACCACCAGGCTCACCCAACCTCCCACCCTGCTCCCCTCCAAAACCCTCAGTTCCTCAGAGTCCCCAGTCTCTCATGGTTGCTCCCTCCCTGCGATTTCCCCCAACTCCCTTCTCTCCATCTCCCCATGTCCTCCGTGTTATTCCTTATGCTCCACAAGTAAGTGAAGCCATATGATAATTGACTTCCCCTGCTTGACTTCTCTCATTCAGCATAATCTCCTCCAGTCCCATCCACATTGATACAAAAGTTGGGTGTTCATCCTTTCTGATGGAGGCATCATACTCCATAGCATATGTGGACCACATCTTCCTTATCCATTCGCCTGTTGAAGGGCAACTTGGCTCTTTCCACAGTTTGGCAACTATGGCCATTGCTGCTATGAACATTGGGGTACCGGTGGCCTTTCTTTTCACTACATCTGTATCTTTGGGGTAAATACCCAGTAGTGCAATTGCAGGGTCATAGGGAAGCTCTATTTTTAATTTCTTAAGGAATCTGCACACTCTTTTCCAAAGTGGCTGCACCAACTTGCATTCCCACCAACAGTGTAAGAGGGTTCCCCTTTCTCCACATCCACTCCAACACATATTGTTTACAGTCTTGTTAATTGTGGCCATTCTGACTGGTGTAAGGTGGTATCTCACTGTGGTTTTTATTTGAATTTCCCTGATGGCTAGTGATGATGAACATTTTTCATGTGTCTGTTAGCCATTGGTATGTCTTCGTTGGAGAATTGTCTGTTCATGTCTTCTGCCAATTTTTTGACATGATTATCTGTGTTGTGTGTGTTGAGTTTGAGGAGTTCTTTATAGATCCTGGATATCAGCCCTTTGTCTGTAGTGTCGTTTGTGAATATCTTCTCCCATTCCGTGGGTTGCCTCTTCGTTTTGTTGACTATTTCCTTTACTGTGCAGAAGTTTTTGATCTTGATGAAGTCCCAAAAGTCATTTCCTTGGGATAAGTTCTGGACATTAAGTTGCGATAATAACATGAATAGCTAACATAATTGAGTGCTTTCCGTGGGACAGACACTGTAATAGACACTTACAGTACCCAATTTATGATTTTATTATTTTTTGGAAGATTTTATTTATTTGACAGAGAGAGCACAAGCAGGGGGAGGAGCAGAGGGAGAAACAGACTCCCCACTGAGCAGGGCACCCCACATGGGGCTCGATCTCAGGACTGGGATCATGACCTGAGCCAAAGGCAGATGCTTAACTGACTGAGCCACCCAGGGGCCCCTCATACTCAGTTCATACAAGGACTGTTAGTTTGCCCATTTTGCAGATGGGACCTGAAGGCCCAGCTGCAGGAGTTGAAATAGAGGTGGTCGTGTGGGCAGGTATTACTGGAGGCTCACACTCCATGTGCTGCTTCCGGGATGGTCTTTGGCTCTGAGCTTCTCCATCTGGGTTTCCTTTTGTAAACAGGGATAACAATACCAACTTCTCTTGGTGACTGTCAGGACTGAGCACATGCATGTATGTCAAGGGCTTAGACTCAGATGCCAGGACATGATCAGGGAGTATGTTATTGTAAATGTTGAAGGAGAGCAGTTTCACTGCCACTCATATCTGGCAATATTTTTGTTGTGTGAATCCCATTCCGGTTTTGTAGTCTGATTTGTTTTTTCTATAGTTGATTTTTTTTTTTTTTAAGTAGACTCCACGCCCAAGGTGTGGCTTGAACTCATGACCCCAAGATTAAGAGTTGTGTGCTCGGGGCCCCTCAGAGGCTCAGTCAGTTGAGCGTCCGACTCCTGGTTTTGGCTCAGGTCATGATCTTAGGATCTTGAGATCAAGGCCTGCGTTGGGCTCAGCGCTCAGCACAGGGTCTGCTTGAGATTCTCTCTCCCTCTTCCCCCGCCCCTCTCCCCCATGCTCTCCCATATGGTCTCTCTCTCTCGCTCTCAAATAAATAAATAAGTCTTGGGGTAAAAAAAAAAAAGTGTTCTGTGCTCTACCAACTGGGCCAGCCAGGCACCCATATAGTTGAGTTATAGTTACAATTACTCTTTCCCTTTAAAATATATGAAAGCGTTTAGCATATTTGAATTTATCATATTGAAAAGAAATATAAAACTTACCTGAAATCAAGGGTACTATACCAACATTAATACCACAGATGTGCCCAATAGTCTCATCAAAACAATAACTAAGTACAAAAATATTGAAAGATGTTAGCCTCACTATTAATGAAAGAAATGCAAATTAAAATGACCACAGCCATAGGGAAGCCCGGGTGGCTCAGGTTGTTTAAGCGTCTGATTCTTGGTTTCGGCTCAGGTCCTGATCTCAGGGTTGTGAGACGGAGCCCTGTCTGGCTCCAGGCTCAGCGGGGAGCCTGCTTGAGAGTCTCTCCCTCTCCTTCCACCCCTTCCCACCCCCATGCTCTCTTTCTCTCTAAAAATAAATAAATCTTTTAAAAAAGTGATTATAGCCATAATACCAGCATTGGGTACGGTGTGCATAAAAAGGTATTTTTACACACTCATGTCAAGTACAAATTTGTGTGTCACTTTCCCATGGCAAATTGGCAAATTATTTATTTATTTATTTAAGATTTTATTTATTTATTTGACAGACATCACAAGTAGGCAGAGAGGCAGGCAGAGGTGGGTGGGGAAGCAGGCTCCCCACAAAGCAGAAAGCCCACTACGGGGTTCGATCCCAGGACCCCGGGATCATGACCTGAACCAAAGGCAGAGGCTTAACCCACTGAGCCACCCAGGTGCCCCGCAAATACGTAATTTAAAGTGCAGACCATTTAACTGATTTCACGCCTATGCCTTTCCCTAGGGAAGTAAACAAACGTCACATGATGTAAGTGGAGGAAGTCCCTTATGTCACTGTTTCTGACAGGACAATGTTTGAAAGCTGTGCGGCCTATAGGGGAATGTTGGGCCCCACCCAGGTCCCCTGACCCTGCAGGCACACAACTATCCCTCAGCTTCTCTAAGGGGGATAGTTAACCTGGGGGAAGTTATGGGAGGTGTGGGGAGCAGATGTCGACAGTGACTTCCCCTTGGGATGGTCAGTGGACTAAAGCTCATATCTAGCTCTGAGGCCACCACGCTCTTTCTCCGTCGGCTCTCTGCCCTTTCTGCTTCCTCTGCACTTTTCTCCTGAGAGTGCTCCCTCAGTAACCCATCTGGACAAGAACCCCACCTTGGCTTGGCCTCTGGGGTACTCAGTCTAGGACACAGCATTAAAAAGGATTATGAAAACCTTTATTTACTGGCCTGGAAAGATGCTCACAGTATATTAATTGGATGTAGTATACTCACTTTTTGTAAAAGCCCAGTGAACATTAAAGAAAAGTGCAGAAGGGGCGCCTGGGTGGCTCAGTGCGTTAAATCCTCTGCCTTCGGCTCAGGTCATGATTCCAGGGTCCTGGGATCGAGCCCCACATCGGGCTCTCTGCTCAGTGGGGAGCCTGCTTCCTCCTCCTTCTCCCTCTCTCTCTCTGCCTGCCTCTCCGCCTACTTGTGATCTCTGTCTTCCAAATAAATAAATAAATAAATAAAATCTTAAAAAAAAAGTGCAGAAGAACACATGAAGCCATACAGTCTACATGAACTAATATATTATGGAATTTTTTTCTTAAGTGTGGTAATGGTATTGTATCTATATAGGAGAAGGTTCTTATCCTTAGGAGATGCATACTGGAAGGGTTGAGTGTTTCTGCAACTCATGTCCAGTTTTCCGGCCCAAGTGTGTTCAGGCGTATCTGTATGTGGAGAGAGACCGAGTGTGAAGTGAGAGGGAAGAAACATAACCAATGTTAACAATTACTGAAGGGTGCGTGGAGTTCACTGTATTAGTCTTTCGACTTCTTAGCAGGTTTAAATTTATTCAGAATAAAAAGTTGGGGGAAAATGTGGCTCCTGGGCACTAGGATTACTGTGATTTTTAGCAAGATCAGGAATTGTGGGAATTGGTGTTTCTGATTTTTGTTCTTGAGGCCAAGGACTTTGTGTGCTACACCTGCAATGCTGTTGTCACCTGTTTGTGCCAAAGCTCGTGCCACCACCGTAGAGAACGCTGAGCTACATGGGAGCTGGTTTGTGCTGCTCAAGGGGCCTGCTGTGAACCTGCTCCTGCCTCACACGTTTTGGCCCACTCAGAAGTCCGTCAGCTTGGTGGACTCGTCTCAGCTGGACCTCGTGTCTGCTGGTTAGACGAATACACGCTCAGTTATGGGCACCCTTCAGCTGGCTCTTCCGCCGCGGGGAACGTAGCCCAGTGCAGGAATTACAGATACGCGGATTCTACTAGCAAATGGCCAGAAACCATTTCATTTGCCAACGATGGAGTCATTTCAGAATCTTGCAGTCACTGAAAATAGCGCAGCAGCAATGTGCCGACCGCCACAGAGTCACAACACACTGAGGAAAGGTTAGGAAATTGAGTTCTGTGCAGATCTCCTAAGAACTGCAATTACAACCACAGATTTGGAAGAAGGCACATTAAATGCTTCACTTTGGCTGTGTCTGGGTGAATGGAATTTTGGGTGTTTTTGCTTATTCGTACTCTTGAACTCCTCTGTAATAAACATAGTGCTTAGGCAATTAAAATAAGAATCTTGATTAGAAGATAAAACAAGTTAAGGTAGTATGACATCTAATAAAAAGGTCCAGTCCTGGCACTTCTTCACAATAAATTATAAATTAGATGTGGGGGTTGCCTAATACTTACATGTTTGAATCTTATGTATTTCCCTGCAGGATACAGCCTGCATTGTCATCAGGACTTCATGTTCTGCTCTTAAGAAAGCTAGGTTGTAACTTGGTTCTTTCCCTCAGCTGAGTGACCAGAAAGCCAGGCTAGCTAGCCTCTAAATCTACATGTTCATGTTTAACAGGGATGGTAGTAATACCAAACTCCCAGCTTTGGTAAGGTTAAGTAACACACGGAAAGCTCTTGACCCAGTGCCTAGCAGTACGAAGGGCTCAGTAAATGTGGCCAGTTATTAAATTAGATGTCCTCAGCTTTCTGCGAGGGGACTGCAGATGTCTTCCGTTTACATCTCCAGCAGGAGCCCCTGCCTGAAGGATACCACCGTACCACGGGCACTATGCATCCTGCCAAAACTTTTTGTCCACGGAGAGCAGGTAGGAACAAAAGTAGCTCTCCGGGGGCATTCAGCTTCCTCATCTCTGGTTGGAGGTAGAGGTGCTGATTAACTCTGTTAATAGCGCACGGTTCTCTAGAGGCCAAAGGTCAATGACCAAGGTCTGAACCCCTTGGTGAGGAAGTGTGCCTCTTAGCCATTAATGAAGCGATAAAAGTAAACTTTCAGGCCAAATAAAAGAAAGCATTTTTATTTGGAAAACAATCATTTCAAAATTATCTCCCAAACTCATAATATTACAGGCCATGGTACAAATGAGTGAGGTTGCCATTAATCGTTCATTTATTAAATACAATTTTAAATTGTGTGGAGTAGCGTTTATCCACATTTCCAAAAGAAGCACTGAGGAGTGCTGGAGATTAATTCTGCTAATTAATACAGTGGGCTTGGTATGGGCAAGTGATGTGGAAATATTTATTTTTACAAATACCTCTCGATGATTATCATGATCAATTTAGGATACGTGATTTTCAAAATATTTTGCGTATTTTTTTAAAAGATTTTATTTATTTCACAGAGAGAGATCACATGTAGGCAGAGAGGCAGGCAGAGAGAGGGTGAAGCAGGCTCTCCGCTGAGGGGAGAACCTGATTCAGGGCTTGACCCCAGGACCCTGAGGACCTGAGCCAAAGGCAGAGGCTTAACCCTCTGAGTCACCAAGGTGCCCCTCTTTTGCATATTTTAAGTTTTGAATTACTGATCTCAGAATGTCTCAATGAAAAGTCTTTTCTTAAAAAACTTAAAAAAAAAAAAAGATTTGTATTTATTTGAGAGATAAGGGATGAGCCAGGAGGAGGGGCAGAGGGGAAAAGTAGAGTTCCCGCTGAGCAGGGAGCTTGACTTGGGGGCTCAATCCCAGGACCCAGGGATCATGACCTGAGAGGAAGACAGATGCTTAACAGACTGAGCCACCCAGGCACCCCCCCAATGAAAAGTCTTATCCACTCCAGTTTTAGGAAAGGAAAGTCTTCTTAACATTAGGTTTGATAAATTCTCTGCTTTGGAAGCATTACAAAAACTTAATTTGGTCGTTTCTTAAAATACACTCAATCTTCTTTCCATTTCTGGCCCAGCTTTTCTAGATCACATTTTCCTTTAAGGGTCCATTTTCCTTAAGTCATAACAATCCAATTAAATCATATTTAAGAATTAGTTTCTTCTTAAAGGATTGTCCCATTTAATAACCTTTGCTTGCTTCTGTCCAGCTCTCTTCTCTCCTGAAACTTAGTAAGTCAGGGCGCTTTGCACAGACTCAGTACTCTGGCTTTTCCACCTTAAATCTCATACTAACCACCCCGTGTATGCCAGCCTGGATCTCATCGTTTTCCTTCACGGGTCCGACTCCCTTCGGCGTCCCGGTCAAGATAATATCTCCTTCTTCCAAGGTCATTATCTTAGAAACGTAGCTGATGATGTAGGGGATGGAAAAGATCATGGAGGCTGTCTCACCCTCCTGCCTGAGTTCGCCGTTGACCCTGAGCCAGAGCTTCAGGTTGTGAGGGTCCGGGATCCTCTCCTTGGGCACGAACGCGCTGACCGGGCAGGAGGCCGTGAAGCTCTTGGCCAGCGTCCAGGGCAAGCCCTTCTTCTTGCACTCGTCCTGCACGTCTCTGGCGGTCATGTCCAGACACAGGGCATAGCCGGCCACGTAGTCCATGGCCGCGGCCTCGGGGACGGCGCGGCTGCGCCTGCCCATCACGACGCCCAGCTCGAGCTCATGGTGCAGGTTGCGGCTGTAGGGCGGCATGAGGATGGCGGAGCCGTCGGGCACGTAGGCGGTGGACGGCTTGAGGAAGAGCAGCGGCTCGCTCGGCACGGCGCTCTGCATCTCCTTGGCGTGGTCCGCGTAGTTCCTGCCCACGCACACGATGTTCTTACCCCACTCCCAGAAGCGGGACAGCGGCCTGGGCGCCGCCATGGCTCGGCCGGGCGCCCCTGGAAGTCACGTGACCCGCCCGGCCCGGTCACCTGACGCCGACGGCGCCCCGGAGAGCACGAACTACCTCGCAGCGCTGTCCCGTCCGCGACGGCCCGTGCCGCTCTGAGCTCTACCGGGTGCTCGGCAGTCGCGGCGCCTCAACTCCTGGGAGCCGCTGTCCAGCAGCTGCCTCGGGGCACGGGCCTGGTGCCTGGAGAGCGGCGGAAGCACTGACGCTGCCCTCCGGCCGCGGCCGCCGCAGGTATCTCCCGGCTCCCCGGCAGCACTCGGGTCCGCGGAGGCCCGGCTGGCAGCCGGCACGGGTTTGGACGCGGGCGCTGATTGGCCGAGGTCTGGGGCGGGGGCGCTAGGCGTGCGCTGGTTGGCTGGAGGGCGGGGCGGCGGGTGCCGATTGGCCGCGGCGCGCCGCCGGCGTGTGCGGCCGGCCCGCCCCTCGCGCCGCCGCCGCCGCCGCCGCCCCGCCGTCCCGGGTCATGGTGCTGGGCCGCGGGCTGCTCGGCCGCCGGAGCCTCGCCGCGCTGGGAGCCGCCTGCGCCCGCCGCGGCCTGGGTAGGTGGGCCGGCGCCGGCCGCGGCGCGCAGGGGCGCGCCTGACAGGCGCCGGGGGCGCGGGCCCCGGCCTGCTGGGGGGGCCCGCCCGCGTCGTGACCCGGTGGCGGCGGTTGGACCGCGCCCCCGCGAAGGGTCTGGCGGTGCTGGGGGCGGTCGGGAGTCGCCGGGCCGCCGCGGGCTGATGCTGTTTTCTGTCGACACAGGCTTGTAACCCTCGCCGGCGTCCGGGCGCGCGGGTTGGGGTCGAGGAAAGGCCCCGCGGCACTTGAGTCAGACTTGGCGGGGCTGAAGACAGTGGGGTCACTGGTCGGCTGGGGGTTGCTGGCGGATTTGTGCCCGGTAAGGAGACGCGCGCCGCAGCAGCCCCGCGCCCTCGTCCGCCCGCGGCCCTCCCCGGGCGCCCTTCCCCGGCCGGGCGGACCCCGCGTGTGTGCGCCTCGGGGCCTACCTGCCCATCTCTTCCTGCGAGCTCCGGCTGACAAGTGCAAAGGGCAGGAGGCCCGGGCAGTACCGGGGTTGCAGCAGGACGGGGTCCTGGGGACTGTGGGGCCCTGGCCCTCCCTCTAGAAGGAGAGGCGTTGGGCTGGCGGGCTTCCAGGGCCTGTGCTTGCAGCTGCCAGATACCTGTCCCACTGCGGGTTACCTCCTGCTTTGTCGGAATATTTTGACCTTGATTTTGAAATCTCTTTTTCTTTATTTCCTGATATCTTATCTGGCTAATGTGGCAATAGGGGCAGTAGGGTGACCCGAGTCTTTGGGAGATGGTTAGCAGTTGGAGACATGACCACGTAGCAGTCGCGAGGGAGGCAAAGCTGTCCTTGGCCGTTTTAGATCTCACCGAGAGCGCTCGGTGTTCTGGAGTGGGTAGGTGTTGCCGTCACTAAGGAAAGAGCCTGTCGTTTTTTCCATTTGGGGACACTCCTCAGAGTGTCGGGGCTAAGCCTTTTTGCTTCCAGAGTCAGGCAGAGATCATGAGTAGGACTATAGGGAATTGGCAAGGTTGTGGCCACCTGGTTCAGATGGGAGCCCGGTCCCAGCCTCGGGATACCGTATAGAAGGACGGGCCCGGTTCAAGAGAAACCAAGCAAAACGGGTCTGAGGTCTCGGCTGGGACCATAGGCTGCTGTTCCGTGCCCTTTGCGCCTACGAAAGATCACAGAGCAAAGCAGTGCGTTGGAAGCATTTCTCAGGCATGTAATGTTTGGAAAAGGAAGCCGGCTTTCGGGGGTGCCTGCAGAAGTCTCTGATTCCCCGGGTTCTCTGGGAGAAGCTTCGGAGCACCTGGAGGAGCCCGAGCACACGCTGCGGTTACAGCCCCTCACCTGGGCGGTGTTCCTCTCCCAGACTCCAAGGAGAGTCCTGTTTCCGTCTCGCTTTCCTCCCTCCCCCAACCCCAGTAGGTGCGCTCCGCTCTGTAGTGCTTCCTGGGCTGGGGTAGTGCTGGGGCCTAGGGAGGGTGGGTAGTCACGGAAACCTGGCCATACAGAAATGTTTGTTTTGCCGTGTATGAGGGAGGAGAAGGGCCTGGAAAATGCCCAACTGGTTGTCCAGGGAAAGGGGAGTTGGATATCTTGGTGTATTCTTGACAGTTTCCCTGGCCGTGGCAAGATAAGGTCGAATTCAGCCCTCCGTGGCCCCTGGAGATGTGGTCTGTCAGTCAGTGGGTCCTGCCTGCTTTCTGGATGCCTTTTGGAAGAGGGCTTCATTCTGGCACCTCCCCCAGAATTTCATGGCTGTCTTCTGTCACCTTTCGTGGTGTTCATCTCTTTCACATCACGACAAATATTGTTGGGCCTCTGTGAATTTTTAGATCGAAGAGGAGTTTCGTTGTTGGAAGTGGCTTGGCCCCTGACTTCTCAGTCGGGGATGCCTTCGGCCCTTGCTCACTCTTGACACACCCTGCCGGGTCCTTTGGCTCAACTGTATGGCGATTCTGTGTCCTGTGCACTTGGATCTGGAGCAGGGGGCCACCTCTCCCATGTGTCAGGCCCTGGTCGTTTAGTGCGTGGTCCAAATTTCGAGTTCCTGCCTATGAAAGAGAATATTGTTTTCTTCTCTGGCTGGAGACTTAGGAAGGCTCAGAGGCGCTCGCCCTCCGGGTTCCTCTCTTCGTGGTCTTTCTGAGTCGGGTGTGAACACCCCAGGACTGGCACTGGTCACTTTTGACTGTGGTTTGAATCACAGGCACAAACTGGCACCCCGTCCCCTGAGAGCTTGCGAAAAAGAAAATCAGGATCATAGTGTGAGAGAAGGGATTTCCGTGAATATGCATGTGAAGAATTTTCTGTGTTTTTCTTATGGATGTGGTAAATTAGGATATTTTCTTCTTTCCCGAAGGAACTCAGAAAACCCGTTGTGGCCAGCCTCACACTTTGCCGCTGACGAGTCCCTTCCCCGGGATGTTGGGTCCCCAGCACGTGGGGTCTCCTGGGCCTCCCGGCCAAGGGCTTGTCTTTGAGCCTCAGCCTGGGGCGGCCTCCCATGGACACTGACCAAAGCTTTGTCTTCAGGCCCAGCCCTGCTGGGAGCCCTTCTCCATCACACGGACTTAAGGAAGAGCTTGACGGTGGAACAGGGCACCATGAAGGTTGAGTTACTGCCCGCGCTGACCGACAACTACATGTACCTGATCATCGATGACGAGACCAAGGAGGCCGCCGTTGTGGACCCGGTGCAGCCCCAGAAGGTGGGAGGCAGGGCCCCAGCACCACCCCACCCCCTGCCAGGGCTGGTAGCTGTAGTGTCCTTGTAGTTTGGTCGAAGCTAAACAGAAGTTCACCCGTTTGGTTTTTGAAAAACAACCAGTGTCCAGCCACTCTGCGAGGGCTGGAGGCCGCCAGCAGCTTGAGCGAGGAGAGCAATGGGCTTCTGTCTGGAAGGTCCCTGGGTGCCAGGAAGCCCCAGGGGCGATTACCTCGGGCAGAGGGACTTGGAGAGGTCATGGTTGGCCCTGAGCTGCCAGCTGGGTCAGGAGGGACCGGGACCGGGATGGGGGGCAAGTCAGCAGGGTCAGGGCAGGGCGTGGCCCCTCCCAGGCAGGCCTGGGTCCTGCTGGGCCCCCTACAGCTCGGCCACCCAGTGCGGGGAGTGTGACCGTGGTCCCCGTCGTGCCTTGTGTTTGGTTGCAGGTTGTAGAGACGGTGAAGAAGCACGGAGTGAAGCTGACCACGGTGCTCACCACGCACCACCACTGGTAAGTCCTCCCCGGCCGGCGCGGGCCTGTCTGCTCCGGGCTGTGCGCGCTCCGGGCGGGCGTCTGTGGGGGTCAGGCACTTGGGCTCTCTGGGCCCTCCTACGGGTGGAGACCTGCGGGACTGGGGTGCTGGAAGCCGTCGTCCCTGCCCAGCTGCGTTCTCTGTGCCACTGAGGGTCGGCCCCAGCGGGGTTCTGAGAAGACCGGCCGGCGGTGGCCCCTGTGCCGCTGTCCCGTGGCCTTGGCCCTGGGCACTGCTAACTCGGGGCTGCATGGGATGGACCCCCAGCAGCATATGTGAAGGCTCCGGGCTCGTGTGATGGGAGACAGGCTTTGATGTCAGGGAAGAAACTATTCTAGATGTTGGTGTTTTTAAAACTCAAGCCGCTCTATTTGGAGAGGTTGTGGTTTTGAAATTGAAGGTAGGGGGGTGAGGAAGCACCTGTGTTTGCATTTTAGGATCAGAGCTGAAACTCAGAGCTCTTTACAGTAGAAAAAAATATTGATTTGGCTCTAAATTGTCTTTTGCATGGGAGTGCCCGAGGGCAGCCCCGGTTCCCACGGCTTCAGCCTGCAAGGGCCTGGGCCGGTGGGTTTGTTCTGTGGTGGCCCAGCAGGCACCAGAGTCTTTGGGGTGTTCCTCCCAGGCCATCAGCTGTTAACTCCTGAATGCGGAGGGGCGGGGCCGCGGCCTTGCCCTTGGCCGTGCTGCTGTGCTGCTGGGCTTGCTTTCCGGTAAGAAGCCAGGTCTGCCAACCAACCGCCAGGTCACTTTTCTAAAGTTGTGACGCCCTGGGGTTTTCCCTCTGTTTATGTTAGAATACAAAACCCCAAATTCCGCCCCAGACCGAGCCTCCCTCCCTCCCTGCGCTCCCGGAGGGTGGGGCTGCGGTGTTGCTTGGCAGAGCCCGCCCCTCTTATCTGTGGGCCCCAGATCTGGGCTCCTCTCGAAGGGCTGCGTGGACGAGGCTGCGGTGAGGAACCGGCGCCTTCGCCTTGACCCGGGAAGGCTGGTCTGCGGCAGGGCCCTGGCTGGGCTTCGGCGGTGCAGGTCCGGCCCCACAAGCTGTGATACAGGCTGGCCTGGTCCCCAGTCCCCTTCGGGCACTGCCGAGCTGGGCCTGTGTGCGTGTGTTTACTTGTTTAAAGTTATAAGTGTTTTTATTTTTATGCTATTTTAATTCCAGTTACTATCTGGTGTTACATTGGCTGCGGGTGTGCGACACAGTGACCCAGCGGCTGTGTGTGCTCCGTGCCCCTCACACGCGCGCTCCTGGAGCCCTGTCACCCGCGTCACCTTCCCCCACCCGCCTCCCCGCTGGGAACCATCTGTTCCTCCTCAAGAGTCTGCTCCTTGGTTTGTCTCCCTTCCTTTTCCTTGGTTCCTTTGTTTATTCAATTCCACGTACCAGTGAAATCACGCGGCATTTGCCTTTCTCTGACGTTTCACGGAGCACTTGACTCTGTGGTTCTGTCCGTGTTACTGCAAATGGCAGGAGCTCATTCTTACAGTGTGTCTGTGTGTGTGTGTCTGTGTGTACACGTGTAGATCTCACACGTCTTTGTGCGTTCATCGGGGGATGGGCACTGGGCTGCTTCCGTCATTTGGCTGCTGGAGGTAATGGGGCTGTCGCCGGCCGCACGCACCCCCTGGGCGCGTCCTTGTGTTCTTCGGGTAGAGACCCAGAGCTTCAATGACTGAATCGGGGGATGGTTCGGGTTTTAGCTTTTCGAGGAGCCTCCACACTGTCTTGCACGGGGGCTGCGCCAGCTTGCGCTCCCGGCCGCGGGGCACGAGGGCTCCGCTTTCTCCCGTCCTCGTCAGCCCTTGTTTCTCACGTGGGTTGTAGCCGTGCGGCGCTGTGAGGGGGGACGCGTCCTTGTAGTCGGGGTTTGCGCTTCCCCAACAAGGCTTGGTGCGGAGCGTGTTTTCACGTGACCGCCGGCCATCTGGGTGTCTTCGTTGGAGAACTGTCTCTTCATGTCTTCTGGCCATTTTTTTATTTGGATTATGTGTGTTTGGGCGTGTTGAGTTACATAAGCTTTTTATAAATTTTGGATACTAACACTTTATCATTGGCAAATATCTTCTCCCATTCTGTAGGCTGCCTTTTGGTTTTGTGGATTGTTTCTCTGGCTGTGCAGACTTTTTTTTTTTTTAAAGATTTTATTTATTTGACAGACAGAGATCACAAGTAGGCAGAGAGGCAGGCAGAGAGAGAGGGGGAAGCAGGCTCCCTGCCGAGCAGAGAGCCCGATGCAGGGCTGGATCCCAGGACCCCGGGACCATGACCTGAGCTGAAGGCAGAGGCTTTAACCCACTGAGCCACCCAGGCACCCTGTGCAGACATTTTTTATTTTGATGACATCCTGGGAGTTTGTTTTTGCTTTTTGTCCCCTTCGTCTGGAGATGTGTGTAGCAGGAAGGTGCTGTGGCTAATGTTAGAGTCGTCACTGCCTGTGTTCTCCTCTAGGACTGTGAGGGTTTCAAGTCTCACATCCGGCTCTTTCATCATTCTGGACTTGTCTTCATGTGTGGCGTAAGAAAGTGGTCCGGTTTCATTCTTCTGCATCGGACTGTCCTGTTTTCCCAACATCGGTTGTCGAAGAGACCGTCCTTTTCCCATTGCGTATTGTTGGATGGGTCATTTCCGGGCTCTCTCTTCTGTTCCATGGATCTGTGTGTCTGTTTTTGTGCCGCTGCCGCACTGTCTTGATGATCACAGCTTGTGATAGAGCTTCAAGTCCGGAATCACGGTGCCGCCCGCTCTGCATCTGGTTTTCAGGATCCCTGTGGCTGTTTGGGGCCTTTGTGGTTCCCTAGAAATGTTAGGGTTCTTTGTTGTAGCTCTGTGAAAAATGGGGGTAGTACTGGCGGCTGTTGCGTCGAACGGTAGATGGCTTTGGAAAGTAGACATTTTAGCAGTGTTTGTTCCTCCAGTCCACGAGCACGCAGTGGAATGTCTTTTTCTTTCTGTCTTCAGCTTCTTTCACAGTGTTCCAGTTTCCAGACTAGTTCTCTCACCTCTTTGGTTAGGTTTAGTTCTGAGTGTTGTATATTTTTGGTGCAATTGTAAACGGGATCATTTTCCTAATTTCTCTAAATGCTGCTTCATTAGCACATAGAAGTGCAACAGATTTCTACGCCTTTTTTTAACGATTTTATTTATTTATTTACTTGACGGACAGAGATCACAAGCAGGCAGAGAGGCAGGCAGAGAGAGAGAGGGGGAAGCAGGCCCCCTGCTGAGCAGAGAGCCTGAATCGGGGCTCGATATTAGGACCCTGGGACCATGACCCGAGCCGAAGGCAGAGGCTTTAACCCACTGAGCCACCGGCGCCCCATCTACACGTTGGTTTTTATCCTGCAACCTTACTGAATTTGTGTATCAGTTCTAGCAGTTTTTTGGTGGTCTTTTGGGTGGGGCATTGCCATTTTTAAAAAAGTTTTTTTAAAGATTTTATTTATTTGGCAGAGAGAATGTGAGAGAGGGAACGCAGCTGGGGGAGCAGGAGAGGGGGAAGCAGGCTCCCTGCTGAGCAGACAGCCCTATGTGGGGCTCGACTCCGGGACCCTGAGATCATGACCTGAGCCGAAGGCAGACACCCAACGACTGAGCCACCCAGGCGCCCCCATTTTATTTTATTATTACTGATTTATTTATTTTTAGGGAAGGAGAGATGGGGGAGGACGGAGGGAGAGGGAGAGAGACAATCTTAAGCAGGTTCCACAATCTCACCACCGTGAGGTTGTGACCTGAGCTGAAACGAAGATTTGGGTGCTTAACCAGTGGAACCGCCCAGGTGTCCCGGCATTGCCATTTTAGAGGACAGCTTCCACCTGCTCAGGGTAGTGGGTCTCAAACTGGGCCACCTGGGAGCCTCATGTTAGAACTGCTGCTCTGCAGGCCACCGGGGGCCAGCTGCGTCCCCACGTGGGACAGCGAGTCAGGCTGTGGTGCTTCTTACAGACCCTCAGGTGACCTTGTGTGCGCAGAGCCTGGGAGCTGGCCACAGGGATCATCTAGGAGTTTGGGCTTCGGTGTGTTTGCTTCAGAAGTTTCCACAGCTACGGGGAAGGGCGTAGAAATGCCTCACTCGGGAATGGCACGTCTGAGAATGTTCTCGTCAGCGCGGCCAAATGACAAGCCAGTTTCCTGTGTTGGGAGATGCGTTTCTGCTGAGACGTAACCAGAAAGGAGCCTTGTGCTCGGGGTTTAAGAGCAAGCAGGTCCGGTCCCATCGGCAGGAGCCCAGGTCTCCTTTCCCGCTTCCAGGGATCACGCCGGTGGGAACGAGAAGCTGGTCAAGCTGGCGCCTGGGTTGAAGGTGTGCGGGGGTGACGACCGGATCGGGGCCCTGACTCAGAAGGTCACGCACCTGTCCACACTGCAGGTGAGCAGTGCACCGACGGAGGGCACGGTGCAGTGCGGACACGGACACCCCCTGCCCGCATTCGGGGACCCGGCGGGTGCAGGACGGCCTGACGGTGCCCTCGCCAGGCCGGGTCTCGAGACGGTTGGGGCAACTGGACGCGTTGATGTGAGGTCCAGCGGGAGGATGTCCCCAGGAGCTCGGCGGGCGGGGCGGGGCGCAGGCGCACAGCTCCTGGTGCGCATGTGCAGAGCGCTCTCGCAGCCTGGGGGGCCGTCCTCGTCCGCTGACCCGTGGGAAGGTCGCGCCGATGTTGGTCTTGAATTCGGTCTTTGTGGGCCTGAACGTTTTAGAAGGGTTGGGGGGCAGTGGGAGTCCGGAAGGGGAACCGAGAGAAACCGTCTTTAAGAAGGAGGACGGCTGGCTCGGACTTGGCTTGGCTTTGAGGAGGGAGTAAAACACGGCGCCCCGCCCCGGGGTCCCCAGCAGGATGTGCCGCTGCTCCGCGGCACGGGGGCCGGAGGTCCGTGGGCCCCTGTCGGCCGCTGGGGCGGGGGTCCACCGGCTGCGAGCCCTGGGCAGCCCGCCGCGTGCAGGGAGCGAGTGCCAGCGCCCGCTCTGCTGCAGGTGGGGTCTCTCCACGTCAAGTGCCTGTCCACGCCGTGCCACACGTCTGGACACATCTGCTACTTCGTGAACAAGCCCAGCAGCTCCGAGCCGCCTGCGGTGTTCACAGGTGAGTGTGTGGGCTCGCGCCGGGCCAGGGAGGTCTCCGGAGACCCTCGGTGCTCCGCCAGGTCAGGGTCAGAGTCCGCAGCCAGGCTCCTGCGGGGCCTGGGGCTGAGGTGGGGGGTGCCCACGGCCCTTAGATAGAGCCGGGAAGCCTCCCGCTGACCGGAGCTCGGTCTGCCCAGGCCCGGAAGCCCCTCTGCCTCCTGACGGTTCTCAGCCAGCGCCAAGGGCTAAGCTCTGAGTCTTGCAGGAGCTTACGTTTCTGTCGTGAAGTCACTGCAGCGGGAGCCCGCTGGGAAGTGCCCCGGGGCTCCTGGAGTGGCTCCGCAGTGGGACGGGCACACGTGGGGCTCGGTGACCAGCCACTGGTCCGGCAGGGGGTGCCTCTGCTGCCTCGTGACTCCGACGGCACCCCACAGCAAAGCTCATCTTAAAGACCGGTCGTTTTCAGTGTCCCCAGTGCGGTAGCAGCAGGTGCACGCCCTGAGCCGACTCCGAGTTCGCGCCGTGGGACCCCGGGGACCCCGGGCTCGCTCGGCCTCATCTGCTGGTGTGTGTGGCCGTGGAACCGGCCCCCAGCGCCGCCTGCGAAGGGCCCCCGAGTGGCCATGAGCAGCCGGTGTTGCACCCGTACCCGTTACCGCTGCAGGGTGGGGGGGGGCGTCAGGACCTGGGAGTGAGGCGGGTCCCTGGGGACTGCGGACACAGAAGCCATGTGCCTGCTCTGGAAGGTGGGGCTGCGTGCTGAGCCCAGGCCCTGCGCCCGGCGCCCCTCCTCCGTGGACAGCGGCTGGCGGGGCGCAGGGTATGGACAGGTCAGGAGCATCCTCGGTGCGGAGGCTCTGGCCTCTGCCGCCCTGAGGCAAGGACTGAAGTGTGGGAACCAGGATGTCCAGCGAGGCCCTGGAGGCAGGTGTGGGAATAAGGGGTGCTCCGCTGGAGGGAGGGCCCGACCTCAGAATCCCCTGCGCCTGTGTGCGTCCCAGCCTCCCCCGGGGTCTCGTGGACTTCTCACTGGTTCCCAGGCTCCCCCTACGTGTAGGGCTTGTTCAGGGCCACAGTCCCAGTCCCACCCCCACTAGGCTGTCCTGTTGTCCCCTGGGAGCAGTGCAGTACCACCCTCGCCGGGGGGGCCCCATGACAACCCTGTGGTCCTGGGTTGTGGCTCAGGCTCCCTGGGCAGAGATCTGGCCAGAGATGGTGGAGGGACTCCCTGCGCCTGGGGCCTGGAGAACAGCGGTCCGGGCACTTGCTGAGCGTGGAGCCCCCCTCAAGGAAGCAGCGGAGGCTGGGTGGGTGTCGGGGACGGGACGGCCCTCCAAAGGGCGGAGGCAGGAAGGGGGCCTGTGTGGTGAGGACCAAGGTGGTGGCTGGTGAGCTCAGGGGCTTGTCCAGGCTGGTGCTGGCCGCCAAGGGCAGGAGGAAACAGGAGGTGGGCCTGGGACGGCTGCTGGGCCAGTGGGAACAAGGGCTGGTTTGGGGGGTCTCAGTGCTAGGACTGACAGGGGGCAGTGAAGGAAGGAGTGGGGTTCAGCACTCCTTGGGGGGCGCTGGTGGAACCAGTTAGTGAGACTTGGGGGCTGGGAGCTGAAGGCTGGGGTCAGGGTTTCTTGGTTTGTTGCTGTCCTGTTGGCGGCCCCCCACTGGTCCCTGGCTGTGCTGTTTCTCAGGTGACACCTTGTTTGTGGCCGGCTGTGGGAAGTTCTACGAGGGGACAGCAGATGAGATGTACAGAGCCCTGCTCGAGGTCCTGGGCCGGCTCCCTCCCGACACGGTAGGCGGCGCCCCACGCGTGGGGCCGGCGAGAGCGGGCGGGCGGGCCGCTTCCCCTGGAAGTGAGGCTTTCCTGGTAACGTGTTTTTATTGTCGTGGACACGCACGCAGGCAGTGTGTGTGCGAGTCGCTAACGGGTCCCAGCCCGGAGCCCCGCGAGCCCATCTCCGAGGGGCCTGAGGGCACGTCCTGGGGACTCGGAGCTCACAGGCCGGTGTCCTCCTCAGAGAGTGTACTGTGGCCACGAGTACACCATCAACAACCTCAAGTTCGCGCGCCACGTGGAGCCCGACAACCCCGCCGTTCAGGAGAAGCTGGCCTGGGCCAAGGTGAGCAGGGCGCGCCGCAGGGCTGCGTGTGCCGGGCGGGGACCAGGACGGGGCTCCCGGGAGCTCGGGGCATCTGCACCGCCGCACTTGGGGCTCCGTCTCCCATGTGGGCACGAGGGGCTCCTCCCGGCCCGGCTCGAGCCAGCGAGGAAGCCCCCGCCGTGTCGTTGGGATCCTCGCTGACCCAGGGGCCCGGGGCTGGGCCCGGGATCCCGCACTTCTCGCCGGTGCGTCGGGGAGGCGGGCGCTGCGGGGCCCCGACCTGTGCTCCGCGGCTGGGAGGACAGTGAGTGAGCCCCGCAGCCTCCCGGTGCCCTGCGGGCCGTGGCGGGACCCGCCTGGGGCTGCCGGTCTGAGAGGCCTTTCTTTCTGCGTGGCCGGGGCTGGCTTCTTGCCCTCGGCGGGTGGCCGGGCTGTCCCACCCGGAGGGGCGTCAGGGGGCCTCGCGGCAGGGCCTCCTGCTCCGTCCCGGGACCACGGCTGTCTCGGAGCTCCGGCGTTGAATAAATCGCCTGTATTTATCGAGCATCTTCCCCAGTTTGGGGCCTGCGTGTGGGAAACGCCCCTGGGAGGACTGGGACGCGGCCGGCGTCAGCTGCTGGCGCGGGGGAGGCTTCCCCAGACGCCGGAGACCCGGGTGCCGCGCGGCGCCCTGTGGCTTCGCGGCTGCGGCGGGCCTGGCGCCCCCGGCCCTGTCCGTCCGCCCGCGCCGAGCCGCCGGCGTGGAGGAAGCTCGTTTGCGAAGGATCGTTCTCGCTCAGTGGGACACACCCGACCGGGCGAGCGGGACAGCTGCGTGACTCCTGACGCCGCGGCCTGGGGCGCCCCCGCGTCCCCCGCTGCAGAGCCCCGTCGCGGAGTCTCCCGCACACACAGCCCTAGAACGCGGGTCACGGGGCTCTTCGGGCCGCGGCTGCTGTGACGGTGCCGCGGGGTCCGCTGGGCCCGGGCGGGGCGCTCCGGCTGACGGTGCGCGGCCGCCGCGGGGGGGGACACGGTCGATGCGGGGTTCGCCCTGAGGAAGGTCCCAGGATGCTTCCAGTTGGTGGCCCCGTTGGCGTCCTCGCTGGGGCCGCGCCACGCGCCGGTGGACGACTGACGGGGAGCCCTTGGGGGCGGTGCGCGCTGGTGTCTCCTCGTGTTTCCTAAAATGTTCATTTCTCCGACGGTGATGGGCTCCCTTCTCACGGCTCGCGGGCCCCTCCCAGCTCGTCTTCCGCGGTGCGTGTTCGAATCTTCCGTCCCGGCTGTCTTTCTGGTTGCAGGGAGGCCTTGTGTGTTCTGGAAACGGGTCTTTGTCAGGAATCTCTCTCAAATACTTCCTTGCCGTTTGTCTGGCTTTTTTTCCCTTTTTCCTTAACAGTGTCTTTTTGAGAACACAAATTTATACATACTTTTGGTGAAGATGCTTATTAGTATTTTCTTTTACAGTTCTCGTGTCCTAAGAAATCTATGCATGCCCCCTGTCAGACTCCGCTGCGTTTCCTCCTGAAAGTTTAATGGTCTTAGCTTTTGTTTTTATAAAGATTTTATTTGTTTATGACAGACACAGTGGGAGAGGGAGAAGCAGGCTCCCCGCTGAGCAGGGAGCCCGATGCGATGCGGGGCTCGATCCCAGGACGCCAGGATCACGACCTGACTTGAAGGCAGACGCTCAACGACTGAGCCGCCCAGGCGCCCCCTTAGCTTTTATGTTTATCCGGATTTCTGTGTCGGTCCGTGGACCCTCAGATGGTGTTCGGTCTGAGGTAAGGGTAGAAGGGCCTTTTTTTTCCCCTAATTCACATTCAGCCGCTCAGTACCGTTTGTTGGAAACAGTCTGTTCCTCGTGGGACTGCCGTGGCACCTTTGCCGGGTGAAACGGACAGTGTGGGCACGAGTCACTTCTGCGCGCTCCTGCCTGTGCCCTGGCCTGTGGCACTTCTCCGCTGGTAGCGGACGGGCCTGACTTCCGAAGCCTGCGGCAAGTCTAGGGTCGGGCTGTGTACGTCCCCTAACTGTAGACTTTCCTAAAATTGGTTTTGGCTCTTTTTTTTTTTTTTTTAATTTTAGTTACTTATTTGAGAGAGGGAGCAAGCATGAGAAGGGGGAGGGTCAGAGAGAGAGCAGCAGACTCCCCGCTGAGCAGGGAGGCTGATGTGAGACTCCATCCAGGGACTCCAGGATCCTGACCTGAGCTGAAGGCAGACGCTTAATGGACTGACCCGCCCAGGCGGGTCTTCTAAGTGCTTTGCATTTCCATATACCATATAAACTTCAGGATTGTTTTGTTAATTTTAACCAAAAAAGTCGGCTTTGGATTGGGACTGTGTTGTAACAAAGGATTTGGAGGGAATTGAGGTCGGAACCATACTGAGACTTTCCGTGACTGTGCTATTGCTTTCCATTTATCGAGCTCAGTAGTTTTTCTCAGCAATATTTTGTCATTTTCATTGTTATGGAAATTGTACATATCGTTAAATGTATCCTTAAGAAATTCATGTTTTTGGGTTTTATTGGAAGCGAGTATTTGCTGAAGGCTTGACAGATACAGGTGACTTTTGCATCGCGATCTTGTATCCGCGGGACCTCGCTCAGCTCCCTTCCTCCGGGGTCTTTTCCGTAGACTCCTGAGCGCACAGTCACGTCCCCAACACGTAGAGACCGTTTTACCCCTTCCTTTGCCATCGGTGCGCCTTTTATTGACTTGTCTGGGCCGCCGCCCTGGCCAGCGTCCCCCGGACAGTGTTAGAGAAGCGGCGACTGCGGACATCCCTGCCTCGTCCCCAGGCTCCAGGGAAAGCGTTTAGTCTTTACCTGTTCGGTGTGATGGTAGCTGTGGGTTTTTGTAAATCTTCTTAGGTTGATACGAACTCACGTGTATTCCTGGTCTTCTGAGAATTTTTACCACGAGTGGGTGTGGAATTTTGTGAACTGATTGCTGTTTTCATGTTACGTGACTGTCCCCCGTGTTCTGCAGCCGCTGGGGGCGGGCGGGGGTCCCCCGCGCTTCCCGGCCCTCAGCCGCGCTCTGCGGCGCTGCTCTAGCCTCTTCTGGGTCCCTGCCAGGGGCTGGTCTGTCGTTTTGTCGTCTTGGGACGCCTTGGGTCTTAGTGTCAGGGTGACGCTGGCCTCAGGAAACGACTGGAAAGTGTTTACTCCGTTTTACAGAAGTTTGTCTGCGACACCGTTTGCTCCCCGGGTGTTGGCACTTGCCAGGGAAGCGCCTGGAAAAGCACGCTTTTCTGTGCAAAACCCTCTTTGTTGTTGTTGCGACTTAATGTCTTTATGTAGGGCTGTTGGGTTTTTACATCTTCTTGAGTCAGTTTTGTTAGCAACTTGTGTCTTTCAAGGAATTTGCCCATTTTGTCAAGGCTTTCGGGTTAAGTGACAGATTTTCATTCTGGTCTTTTTACGATGTAACGAGCCGCATCGAGTGAACGCCTGAGTGACTCGGACAGACACACACGCACCAGGGGACCGACTGCCGGTGCAGTTAAGACAGAGGACACCCCCGTCGTGTTCTCTGCGGCAGCTCCGACGACCCCTGCCGCGTCGCGCGCCCTGGACCTCAGCTGGCGTCGGCGGGGCTGCAGCCAGGGGAGGCTCCGCCGCGTCCCCGCGCATCTTCTCCCGCTCGGAGTCGGGGGGACGGACTCGCGCTGGGGCGCCCGCCCGCGGCTCGTTGCTTTTCGCTGCCCGGCGGTGCCCGCTGTGGGCTCGGGCCGCACGTCACCTGTTCGCTCAGAGGCCACCGGGCACCAGTCCTTGGGCCGCGCCCCTTTCACGGCTCTCGGGGAGACACCCGGGCCTGAAGCGGCCGCAGGCGCCGGCGCGTGTCTGACTCGGGGAGAGACGGCCCGGTCGTCCCCCGGAGCGGCGCTTGTTGTACGCTCCTCCGGGCCACGTGGAGGCTCTGAGCTGTCCTGTGTCCCCCCCAAGTACTGCGCCTCGTCGTTCTTCCTGGTGTTCGTCACTCTGATGTATGTAGTGGAGGTACGCTGTAGTTGATGTCATTTTATTTACTTACTTTTTAAGACTTTATTTATCTGACAGATCACAAGTAGGCAGAGAGGCAGGCAGAGAGAGAGGGGAAGCAGGCTCCCCACTGAGCAGAGAGCCCGATGCGGGGCTCGATCCCAGGACCCTGAGATCATGACCTGAGCCGAAGACAGAGGCTTAACCCACTGAGCCACCCAGGTGCCCCTGCATTGTGCTTTTAATTTGTATTTCCCTAGTGTCTAATAATGTTGAACGTCTTTTTATGTGCCATTGGCCATTTTGTGAAGGGTTTGTTCAAGTCTTTTGGCCATTTAAAAAATTGGATCATCTTATTTAGGTAAGAGAATTTTCTCTCTCTCTTATTTGGTAAGTTTGTCAGATAGTTTCTCCCACTCTATGGCTTGCTTTTTATTTTTATTTTAATTTCATTTTATCTCTCTTTGTTTTCTAAATTAACATATAATGGATTACATGCCCCAGGGGTACAGGTCTGTGAATCACGTTGACACTGTAGCACGTGCCCTCCCCAGTGTCCATCACCCAACCTCCCTCTCCCTCCCCTCCTCCCCCGGCAACCCTCAGTTTGTTTTATGAGATTAAGAGTCTCATGGTTTGTCTCCCTCCCGATCCCAT
>NW_022631165.1:502049-806176 GCF_010015895.1 Lontra canadensis | reverse complement strand
TGGATGGATGGATGGATGGATGGATGGAAGTTTGGATGGATGGATGGATGGATGGATGGATGGACGGATAGACGGATGGATGGAAGGATAGATACAGAGCAGGTTGCCCAGGCTGGCAGGCTAACCCCCTCCTGAGGTGTGAGCCCTGTCACTACAGCTCAGCCATGTTGGGCAGTGTCTGTTGAGTGGCTGCTTCTAGCCAAATCCTTCACTAAGCTCATGCGCACAGACATCCCCGCATTCCTGAGAGCTGTCTCTGGGGTGGTGGGTATTGTTCTGCTCATGCTACAGGTGGCCCACTGAGGCCAGAGGGGCTGTGCACCCTGGGAAGCCCAAGCTCCAGACACAGGCACCATACCTCAGAGTAGACCCTGCCCCTGCCTTGACACCCTCTCCCTGCTCGGGGAAGGGTGTACTACTCGGGTTCCTAGAGCCAGAGCTGCCCAGGTCCTCTGGCCACCTTCATCCCTCCCTCCCCCATTATCGACCGAGTTCCTAAGGGGACTTGAGCGACCTCTGGAAGTGGGGAGAAGGGGAGGCTCCCCCTCTTCGGGGCTGATGCCCAGGGTGTCACGGCCCACCTTAGCTTCACACACACATTTGAGAGGGACACACACACACACACCTCAGTGAGTTGCGAAGACATCGATGGTACTTCCCAGCAGTGTCTGGACACCCCACCACCTGACAGACCCTTGTCACCTGGAAACAGATGTGGCCTCTGCTTTAGGGCGCCTGATGGGGGTGGAGACCCTCTACCCAGAGAACCAGGGCTCACCCTCGGTCTGTGTGAGAGGCTGTCCTTTGGTCTCAGGGACATGGGGACAGCCGTGGAACACAGGCCAGGTTCAAGTCCTGGAGTAAGGGACACAGCTTAGCACCCTCATCACCTGTCACTTAGGGGTCCCTCCAGAATTGCAAGTGGGCCGAAGGAGAGGGTGCTGGCACGGTCCCACCAGCAGTGTGCTGAGGTGGTGTGGGCAGCGCCGGTTGTATCCCTGTCCCTGAACATCTGGCAAGGGCAATGTTGTTGACTGACCAACTGACAAACACTGCTTTTACTCTGCCGATCTCATCATCCCTGGGGCAGGGGCGACCTCTCCCCATCCACCCGGAATTTCTCCCCCTCTGTCCCACAGACACCCAGAGGGGCAGCAGGAAACCGAAGGACAGAGTGCAGCTAGTTTTCAAATCCAGCCCCCAGGGAGCCGTGGCTCATGGGGACAGCAGCGCTGAGCCCCCACTCCGTGGGCCAGGAACCTCGGCCAGCGGGACCCCTGATGAGCCCCCCTTCACAGACTCTGACTCTAGCACCCCAGCCCCCCGAGGAACTCAAATTTTCTGGGTGGGAGAGCTGGATCTGTGGGTGGCACTTTTTTCCTGGTGACGTCTGGATAAGCATGACAGCAGCTCAGGGAGGAGGAGCCTGGCTCTGGGGAGAGCTTCTGGGTCTCCCCCCTTTCTTCTCCCCTCCTTCTCCTCCCCCCACCCCTGCCTTCTGCCTCTCTCACCGTGGGGGAAGGACCCCCATGCCAGCCTCTGTACCCCACCCCCAGCTGGGAAGTAGAGTCCAGGGGCCTGAACGCCCATCCCCAAGTCCCTTCGCATCCAAATATTTACTGCCATGTCTGCACACAAAAATTAATACGCCAGTTTTGTCTGCGGTTCCCACTACCCACTTTGCCTTTGGGGCTCAGGCCTGCCCCTGCCGCCCCGCCCCGGGCCGGCCACAATGCCAGCGCCCACAAAGCCAGCACAGAGGCTGGCTGGTCGCGCATACAAAACACCCAGCCCCACCATTATCATTCCAGAGCCGAAATCCAGCCCGGCGCGCATCTCATCGGTCATTCAGCAACCCTTAATGACTTGTCAGTTCCTTGCCCTGCCATTTTCTGTCTAATTAATTCTTTTATTGTGCACCGGATAAAGAAAGACAAAGGCCTCCCCGGCAATAATGATTCATTAAAATGCAGCGCCTTCTCCGCAGCTCTTGGCCCCGCACCAGCCCGGCTGCTCTGCCCGCTGCAGGCCCTGCCCGCCCGCACTCCCGCCGGGCCGCGCACCCCTTAACCCTTTGCAGCCCCGCAGGCCTGGCTGCATCCTCCCCCGCCTCAGGCTTGAGGGGAGCTGGGGAGCGGGGCTCCAGTACACGGGGCTGAGGGAAGAGCCCGGTGGACTTCGCAGTCACCATGCCCACCAGCGTCCTGCACTTTCCCACCGGGGCCTCAGCGGAACTGGATTCCGGCCCAGCACACCCCCCAAAGGTTGGGCTGCTGGGGTGCGTCTGCCACACACAGGACAGCAGCCCCCTCTCCGCTCCAGGCCGCCCAGCATGGGTGCAGGAGGGAGGGAGGCTGAGCGGAGCCCTCCAGGCTGGGGCGCCCTGGGAAGGGAGTCAAGGCCCCAGGGGCACAGGGCAGGAGGGTACCTGTCACGTGTGTCTGTCACATGTGCCAAGCCTGGGCAATCCTCAGAGCCCCTCGGTGAGGCTTTCACCATCCCATGGTCACGGGAGGAAACAGAGGCACACAGAGATGACTGGCAAGGGACAGAGCTTCGGACCCCTGGCCTGGCCTGCCTGGGGTGTGGGGGGTTGTAAGACACCCCCCCGTGCGGCAGGAGGGAGAGGTGCCCCCCACTCCCCGAGGCTTCTGAGTGCACATTCTCTGGCTGGTTTACTTTGAATTTTCTAACCAACAAACCCACCTCACTGTGCCGGTGAGCAAAAAGAACTGTGTGATCAGAGGTAGTAACGTGTTTAACAGCCACTCTCGGGCCTCTGTGCGGAGCTCTGGGTCGCAGCCGCTGGGTCGAAGCCGCAGCGGGTTCCTACTCTCACTGAGAGCCCCCAGCTCTATAGGGGGGCTCATTCCCATCTTACTGCTGGGAACTCAGAGGCTGCAGGGAAGCCAGGTGCCCCGAAGCCAGCAGGGAAGGCAGGAGCTGGGGAACCCCTCAGAGCCCCGCTCCCTCTCTTTGGAGACAAAGGGGCTGGGGGTGAGCCGGGCTGGGCTCTTAGCACCGAAGGTCCTCCCAGGAGGGCAGGGCCACGTGTGTCTTCTCTTCTCTCCTTGGAACGCTCCGGGGGTGGGGGGGGCGCCCCCAGGGACCCCGGGTCTCGGCAGCCCATCCTGGGAGCGGTTGCTCTGCACATCTGCTCCCTCCGGATCCAGGGACCCCGCAAGCAGGCAGGCTGTGGCCCAGGGTGACAGAGCAGCAGGAGGCATGAGGACGTGAAGTCTCCAAAACACAGAACCATGATGCTCCTCTTCTCTGCCTGACTTCCTCCTCTCCAGGAGGCAGCAAGGGGACTGGGGTGGGTCCCTGCAGCTCCCGGCAGCCACCCAGGTGTCCTCCGGATGGGGCTGGGGGGGCAGGGCCTGAGGGGCAGCAGTGCTGTGCCCAGCAGGGAGAAGCAGACGCCCGGGCTCAGCGCATTGGGAAATGTCTCCTTCCCTCAGTAGCGCCACATGTCTGGGGCGGCAGCTCCCTCTCCCTTGTCTTGCGGTCTACACTGGCCCCAGGGGTGGGAGCAGGGGATCTCACACTGCTGACTCCATGGCCCTGAGACCAGTCCTGGCCAGCACAGGTTTCCCCTGAAGGCTGGTGGAAAGTGTCCCAGGAGGCTGTCCAGCGGCCGTCAGTCACCACCCACAAACACATCACGTCAGCCCTGATGTGTGGCCCACAGCCCCTGCAGACCCGGTCGGCCGCAGACGAGGTCTGTGAAGATCCTCCATCCAGGGCCAGCCTGGAGGCCCCGGGCCAGACGCTGGGGAGGGAGGACAGGGGTCCACATAGTAAGGCACCTCCCTGAGTCGGTGACACTTGCCCTGGTTGCTGTCCCCTAGATGTGGCCAAAAGTCAAAGCAGGCAGGGTGGGGGTGGAGTGTGCCCCAGGGACAGGCCTGGGTGGGGGGGCGCGGGCCTCCCCCGGCAGCTGCTCCGAGGACATGGGCCCTCCCCCGAGCTGACAGCCGCGCCAGCCGTGAACTCACATCCAAACAGAAAACCCACTCCTGAAAGCAGATATCATCCCAGGAAGAGCGGCTGTGAACAGGCCCGGGGTTGGGGGCTGGGGGCTTTCCCAATCTACCAGAGCAGGGTCTGGGTCATAAGGCTGTTTCCCCTTTGTCTCCAAATAGGGCATTCTGTTTAGTTGAGATCAGAGGCAATGTGCTCTGCTCTGGGGAAGGAAACGAAAAATGAGGAACTTTTCCCACCAGCTCATCCCCAGGATGGGCCGATGGGCCGCTCTCCCTGAGGACACAGCCCTGGACAAGCTGCGGCAACAGCCGCCCTGGCCTTGGGCAAGGTGGGGCGAGGCCAGTCTTGTGAATGATGTCTGCTGGGAGCTCCCTGGAAAAACCCTCCCAAGCCTGAGGACCAGGGCAGCCCCTGGGACCCCTCCCCGTGGCCCTGACTGCCCCCCGCCCCAGGGATCCACGTTGCCTCCTGGCGACATCACTGGGGACCCGGCGTTTGGGAAGCAGAGCCCCCAGGACTCCAATGCCTGCGAATGTGCCCTTGGGGAACCCACTGGCCTGGCCCCCGGAGAGCAGGGGGCAGGGGGCGGATGGAGGCACGGCCTTGCCAGAATGGTGGTGGCAGTCCTCGCTCTCCCTGGAACTCCATGATGAGCTCAAAGGGAGGAAACCCTCCGGAGGCTTGCCTGGGCTGGGTCCCAGGGCCGTCGGGGCCTTTGCACCAGGCAGGCAGGCGGGAGGAAGGGCAGACTGAACCGGCAGGGCCTCCCACCCCCAGGAGCCTGGCACGACCTGATCGATTCCAGAGCAGTGAAGGGGCGGCCTCGCTCCCTCTGTCAGGGAGCTGGATGCGGGCGCTTTCCTTGCTTCGGGGTGTCCGTGTGAGAGCCTGGAGGGCCGTATGGACCTGGACAGCCCGCGGCTGCACCAGGACATGCTGGACCGGCCCCACACGGGCATCCGTGAGCCTGGCTTGCAGCCCCCTGCAGACCCCGCCTGGCCCAGAAGGCTTGGCACACCCCAGACCTCACGAACCCTCGTAAATCCGGGCAGCTCTTCCCCAAGACTACTCTTGGCAGGCCTGGGACAAGGCTCTCCAGCGCAGGGTGAGGTCCGCGCCCTGGATCGCAGCCACACGGGCGGCTGGCAGACAAGGAGACGGGCTGGGCGCCCCCCTCCCCCGGTTGGAACCACAGAGCTAGTTGTTTCAGGGATCTGGGTCCTCGTGAGAAGCTCAATCTTCCTCTGGGCCCCAGACGCATCTCCAGGGCCCAGCGGCGGGTGCACCCAGCCCAGTGAAGCCCAGAGGCCGGCTGCATAGGCCGGGCGGGCCCAGCAGGGGGTGAGGCCGCCCCTCGCCTGCTCCAGCTCCCCACAAGCATTTCTCTCCTGAAACAGTCAGCTAACCGGACAACCCCGCCTGGTGCCTGCCGGGCGGCACTCACCCAGCTCCCAGCTTGGCTGGGCGCCAGGGCCCGAAAAATGCCGTCAGCCACCCAGAAACCCAGCTCTGGGATTCGCCCGGGAGGAAACCATGGCCCCAGATTGGACCCGATTTGCCTACTGAATAGGCCCTGGGCAGGGGTGGGGGGCCGGGGAAGGAAGGCTCTGGCTGGCCAGCCAGCAGCCTGGGGCCTGAGATTTGCTCAGACGCAGATGCAGCCCCTGGAGGGTGGGGGTGGGGGGGCTGCCTGGCTGTGCCCCAGGGCTGGGACGCTGTCTCTGTCCTGTCCTCGTGGGGCTCCTGGTGCCCACATCCTCCGAGGAAGGCCCAGGTCGAACCCCACTCCTGCCTCGGCCGAGGCCCTCCCACACGGGACCCCAGACGTACAGAAAGCAACACACAAAATGCAGCCCAAGTAGATAAAAAGCTCTTTTTTTTTTTTTTTTTTTTTAATTTTATCAAACTGGTCTGTACAAAAGTTAGCGTTGCTTGGTCAGAAAGCAGCAGAACACAGCAGGTAGTGGCGGCGGAAGGCCAGACTCCACGCGGATCGGCAGAGTCGGCGTGAGAATGAGCTATATAGTTCCCTGCCCGCTCGCCCAGGAAGAGACAGGCAAAAAAAAAAAAATTGTTTCTAGAAAAAGGTAGGAAAAAGTAGAAAAAGTAAAAAGAAGCGACTTCTCAGACGTCTCTCTATGTACAAAGTTGAAAGGCACAAGTTTCCATGAAGTAGGCGCGGTCAGTGCTCGGCACAAAGCGGAAGCAGGGGTTACTCCTCTAAGACTAAGCCTCTAAACACTTTAGTGGACGAGGTTTTAGCTTCACAGCTTGTAGGTGGCGTCTGGTTCCTAAGAGCCCCGATGAACGAGCCACCCCGTCCCAGGAAATCCCCGTCCTGGGCAGCGACCAGCTGGAGCCACAGCCCTGGGGCCGGGGCGCCCCAACCCGGTCAGAGACACTGCAAGGCAAATCCCTTCTCCTCCCTGGGGGGGGGGTTCCTGGAGGGGCCTGGAGCTCAGGGGGTGGGGGGGCTACCCCACCTGTCCTCCCAGCCCTCGTGCTCAGCCACCGGCCTCCGTTTTGTCTTCAATTCTACTCTCAGCACGAATAACTTCATTAATTAAAGATAAAGTAATACAGAACATAAATACACTTCAACAGCTTCCCAAACAAATCGAATGTGTTTAAGCTTCCAAAATAAAAATTAAAAAAATAAAATAAAAAGAGAGAAGTGTTAGTCACAGCCAAACCTTGCCAGGAAGAACCTTGATGGCAGGCAGCACCTCAGAGCTGACGCGCCGGTCCCCAGAGGGGCTCCTGCAGTGGGGTCCCCTGGAGGTCTCCACGCACGTGAGGCTGGCGGGGACCCTGGAGCACAGGAGGCCGGAGATCCCATGCCTCTTCCCTCCTTTCTGTTTTGTGCTGTGGCTGCTCCGTCCACCGAGAGGCAAAACCGAGGCGCTGGTGCCGGCAGGGAAGGGGGCCCGGTGGCGGTCCTTGGTTCCAGAGTTGCCAGGCATGGTGAAGAGAGCGCGGGAAAGGGGCTCTGTCGGCCGGCCGCAGGGAGCGTGGAGATCTGGAAGCCCCGTGCAGCGCGTGGGTTACAAAGCAAGGCTTCCCGGCACACTTCAGCCTGCGCCTGCCGGGCCGCCCCCAGCCCTCCCTCGCTAGCGCACCCCTCCGCGAGACCGGAGGCTCCATCCGTCCTTGCCGAGATCCAGGCTGTCCCACACCGACGCCAGTCCCCTCCCCGGGGCCACAGCGCCCTCAGGGTCTGGTCAGGGTCGTGTACACGGGCTGGTCCCAGCTGCCGGGCGGGCTGTGGGCAGGCGGCACAGAGAGGCCGCTGAGCAGGGGTGAGGCGTAGGGCCGACGAGAAGGGTGGAAGTAGGGGCACTGGTAGAGGCTGGACGGGCAGCCGGGGTACGGGCCGTAGTAGCTGGGGGCCTGTAGGTCGGTGTAGTCGCCCTGCGAGCTGGTGAAGGAGCTGGCGGCCGCGGCGGGGGCTGCCGTGGTGACGCTGGCCTGGCCGCTGTAGGAGCCGTAGTCGGCGCGGCCCGGGGAGCCGTGCGACTGGTCTCCGTAGTGGCCGGGGCTCAGCTGCTCCGTCTTGATGTGCGGCCGCGGGGGACCCGCCTCAGTGGGCGACGCGGAGGCCGAAGGGGCTCCCTTGTGGGCCCACACGGGGGACGCCCCGATGCCTGCCGCCCCCGAGTGTGAGTAGGAGGCAGCCCCGTAGGAGGTGGCGGCGGGCTGGCCTGGCTCCGCGGGCAAGGTCGAGTGGCCGTTGAGGGGCAGGTACTGGTCGAACTCGTGCACGTCGAAGGTGTCCATGTTGCCGATGACCTCGCTGCTCAGCTCCGAGATGTCCACGTTGCTGAAGTCGATGTTCTGACGCCCGCTGTCCGCCAGGCGGCGGCCTTCCAGCTTCAGCTCGGGCTTGCCCCCGTGGTGCAGGTCCGTCTTGGGGGTGGTGGGTGGGGTGGGTGGCCCATGGGTCTGCCCTGGGGACAGAGCACGTTTCAGAGATGAATGCCCCTTCTGTGGGGGGCCGGCCAGGCCGGCGATGCACACCCGGAGGAACACGAGCCCGCTAACTGCCACAGGTAGAAATCAACGGCTTTTTGTTTCTGTACGTTTCCCAGAAATTCCAGCATAGCCAGACCCAGACCTCACTCCTTGGCTGAGGAAATTCCGTTAAGCACTGTTCTAGGGCAAGAGCTGGGTCTGCGGACGTCCCGCTGTGAAGACCAAGGTGGGGGAAAGAAAAGGAAGTGCCCGGCCCCCTGCACACGACCACAACATGACCCACACAAAAGGTGTTCTCCCGGAGGCTCGCAGCTTTGGCCAGCTTGACCGAGACTGCTCGGCTGGCCAGGATTCTCCCCGTCTGTCTGATGTCAAAGCTGGGCGGCTGACCGCCACGCCAGGGGCAGGAGTGCTGGGTCAGCACCAGCTAGAAGGCCAGTGGCAGCAGAAACGCCTTCAGGCAGAGCAGAACACACCCACATCACCCAGAGCCGGACCATGGCAAAGCTTCGAGACCCTCAGTGCTCGGTGGGGGCTAAGGAGACCCCCGGCTGCCCGTGTGCATCTGAGAACCTGGGATTATCTCAAAGCCACCTGCCCTGGGAGTGAGCCCCACTTCCCACACCCACTACCCATCTCAGCAGACGTTGAGACCCCCAGTTCTCCTGCTGGGGCAGTCACCTGCTGTGGGGCCCCAGGAGCCCACCTGTGTGGTCACTGTGGTGGTGCGGGTCACCCAGGCCGGCATCGGCCTTGTACACGGCGCTGCCAGGGTGGGGGCCCAGCTCGGGTCCGGAGTCGGAGTCTCCTTGGCCCGTCTTCACGCTCTTCCTGCGACGTGGCTGGTACTTGTAATCCGGGTGGTCCTTCTTGTGTTGGACCCGCAGCCGCTCTGCCTCCTCCACGAAGGGGCGCTTCTCACTCTCGCTCAGCAAGCTGCAGCACCAAGGGCAGACGTGGGATGGCCCGGGTCCCCATGCTGCCCCGGGGGGCAGGGCCTCACCCACCCTGACACTCACGGGGAGGCCCGTGCGTGCCCCTGCGCCTCAGCAGGCACCAGGCAGGCTCTCCCCTTGCCGGGGACAGGGCGCTCAGGCCAGCAAGGAGTTCTGGTGAGGTCTGTTCTCACCAGGGTCTCAGGAACGTGCTACAACAAGACCCAAACCTTCCCACCTCCATCATCTTTACTTCCCTTCGCTAAGAGCCCGTGTAAGTCCCCTCCCCTTGGGGCTTTCTCAGGCAGGCGGGGAGGAGGCAGAACCCAGCGGAGAACACACCGGGGACAAAGCGAGAGTTCCTGGGAACGGGCAGGGATCCCATGGGCATCTGGGCTTCCCAGACCCCCAGGAACGCTGGCAAAACCCGTGTGATCCTCACTGAGGCTCAGAACACACACAGTCCTCTGAAACCTTTCCAGAAACTCACCTCCAACCGTCTACGGAACAGGCCGCAGGGCTGCTGGAGTCCGCTGTGCCCAGAGCAGACAGAGACAGGCACGCAGAGGACAGATGTCCCAACTCCCAGTGCCCACTCCCAAGGAGAGGGGCAGGAAATGGGAGCCAGTGCCCCAAACACACAACCATCCATTTTAAACCCAAGTAGAATAGAACACATTTGGTGGGGATGGGCAGTTCTCAGCACCACTGCTGTCCTACTTTCTGCAAAAATGTCCAGCTTTGCCATCCCCAAGTATGCGCACAGCGTGCCTGCGCTGGACCCCTCCTGTATCTCTCATCCTTCCCCGCACAGGGTGCAGAGGTGGGAAAGGAGGAAAAAGCTGTGGGGACCGTCCCAGCTGAACAGACGTGCACCCCTCCAACTGCCTTCACTTCCCCACATGGGGGTCAGAATGGAGGAAGCCCTTTCCAAAGAGGGACACTTCCAGAGGGCACTACCCTGCCTGCTACTGTGTCCTGCTTCCCGACAGAAGCCACCTTCCCTTGGAGAGGGCCAGGCCTCCAGACTCTGGGGCCACTCACGTGTGGGGTCCCCAACCCCCACATGCCATCCCAGCCTTCGGCAGGCTGTTGGCAACTGAGGGAGCGTGCTAGGGGTTGCACACTCGCCAGGCAGCCTTTTCTCGGGTCAAAGAGGGGGTTCCCACTGGGACTGGCCCTAAGAACAGCCACTGGGAGCAGAGCCGAGGGCGGGCGCGGGGCCACCTCCAGGGTCCCTGCGCACCTCCCCCAGAACCGCTCGCAGCCCGCCCGCGCGGCTGCGGGGCCCGGTCCCTGCACACACGCACACACACGCACACCCGGGCACCGCGCACTCACCGCCACAGCTTGCCCAGCGTCTTGCTGAGCTCGGCGTTGTGCAGGTGCGGGTACTGGTCCGCCAGCTTGCGGCGCGCCGCCTGCGCCCACACCATGAAGGCGTTCATGGGCCGCTTCACGTGAGGCTTGGCCTTAAGCGCGCCGCCGCCGCCCCCGCGCACCGGCATGGGCACCAGGCTCCAGTCGTAACCCTTGAGCACCTGCGACACGGCGTCGCGGATGCAGGCCGGGAAGCGCTCGTCCGCCGCCTCGGCCGCGTCGCCCCGGACGCCGCCCCCCGCGCCCGCCGCGCGGCCCAGGCCCTCGGAGCCGGCAGGCGACGGCGGCGCGTCCGAGTCCGAGTCCTCCACGTGCGACATGGAGCTGGCGGTGCCGGACGGGCTGCAGGGCGGCTGGGCGCGGGCCTCGCTCATGTCCAGCATCGGGGCCGCGCGCGGACGGGCGCGCACCGGGACCCGCGGAGCCGCTGCTCAGCTGCGCCGCGGCCGCTCGGGGACCCGAGGTCGCCGCGTCGTGGCCCGACCTGCGTCTCCGCCGCCGCCGCCGCCCGACCCGGGCCTCCCCGCTGCCTCCGCCGCCGCCGCCGCCGCTGCCGCCGAAGCTCCGTCCCGACCGAGGACCCGCAACAAGTTTCTTTAAGCGGCGGCCGCGAGGCCCGCCCCCTCCCCGGCTCCTCATTGGCCGGCGCGCGCCCCGCTGCCCCCGGGGGCGGAGCCTGGCGCCCGCCCCTCCCCCACCCGAAGAAAGTGCCGCGGTTCCCTCTGCGCCCCCGCGCGCCCCGCCGGGCGCCGCCCCAAGCCTGGGGCCCCTTTTCCAGTCGGGTCGGGGAGGGAAAGGGGTCGAGGACCGGGGACCGCGGGGCGCTCCGGGGTGTCTCTGCGAGGCGCGTCGCGGCTCCTGCGGGTCCCGCCCCCGGCCGGGTCGCCAAGCCGGGGGAAGCCCGCTCGGCTTGGAGGCGGGTCCTCCAGATCCTCCCCCACAGCGGGTCCTGAGCCCCGACGTCTCGCCCACAACCCAGAGGCGCCGGGGTCAACTCCTGCCAGCCTGCAGCCCAGGGGAGGGTTGGCTTGGCCGTGTAGCCTCAAAGCCCGGGCTCCCCGCCCGCAGGGCCAGCGCGCCGGGCAAGACCCTCCAGCGAGCCCTTGGTTTGCGCGCCGTGCACGTCCAGGTAAAGCGCGCCCAAGGGCCGCGGCTGGCAGCTGGACGATCCCAGGTACCCCGCCCAGTCCGGTATGAGCGGGGAAAGCGCGGGCGGAGGAGCGGCCCCAGGAGCGGGGCAGCAGAGGGAGGCGGGAGCGCTGGGCAGGGACTGAGCTGACCCTACTTGCGGAGTCTCTGGGGCCGCCCGGCGGATGGCGTGGCCGGACGCGGGGGCCTAGGGCCTTCCGGGCCTGACCCGGTGAGGGGGGGGGGTGGGCGCTGAAGCTCTCCGGCTGGGCGGCCCTGGGTGGTCCGGCGAAGGTGATGGCCGCTCCGGGGCGCCTTCGGTGGAGGAGGTGGGCGCGCCAGCCTGGGGGGAAGGGGGCGGGCTGTGCGGCCCGGCTTGGGGCGGCGGGGTCGGAGAGGGGACATTTCTCCGGAGGCTAGAGCCGGGCCGCGGCTCCGAGTCCCCGCCCGAGGCCGCCCCCGCGAGTTGGCCTTGGGCCTGGCAGTCCCCGAGGGCGGCTCAGATTCTTTTGCCAAACCCTCGGGGAGGCGACGAACCGGCAGCCCAGAGCTTCGCCACAGGCCCTCCGGTGGCCGAGTGGGAACACGTGCGGCTGGGAGCTGTGGCTCGGGGGCCCTGGGTGACCCTAGGCAAGGGCGCCCGATTCCTCTCCCCAGAGTCTTGGACCCCCGGGCCACTGGCCGCCGCAGCGAAGGGGCAATGCCCGGATCGGAGTGGGTGTGCTACCAGAAAACTCCAAATTTAAAGTCGGTGGGTCAGCGGAAGAGTCTCCGAGTGCTCATATACCGATGCCGAGTCCACCACCGAGCCCCGGACTGCCCAGGGCAGGCCTCCTGGCCCCACCCAGGCCTGCCTTCGCCACCGGGATTGCCGATCCTTTAGCTCGCACTTGGGCCTTGGAGCCCTGTCCACCTGGGCTGCCGTCTAGGGATGAAGCCTTCACCTCAGGGACTCTGGGGGCTGCCCAGGGATCCCACAGCCTTGCATGGGAACATGCTGGCCTCTCTGTGGGGACACCTCAGAGTCTAAGAGGGAGGAGCCCAGATTTCCTGTCACCTGCAGGTGACCCCAAGGCACAGGATGGGCTCGACTGCTTGCCCTACATCAGGGAACCTGATGTTGTGTGTTATGGCCACGGGGACAGGGCGCGGTTGCTGTCTAAGGTGAACCGCGCCGTGGAGGGCCCCAGGGCGGCAGAGCTGAAGCCTCTGGGCTTGGCCTGTGCCCTTGTCTCCTGTCCTGTGGCCGGCCTCCCTTGGCTCTGTCACCTGCGGGGAAACACCCTCACCTGCTTGTCTGCAGTGGCCTCCCCTCGAGGTCCTGCCCTCCGTCTGGGGTCCGCACTCTGCACTCTGCAGCCGGAGGACTGAGGGAGGCCCAAACGGGGATCTCCTGGGGGTACGCATCCATCTTACTGGCCCGTGGGGACCCACTGCAAATGCAAGCAGGAGAAGGGTTGAGGTTGGCAGACCTGGACCCCCGAGAAAACAGGTCCCACCCCTCCCTGCATCCAGTGTACCACTGGGCACCAGATCTGCTGTGCACAGAGACAGGAAGCACAGACGGCATGGGAGGCATCAGGTAAGGCAGCCTCTCCCTTCTCCCCACTGGCCCAGAGGGTCATGGGCTGGTGACCACCAGGCAGGGGGAGTCCCCTGCCAAACCCGGGTCATACAGGTCCTAGGCCCCACCCTCAGCTCCACGGGGCTGCAGCGACTGCCCTGGAGATTAGTAGGACTGGTGAGCCATGCCTGTCATGTATGTAACAGCTCATGACTCCTACAGGATGGGTAGGGAGGGCAAATCCTGCCAGGCCCAGACTCGTGCTGTCTGTGTGTATGCCCTTCCCCACAAGGCAGCATCCAGGTGTAAGCTCATCGGCCCACCGCAGGCTATGGACACATAGGGTGGCACGCAGACGTACTCCACAGCCTCCTGGCCTTCTGGAAGGCCCGTATACTTACCAGCGTGCCATCCAGCCTCCTCCTCTGTTAGTGCCGACCTCAGTGCACGCCCTCAGTGGCTAGGCAGGCCTTAAGCAGGTACGTGGGTGTAGCGTTCAGAGAAAGGGGTGACTGCAGTTGCTTCCTGTGTTCCTTAGTAATGATGAAGCATCTGTTTCGTGCCAGGGGCTTTAGTGGGCAAACACCAAAGAGATGCGACACTCACCACGGCAGAGGGATGTGTGTGTGTGTGTGTGTGTGTGTGTGTGTGTGTCTGGGAAGGGGTCTTTTGAGGAGGCAAAATTCAGCTGAGACCTGAAGCTTCCAACTTCTGGAAGAAGGAGGAAAGACCATTCCCTCAATGGCAAGGAGGTTGGGGGGAGGCAACATGTGCAAAGGCCCCGAGGCCGCAGAGAGCATAGGGTATCTGAGAAAGAGTGAAGCTACAGTGATTTAAAACTTGAGGGACAGCTCTTTGAAACTCCTCTCAGTCTACCTCCTGGCTGTTCCTTCCTGCCCCCACCCACCCCAACTTCACCTGGTGGCCTTTGCAGTCTCAGGGATGTGATCCGATAGGCCAGGTGTAAACCATATCCCCGCCCCTGGGGCCTAGGAATGCCGATGGAGATGAGGATTCTAGACCTACAGCCTTGGCAGGGCCCCAAGGGCACCTGTGAAGAAGGGCATACAGGCTGGCAAACACCCCTGTGCTGACGAGCCCGGGCTGGTCTAGGCCCGGAGGGTTCCAGGAAGACCTTTTCCAGGCAGAAGACCCCCAACCCTCCCACCTGTTGGCTTCTAGGGAAGCTCAGAAAGCCCGTGCCCACATGTGTGCACCCCATGTGTGCCCATGTGTGCATACACATCCCCGTGCGAGCACATGTGTGTGCTCCCGGGTGTGTGTGCGTGCATGTGCCCTGTGAGTGTGCGTGTGTGTGCATGTCCATGTGCACATGCGTGTGCCCCTATGTGTGCGTGTGCACGTGCCCTGTGTGTGCCCAAGTAAATGTGCAGGCATGCCGGTGTGCCACTATGTGTACATGTGTGTGCGCGTGTGCACGTGTGTGTGGGGGGGTGGGCCTTGGAGAGGCTGAGTGGGAAGGAAGGACTGCCCACCATGGAAGCGGGCATTGTACTCTCAGTGCTCGCAGCGCCCTGACATCTCTGCCCACCCCTTGACCGGCCCAGATCTTGGACAGCCTGGGACGCCGTGTCCATAGTGTGTATGGTCTTTCAGAGAAAGGCACTGGGGGCAGGCCACAGGGGCTCTTGAGCCCCAGGGACGGCATGGCCCCTGTGTGTCTGCAGTCGTGACCTGGGCCTTTCCGTGAGCCAGCCCGAGGCAGTTGGCATCTCATCCTGGGACCCCCGGCTCAGTCTCAGAGATTAATTGGTGCTTTTAATTACTGGCTGGTCTGCAGAAACCGAAAGTCTCTGACACAGATGAGCAATCAGCCCTGAGCAGCGGCTCCATAAAGACAGCCTCGTCCTGCCCCGCTGGGTCTTCGGAGAGAGAGGCGAGGGGGCTCGCGGGGGCGCCAGGAGTCCAGTGTCCCTCAGTAACAGACCATCAGGGCTCTGGGCCAAGCTTTTTGTTCAAACACCCTGACTTAGTTTGCCAGCTGGCGTGGAAGTTCTGGTTTGGGTCAAAGCCCTCCCCTTGGTTGGGCTGATGACCACTTGGGAGCTGGCTGTGTCTGTTCCTGGGCCTTCTTCTGCTCTGCGTGCGGAGGACACTAGAAGGAAGATCCCACTTGGATTCTGCTCCCTCCGCCATAGACCTTGGTGCTGCGGGCCAGCCTGTGGGGGTCGCTGAGCGGCTGGCTCCAGAGAGGGGCTCCTGCTCAAGCCAGTGTATCTTCAGGACCCTGCCCAGCCTTTAGGTAGGGATGGCCGCAGCTCCGTCTCTGCACCTTGTCGCCAGCTCTGAAGCCTCCTGGGAGGAAAGCCACCCTGCCCAGGGATGACTGCTGATGGCCCAGTGGGACCCTCTGTGTGGCCATTCTTGGAAAATGTTTGGGGAGAGGGTGATGCTGAACCCAGAGGGCTGAGCCCCAGTGAACACGGCCTGTCCCGTGACATGTGCTACACAGATGTGTTGAGAACAGCTGTGATCTCTGCCCAGGCCTCCGGTCACCCCCTGCTGGTAGCAACACCCCCCACCACCAGCCCTGGCCTCCAGCTGTGCCTATCCATCTCTCCTCTCTCCGGCCTGGGCCTGGGGGACTGACTCCACCAGCGACATTCAAGTTTTGGTGTGTGTCTTTGACGGGGAGGCATACGCTGCTTCTGTAGCCAAAAAAACTGTCCTCAGGCAGGGTCCCAGGGGTCTCTGAATACAGCCTTCCTCGGACACCAGGTGTCCAGGCCAGGTGCCAGCAATATCATCGATGGGGGAAACGGAGTCTGCTGAGGTGTTAGAGACCTGGGATCTGCCATCCCATAAGCCAATACATTCCCTTCCTTGCCTGAGCACACGGGCTTTGCGTAACCCCAGACCCACCCTCATTCTGGACCCTGGGCTTTCCGGCTCCTCTGGGCTCTTGCCCCCTGGACCCCAGTCCCCAGCTCAGGACCCCTGCCCTTCACCAGCAGCTGGGTCCTTGTCCCCTTGCACCAAGCTCCTCTGCGTTCTGGTCACTGGGCTCCTCTGAGAGGCAACGGGGCCTGGAGAGGCTTTCCCAGCCCCCTTGCCGGAGGGGAGCCAGCACGTCGGAAGATAACCCTCAGTCCAGAAAACCGGCTTCTGAGCCCAGATAGGTTCCGGGAGCTGTGCTTGTCCTTCCGAACTCAACTTTCAGATTTAACGAGGCTTCCTGTTGAAGATGCACACGTGGGAAGCCCTTGGAAGTGGAGCCCCACATCCGTTATGACCGAGAAAGGCAGACGTCAGCTTGAAATAAAAGTCTCGGAGAGAAAAATCCTCTTTCAGAGTGAGGGGCCCGGGCTGGCTCAGCCCCCACAGAAGGTTCCAGAGACAGGGCAGTGCCAAAGGCAAATTAAAACACACCCTGTCAAAAGATTTCCTCTGTCTCCCAAGGATTTATTTTTCGGAACTTGGTGAAGGAGGGTCGAATTAAGACCCCCTCAGGTGGGAGCCTTGTGCAGAAGGGAAGAAAGCTGATGGTTCTTGGGAGCCCATCAGGAAGGCTCAGAGCGAGATTGGCCACCTGCCCCTGCCTCCCGCCCTCAGGGTGTGGAAAGGGGCAGGAGGGAGTTGCAGGAGTCCCCTGAAATTCTGCAGAAGAGGGCGTGGAGGTCACGGGAACATGACGCCTATGTCCCCTGTGGCCCTTTGACTTTGGGTGAGTCCGGGCTTCCTCTGGGCAGCAGGGGAGTCCGGAATGCCCGTCTGTTCCGTGGGCTCGCCGTGGGGCCTGTGTGAGCTGGTGGATGCGGGCTGCTGGGCGTCCAGGAGCCCCCGCTTGTCAGTCCAAGTAGCAACTTCCAGAGCCCGTCCGCACTGCTGGGGCTGTCTCCACCTTCGCGGAGAACACCTCATAGGAATGCCACCTGTTCTCTTCAGAAGTGAGTTGTCTGCTAGAATCAGAGGCAGAAGTCCTCCGGACGTGAGGCATAGTGCTGGAGGGTGGGGGGCACAAGCTCTGCAACCCCATGAAATAAGCAGTTTGGGCCAAGTCAGGGGTCTTGGGTGCAGATGCCATCTGGAGCCTGGTTGGGCGGGGAGTGTGGAGCCGCTATGGGCCAGGCTATAAGGCCTCCGGAGAGAGGCCCCAGCCCGCCCGGCATCCAGCCCGTGTCCAGCTGCCCCCAGACCTCAGCCGACTGCAGATGCACAGCCTGAGCCCAGCTCGGAGGGTAGCAGTGCGGCTGGCACCATGATTTTTGGTTTGAAGTCCGTTTGTTACACGGTATTGTTGTGGTGACTGGTAACTGACACAGGTCTGCAAGTAGAATTCAGCCCGCAGTCCTCCTGTTTGTGACCCCCGGCCTGGGCAGTTTCCAGATCTTCCTCCGGGACAGAGTCTTACTCCAAGAGAAACACTTCAGAGCACATACTCTTGTCCCATCAGGCTCGACAGCCACGGACGGTAACAGCACGCTGACTTTCTGCTTTTGTCTCTGCCTTGCGGTCATGGCTTACCGGCCTTGCCTGGCCGCACAGAGCCACATCTCCTTCTGGGGTGGAGGCACGGGAGGAGAGGTGAGGGTGCCAGGAGAGGAGACTGGTGAGCCAAGCAGAACAGCCGTCTGTGAGTCACAGTTCCCGCAAACCAGCAAATGGCCCAGCACCTGCTCACCCACCCCCACCGGCACCTGCCAGCCTTACCGAGGGTCTTGGCCACTGGACAGTCAGGGTGGGACCAGCCCAAACTGACCACCCCCCAGAAGAAAGTGACAGATGTTAGCGCCCGTGGGTTCTGTCCCCCCATCAACAGATGTCAAGACATGAAAAATTGGGGTAAATGAAGGGAGGGCGATTAGGTCGGGCCCAAGCTGGGGTCTTGTGGGTGCCAGAGACAGCTGCAGACGCACGGCAGGAACAATTGCCCTGAGGCAGCGGGGGCTGCCAAGCCAGGGTGCCTGGGGACAGTTGGACGAGGTGCCGACACGGGGCTCATTCCTCCGTGAAGCCTCCCGCAGCTGCTGGGAGTACCGCCAGCCCATGGGCCTGTGTGTGCCTCCGCTCTGGGACGGCACTGGGGGAGCTGTGGATGGCCCCCCAGGGATGGTCCCAGGGGTTCTGGCTTGTCTGTGGGTCCGTCGGACACCAGCCCCAGGCTTGAGCTAACGGGTCGTCTCGGGGAATCCTCCCTTTCTCTCCTCTTGTCTTCTTCTGGGCTCTTTCTCGCTCGCTCTGTCCAGCCGGGGCTCTGCACCAGTCCTTCGGGAACCAGGCTTTTTCCTCCAGCAGTTTTTGACTTGAAAATGTAGGTTTAGGAGCCCTACCCCTACCCCGGGGCTCCTGTTGTGGGGGAGAGGCCTCTCCAGAGATAGACCCCTGCGTTCCTGGGGCTTGCAGGCCTGGAAGTGAAATTCACAGGGCAGAGCGTGTAAGCATTTGGAAGTGTGCTCTGGGTGGCTTTCAGCGGGCTCCCCGTGCGGCGTAGCCGTCCCCTCTGTCTGGCTCTGGAATACTTTCTTCACTCCCCGCCCCCAGCCCTAGACAAGCACCGGTCTGCTTTCTGTCTCTGCGGACTGCTTATCCTGGACATGCTGGGCGTGTCACATACGGTGAACCGGACCACATGTGGCCTGTGCGTCTGCTGCTCCTGCTGGGCTGGACGTGCAGCAGGTGTCAATATTTCTCTCCGCTCTCCGGCTCAGTAATAGACCAGCGCACTTCTGATTAAATTGGGGTGGAAACAGACCAGCCCTGAGCCGCTGGCCAGCCTCTCCTCAGGGCAAGCCCTGCTCTGTCAGGTCCGCTCCCTTGTGCGTTCTAGACCCTCAGACTCGCTGGACCTCTGCAGTCAGCAACCAGGAAGGCAGGTCCCAGAGGAAACAGAAGGACATGAGCTCCCCACCATCCTCTCCGATGGCCTCGCCCACCCTGGGTAAACCCGGAGAGGGAGCCTGGAGCCCAGCGAGCTGGATGCTGGACAAGGCCCCTTTTCTGCTCTACACAATGCCCCATTGTGCCCTTCTCTGGGGAGAACAATGCAACTCGGGCCAGGGGAAGCTGAGGACAAAGGGCCCTTTGTGAGGACTGTCCCCACCTGAAAAGCAGCACCCTGGGTCACACCTGATGGCAGAGCTGTCCTTCCTTGCCTTCTGTCCCTTGAGCACCTCCTGCATCCGGGGGAAATCTCAGAAGCTCGAGTGGGCTTGGGCTGAGGGGCACCGAATTCTCCCTGCTCTCCCCCAGACAGCTGTGCTAGCCCATCCCAAACACAGCACCCAGACCCTGCAGGGGAGGTGCAGATCATAGCTTTGCTGGAAAGACCTGGAAGCTTGGACCAGGACTAACTGTCCCCCAGATCCCCAAGGCTGGGAGCCCTTGGGCACATGGTTTCCTGCTGGGGGCTCACAAGAATGCAGAAAATGTTTGTGCCCACCCCTCCTCCCCCACTGCCCCCACTCCCCCACTTTGCAGTAGGGCTCTGAAGGGAGAACTTTTCACTGCAGAAAAGGGGGAAAGGCACTGCTTAAAAACTCACACTAAGATGCACGTGTGTTATATCACTCCAGCAGTGCAGGTGGGGGACAGCTGGGGGCTGAAGAAAGGTTCCAGAAGTTGCTGGTCTGTCCTAGATTTGGGGGAGCCTATGTCCAAAGCCAGTCCCTGCCCTCGCAGAGCTCACACGGCAGGTAGTAAAGATATAATCAAACAAGACTGATCATTTGGCCACACAAGTATACATCATTTATACATCAAAACACTCAGAACAAGATGTCAAAACAAAACACTCAGGACAATCACACAATGTACACACAAGTAATGTACACACAAGAATACACAATGTATACACAATTGCAATGTACACACAAGAATAGGATCTTTAGGGGCGCCTGGGTGGCTCAGTGGGTTAAAGCCTCTGCCTTCAGCTCAGGTCATGATCCCAGGGTCCTGGGATCGAGCCCCGCATCAGGCTCTCTGCTCAGTAGGGAGCCTGCTTCCCTTCCTCTCTCTCTCTGCCTGCCTCTCTGCCTGCTTGTATTCTGTCTGTCAAATAAATAAAATGTTTAAAAAAAAAAAGAATAGGATCTTTAATATGTAAAGAGCTGTGAAGAATAAGGAAAACCCACACTTGCGTCAGTGATGTGCTTCCAAGCACCTCGCAGTGTGCCCACTAACCACTAAGGGTCTAATGCCTATGCTGTCCCACGCACGCTGTGTTCTTCTAAGGAGCGCCTGTGAGCACGTGGCACACCTCTCCTGAGCGGTGCCCGGGCCGCTCTGTGCTCAGAACGTGGAGTTGCTGGTGTTCTCACCAGGGTTCTGCTTGGGACATTGGTCGGTAAGTTCTTTCCTCTGAATCCTCAGGGCGCCACTTTCCCCAGTGGGCCAGCAGTGCCATCTTGAGAGCCCGTAGGGGTGCTGCCTAGTGCGGCTTTGCTGACCTGAGCTGAAGGATCTGGCTGGATTTCAGGACCCAGCCGCTGACTGTGCTCTCCCTGCTAGCTGGGTAACTGTCACCCCAACATCCTCCTAGGACAGCAGAGATGAGGGCATGGGAAGGGGCACCTGTAGACCCCTGGCCACACACACTGAGCTGTCAGTGGCCGCCTCCAAACCTTCCTCTCCTGGAATGCGACTCCATACCCCGCAGGGGTACCCAGAGGGAGTGCAGCACCCACGAGGGTCCTCTGATGCCCACGCGGACATGTCCAGACACAAGCTTTCCAACAGTCGTAGAGAGAGGGTCCAGGAGGGCAGCCGCGTGGGTGAGAAAGTGCACCGGGAGCTTCTGCAACACTGGCTGATGAAAGCGCCAACGAGGGAGTGGGTCCGCCGCTTTACAGATGGAGTACACGCTGGTCCTCCCAGGTACGCCCCGTCTTGCCCTCACTGCTGCAGCACGCCGTGCGGCCTGCGGGGGGCGCGCGCGCGCCTGGAGCTGGAGCGCGCTCCCCCCCCATGGGCGTGGCCAGCCCGGGCGGGAGCGGCCTCCCTTTCTGGGCGGGGCGTCCGGGCGCCCGGCGCCTCGCGCGCATGCGCATTGGCAGCCCCGCGATGGCTGCCCCCGAGGAGTCCCTGAGGAGGCGGAAGGCCGGGAATGCGGGCGCCGAGCCTGGGTCAACGCCGGGACGGGGGCCGGGGCGCGACCCCACGGCCTGTAATGCCCGTCTCCGAGCGGGCACTTTCTGGCTGACCAGGATCGTGCTCCTGAGGGCCCTCGCTTTCGTTTACTGTGAGTCCGCGGGGCCCGGGGCTCCCGTCACTGTGGCCCCTTCGCACGCGCCCTCGTCCCCCAGACCGTCCCCGACGCGGGACAGCCCCTCGCCCAAGACAACGCTCTCCCCGCACTCTTTGCTCCCCCCCTCGGGTCCCACTCGTCTCCCCCTCTCCCGGGGCACCCCCACAGCGTCCCCGACGCCCCTCCCCCGGCACGTGCCCCTCTCCTCCCTCAGGGCGCCCCTCCCCCCGGGCGTCCCTTCCCCCCCAGGGGGTTCCCCCCGACGCCCCACCCAGACGTGCCCCTCCTCTCCGGGGCGCCCCTCACCCCGCGACCCTCTCCCAAGGACGCCCCTTCTCTTGGGGGCGTCTCTCCCCACAGGAGGCTTATCCCCCCACCCCACGCCCCTCTCTCCGGGACACCCCCCACCCCCTCCTCCGCAGACGTGCCCCTCCCCTCCAGGGCCCCCTTCCCCTGGGACGCCCCTCCCTCTTGGGCGATCCTCCCCACAGGACGCTCTCCCTCGACGACGCGCATACCCCCACTCCCCTCTCCCCCATCGCCCCCCCTTGCCACGTTCCCCAGTGCCCCTCCCCTGCACGACGCCCCTCCTCCGGGGCACACCCCACCTCCCCCGAAGCTCCCGAAGCTCCCGTCTGGATCGCTTCCCCCCCAAAAAAAAACGCTCCCTGGCCCCAGGGCGACCCCCAAGTGCTACATCCTCCCCCATGCTCCCCCCACCCAGGTCGCTGGGTGCCCCTCTCCCTGGGTGCTGTTCCACCAACACCCCTCTCACAGGCTCCCCTTCAGCCTTTGGACAGGTGCACCGAAGAGCCCCCATTCCCTGCGCGGTCCTGCCCCCCCCAGGTCTGGAGCGGTGGGGTTGGAGGTGAAGGTGCTCAAAGGCGACTGCCCCTGCCCCGACTTGAGCACTTCCCGGGGCCAGATTCCGCATTCGGCCTGGGCGTGGGTGGGGGCCTCAGAGCCCCTGTCCCTAGAGCCTTGTCCGTTAGCCCCCTGTGCCCCCGACTCAGCAGCGGCACCTAGGCTGCCGGCAGCCCCTTGCACAGCCCGGGAGCCTCTGGAGGCCGGCCTGGCCCCAAGCCTCACCGGAGCCACTTCCGGAGGTTCTGAGCAGCCTTCTCGGCCCTCCTTTGACCGGCCAGGAGCCGCCAGGCCCTCCACCCACAGCAGCCCTGGCCCCAGAGGGTGAGGCCTGTGGGTGCTGAACCCATCTCCCCGCCCCAGCCTTTGCATCCACAAGGGCGCAGGAGCCCTGAGCCTTCCAGCCATGGAGCTCAAACTCAGGTTCTCCAACCGACCTGGGGAGCAGACTGAGATGGCCCCGGCGAGCCGGTGGTCTCTGCTGGGGGGATCCAGAGGGTGCTGGTCCCTGGCATGGCTGGCCTCCACCGCGCGGGGGCACCGAACATCTCAGCTTCGTTTCTCAGCTCTTTCCTCCCCGAGGAAGCAGCACTGTCCTTCCAGAATCACGGAACCGTGGCTGCACGCTAGGAGGGCCTGGTGCACAGGGGAGACCCGGCTTTCCGCAATGCCTCCCTCTCTTTTGTTACCGTAAACATGGTTCTCGCCAGCGCTGCCTTGTGCTCCACGGTGTGAAATAGTCGTTGGGAGTGTTTGAGCTGTCACTTAGCAAGAGACGGAGCGAGACAGAGGTCCCCGAGGAGGCTTCAGAGACCGTTACCAGGGAGCCTGGAGCTGGCCCGCGGCACCGCCTGCTAATGCCAGCCCAGGCTTCCCGGGGAGCGGCGCTGCCTGTGATCTCTGCGGCTTCTCTGTCCCAGTCCCAAAGAGATTGTTCGGAGCTGCTGGGTCGAGCGGCCAGTTTGACCCTGCGCTGAGCACAGAACCACTTGCTTTGAGACATGCATTTTTTCCTCTTTTCTCTACATTTGGGGTAGAATCAGTGTTTTTCAGCTGTATGAAGGAACTTGTTTCTCATTTCCAGGGATGAGGTTCTCTGACAGATGACCCTGGGCAAGTGGCCATGCATCTTGCATGGGTCCCTTTCTGGAAAGTTCCAGATCTTTCTGGTAGCCTGAACTACCTCAGAGTTTCTGAAGTCCCAGTGTTTTCCAAGATGCCATAGGGGCCGCCCGCACATTTCACTTGATGTGGAATGTTGTAGTTGTCCCTGTGGTCTCCTCACCCCACCCCAAGGCTGCCTAATGAACCCTGCCCTGCGCTTCGATCTCTGCACGTTTAAGAGAGTTCTTCCAGTCCTGTCGGGAGCGTCCATGTTGCTCCGCCCATGAGCCTGCGGCGGGGACGGGCTCTTGCTCACACTTCTGTCCTCCGTCTTCTAGCGGCATCTCCTGCTTTGGAAAACTTCCTTGACTTCTTGCATAATCTTTATCAGTACTCTTTGTCCCCACGGGATACTTTCCCACCTGTGTCCCCCTTTCCTCCCCACCCCCCACCGCCAGCCGCTTGGTGCGGACACTCGGGACACAGGCCGCCTGCCCGAGAGGCCCTGACTCCCTCTGGGTTGTAGCCGCAATTCTTCAGGTCTCACATCGCCGTCTTTTTGTCTTTTCTTCTTTTTCTGGGATTTATCCCCAAACAACTTTTTCAGAAAGAACCTGAAGCTGAACTTTCTCTGGTTTCTTTGCACCCAGGGGTCTTACTGGTGTGCCTGGGTCCTCCGTTCTCCGTCGGAGCAGCTTTCTCAGAGCTTCTGGGGCTGATGGTGAGAAGTCTTCACGCAGCCGGACCCCTACTCGCTCTTCCTCAGACGCCTAAGTAGAAGCACTTTCCTTTTCCTTTTTTTGAAGATTTTATTTATTGACTTGAGAGAGAGAGGCAGCATGAGTTGGGGGAGGGGCAGAGGGAGAAGCAGACTCCCTGCTGAGGAGGGAGCCCAGTGCTGGGCTCCTCCCGGGATCATGACCTGAGTGGAAGGTAGATGCTTAACCAGCTGAGCCACCCAGACGCCCCAACACTTTCATTTTTCTGCTGACACACTCTTGACACCAAATGTGGGGTTTTTTCCCCCACAAGCAGTTCTGACGCTATCTGTCCGGCATGAGTGCCGCTGAGGGCCGGGCCCCACGAGACCGCCCCCACGTCCAGGCTGTCACCAGCTGTAAGTCAGGGTTCCAGACCCCCTTGTCCAGCCATAATTTGCTAGAACGGCTCACAGAACTCAGGGAAACACCTCACTCCCGGTTACTGGTTCATCCTCAAGGACAGGCCTGGGGAACAGCCAAAGGAAGACACCCACAGGGCGGGCGGGTGTGTGGAAGGAGCACGGAGCTTCCAGGCCCTGCCCCCTGCCCGGGGGCCACCCGTCCCCTGCCGGCACCCCCGTGTGCCCGGAGGCTCCCGCACCCCTTCATTTCGGGTTCTTAGGGGGGCTCGGGGCTGATGGGCTCGTCGCTCGTGGGTGATGGGCCCGGTCTCCAGCCTTCTAATCACACGTCGGGGCCCTCGGCCACCAGCCCCCAAGCTGCTCGAGTCCCCTGGGTGGTGTGAAGCCGGGTGAGGCGCACCGGGGCTGGTCAGGGGCCCCCGCAGCTGCTCCTCTCGGCCCTGCCCCTCAGTGAACTCCCAGGGGCAGGGACGAGGAGCGCAGAAACGGTTCTGGTTCTTTGCTTCTTGGTAGGTGGCGATATCACAGGGACCTGTGTTTACCTCTGGAGGCTTTCAGAGTCCCTGCTGCTGTGCCATCTCATTCTGGGTCCTTGTTATTTAATGGCATGTCGACGTGAGGGTCCCTTCCTCATTCTTTCTTGGGGCTCCTGCCCTAGTTCTGGACAGCTTCTCTGACCGTGCCCCGTCTGCTGCCTCTAGGTCCCTGTGTGTCCGAACACCCCAGTGGGTCCCATACGTGCCCCATCAGCGGACTTGTCCCCATCAAGCCTCCCAGGTTGGTGGGAGCCTGTCTGAGAAGCCACTTCCCAGAGCTAAATGAGGGTCTGTCGGAGAAGATGGGCCCCTCCCAGGCCCTGTGGACGCTGCTGCGGTGACGGCCCGGTCTGCTGAGTGTCCACGAGTGGTGATATGGGGGCCTCCAGAGGGGACTCTGAGCACTGTGGGAGCAGAGACATTAGGGTTCGAAGCCGATGGGCAGGAGTTCTTGAGATGTCTTTGGTATAAAAAAGTTATTTAATTAAAGCACGGGCACAGGCGACCTGTGGGCAGAAGGAGCTGCGCCAAGGTCATGGGGAGTGGCCCATTACGTACCTTCAAGTCTGGGGAGGGTTAGGGACGGTGTGAGCCTCCCAGGAATTTTGGAAACAAGGTTTTCAGGATCCCGAGGGTGCTAGCTATTATTATTAAAAGGCCATTCTTACCATTTAGTAAAAACTCCGTCGTGAGACCCCTCAGATGTAAATCGGTGGGCCGCGTGCTCGGGGGGTGATCGCTAACATGCATCTTGGGGGGTAGAGAAAAGGGAGTTTCCGAAGGAGTTTTTTCATGTTCAAGTAGACTTACAGGGTTGGGCTAGGACTGCCTTTTGTCCTTAGCAAACTGTCCACATCGGGGCAGTTGGGTCCCCAGAGGAAGACCCGTCAGTGGGCTTAGGTAGTCACGGAAATGTGATCATTTCTCGGCTGCCTTTGTTTCCCACGCCACAGAGGACGGGGGCACGTAAGCAGGTTGCGTATCCGGCTTCCCTCTGTCTCCGCGGAGTCCCTGGAATCGGATTTCTTTGAAAATCCTGTCTCTGAATGGTCTCGGGGCTAGTTGTGGCCGGACGCTGATTCTTGGTTTTGCTGTACGCGCGTGCGTGCGGCGGCTCTGGCGGCTCTCCTTGCTCAGTCCCGTGTGCTAGCCCCGACCCGACCCGCGGCCGCTCTTCGAGGGGAGTCAGAACTGCATTTTCTAGAAACAGAAGCTGGTTGACCTCCCCATCAGGGCTCTGCTGTCCCCTCCCTCACTGCCACCCCAGGGGCCGGGAGGGGGGCGCTTGCCGCGCAGACAGCAGAGCCCGGGCCCGGTGGGCGCTGGACTTGTGGAACTCCTAGCTGCTCCGAGGCAAGTTTGAGGGGAAAACGGAGCCAAAAGAAATCCTGCTTCATTGTATGCGGTGGTGAGAGCTCGCGGAGGTCAGCTCCTGTCTGTGCTCCGGGCCCTTGGCTTCGAACGAGGTGCTCTACTGGCTTTTGCAGGGTTCTCTGTAAAGCGCTGTCAGGTTGTTTAAAAACAGGTGCCCCCAAAGAGCGAGCCCTGGGCGCCGCCGTGCCCAGGTCGGGGCTTAGCTGCGCTCGGTAAAACCCCTGCCCAGTTGGCATCTGGGGGTGATTCCGTTTCAGTTTTATAGACATGCATCTGAATGGGAGAGAAAACTCAATTTTGGGTTTCTAAAGAATGTATCTGCAGACGTCCTTGGTAATGGTTATTTAGGGAATCTGCTCACCTCTCCTAGATTAGCATCTGGGTTACCCCCACCCCGCATCCCCAGTCTCCTGCCTTCGGGGGCTGGGGTGGGGGTGGGGCAGACTCCTGCCTGCCTGGGGTGCGGTGGCGGGGCGGGGATGCTAAGGCTTTGGAGGTTCATTTGGCTGCTTGAGCTTTTGGATGCTATGATATTTTCACATTTTCACTTCTTTCTACTTAGGCATTTCTGTAACAGGAGTGGAAATTTAAATAGGGTTTCTTTCCTGAAATTTTAATCCAAGCTATGTTCCTGGCTTCCTGATAAGATAGGAAATTTCCTAGGCCTCTTGCCTTAGAATCGCTTTTTAAAAAGAATTGGTGGGGAAAAAAAAAACTAATTGGCGAGGGGCATCTGGGTGGCTCAGTCAGTTGAGCGGCTGCCTTAGCTCTGGTTGTGATCCCGGGTCCTGGGATCGAGCCGCATCTGGGGCTCAGCAGGGAGTCTGCTTCTCCCTCTGCCTTTGCCGCCCTCCCCCCACTCGTGTGTGTGCTCGCTCGCTCTCTGTCAAATAAATAAAATATATTTTTAGGAAGAACTAAATGGGTGAGACCAGGGGTCCCTGGCGGCTGAGTCGGTGAAGTGTCTGGCTCTTGATCTTGGGGTTGTGAGCCCGAGCCCCACGTTGGGCATAAAGATTACTTTAAAAAGAGAGAGAGAGAGAGAGAAGTCCTCGAACGGATCGGTTAGACCAGATCTTGCTTTCCTTCCCTGGCAATGGAGCGTGAATCATGGTTGTAGGGAGAAAGGACGTGCCTCTCTTCCGTCATCGCTCATCAGGTCCCTGTGTGGGTGAGCCCCAGGGCTCTGGAATGGGCCAGGGTAGCGTCAGGGAGGGAGGAGACAGGCTGGGCTCCATGTGGGGCAGCCCCGCTGTGGCCTTGAAGGTCAGTCGCATGTGGACTTGATCGGTTCTGCCCGAGGCAGAGGCGGGTGAGGGAGAAGGATGTCTGCCGGTGCTCCGCTGCTTTCCCACGACCTTCTGTGGCTGGGTGGGGGGGCTTTCGTCCTCAATGACGTGACTCCCAACCATGTCCCTTTCCTTGGCCTCCCGTGGTCACGTGAGGGTCAGGACTCACTTCTCTATCTCTGCTATTTATTGTAATTAAAAAATTCAGATTACAGTTCACTGCTGATACATATGAATGCAGTGAACTTTTAAGTATTGATCTTGTGTTCTGTGCCTGTGATCAACTCATTGATTAGGTCCAAGAGGGGGTTTTTTGGTATTTTTTTGAGATCTTCTACTCAGACCCTCATATCATGTTAATAAAGACAGTTTGATTTCTTTCTTGCCAGTCCATGTGCCTTTTACCTCTCTTGCCGGCCTCACCGTGTGAGTCAGGACTTCCATACACTGCTCAGGAGGCTGGTGAGATGTCCTCGCTTTGTCCCAGATCTCGGGAAAGGACTGAGGTCTGGTGTTGGCTCTCGGTTGTGCATAGCCGCCCTTGTGGGCTGATGGAAGTTCCCTTCTGTTCCCAGCGTGCTGGAGGTTTTCACCCTGAGCAGCTGCTGAATGCTGTCACCTGTCTGTCCAGTGTCTGCGGGTCTTACCGTATTGCTTTCCTTTCTCAGTCTGGTCGTTGGTAAATCACAGTGATTTGTGAGCATTGAACCAGCCTTGCATCCCTGGCCTGCAGTGGGTTTTGATTTGTCACCTGTGTTTCTTGATTCGTGAGTTTTGGTACTTTGTGTCTTTCAATTAATTTGTTCCATCTAAGCTGCTGAGAGATCTGTGGTATCCTTCTCGATCTTTTTAGTTTCTGTGGGACCAGTAGCATCCCTCCCTTCTCTGTTCTTGACACTGCTCTCTCTTTTTCTTGATTAGTCTGGCTAGAGGTCTGTCGGATATCCTTTGGAAGAACCAACTTTTGATTTTCTTGATTCTCCCCATTTTTTTTCTTGTTTTCAATTTCATTCATCTCCACTCTTAAGTTTTTAAAGGTTTCTTTCCTCCTGCTTGTTTTGTGTATCATTGCTATTTTTTTCTGATTTCTTAAAGTAGTTTAGACTTGAGCCCTGTCTATCTTTCTAATGTGAGCACTTTACTGTAAATTTCCCTTTAAGTGCTACTTCAGCAGCATCCTGCATTTTTTTTGATATATTGTGTTTTAAATTTTCATTCAGTTGAAAAATACCTTATAATTTTGCTTTTGCTTTATTTTTTAAGATTTTATTTATTTGAGAAAGAGCATAAACAGGGAGGAGGAACAGAGGAAGAAGTGTGTTTATATTTTGAAAGGATTTCTTGTAAACACCACAGATTTGAGTCCTTTTTTGTTTTGTTTTTTTTTTTAAATTTGAGGGTGAGCAAGAGAGAGCATGAGCAAGGGCAGAGGGAGAGGGGGAAGCAGACTCCCTGCTAAGCAGGGAGCCCAACGTGGGGCTCAGTCCCAGAACCCTGGGATCATGACCTGAGCTGACGGCAGACATTAAACTGACTGAGCCACCCAGGCACCTGAGTCCTGCTTTTTTATCCATTCTGACAATTTCTGTCTTTACTGGTGGGTTTAGAACATTCTTATTTAAAGCATCAGATTAAAATCTGTCATATTGCTAGTTGTTTTCTATTTGTTTCTTCTGTTCCTTTTTTTTTTTTCTTTTCCTTCCTTCTCTTTGGTTAGTTCAGCATTTTCTATGATTCCCTTTTTGTATTTGTATTAATTATTTAGAGTCACTTAAATTTTTATTTGCTCCCCCATAGGACTTCCAGTAAACATCTTAAATTAATCTCAGCCTGCGACTTCCTGTGTGGCGTCACGTCCTTCTAAGAGTGGCTTCCAACATCTCCCTCTGGCCTTGGTGGTGTTTTCTCATATTGGGCCCTTCGTATGCTTTAGGCGACTGTGATCGGTTTTGCTTTAGACGAAGGGTGCACACGTTTCCGCCAGTCAACATCACACTGCGAGCCCAGACCAGTGTTTGTGGAACTAGAACCTGAGCTACAGCCTTGCTCCCTTCTCTCCCTCCACCCCATCCGGCCCCGTGGTGCAGCGGTGTCCACAGGGTGGGCGACCCTCAGCGTGCGGCGCTGCCCGAGGCGGCCTGTTGCCTTGCTCTTTCCCCTTGGTGGGCGTTGCCCTGTTCTTCACGTTCGTGGAGGGGAACGTGTGCCTGGCTCCCCGCCTGCGGCATCCCTGCGCCGACACGTCTGTGCGCGCACCCAACCCTAGACCGTGCTGGCGCTCTCTGGCAGGGGCGGGGCTTGAAGGAAGCCCGCGGCCGGAATGCGGGCGATTGTGACTGATACGCGAGCTGTAGCCGGTCCGGGAGGGCCACTGCGGACCTGGCCCATGGGCCGTGCAGACGTGTGTTGTCATGACAGAGGCTGAGTGCCGTTCCCTTGTGGTCACGTGAGACACCTGCATCTGTGTCACATACACACACATGACACACGTAATTGGACATGCCCCGTGTCGGTTTGTGTATGTGAGCAACACAGCCTAACCTCCCCAGATTGGGTCTTCTAGTATCTTCCCCAGGATTTTAGAACTTGGACCTCTTGTTTCCCTGCTTTGATTCCAAACCGTGGCTCAGATACCCCTCATCTCCTCACCCCGCCATGCCCCCTCCTGCAGGTGTCCACAGACGGCTGTGCTCCTGTTCACGGGCCTTCTGTCTGTTTCTTCCAGTTGTGGCGTTCCTGGTGGCTTTCCAGCAGAACAAGCAGCTGATCGGAGACCGGGGCCTGCTGCCGTGCCGCACGTACCTGAAGAGCGTGCAGCAGTATTTCCGGGGCCCGGTCGGCTGGGGCGCCGTGAGCTACGCGCCCACCGTGCTCTGGCTGCTGGACTGGTCACACATGGACTCCAACCTGGACGCCCTGGCCCTGCTCGGGCTGGGCGTCTCGTCTTTCATCCTGCTCACTGGCTGTGCCAACATGGTGCTCATGGCCACTCTCTGGGTTCTCTACATGTCCCTGGTCAACGTGGGACAGATCTGGTAAGCAGGAGGACGTGGAGTGCTGGGGTCCAGGCAGGCTGGGGCTCCGTGGCCTGGCAGCCTCCTGGCAGCTGGGGAGACGGAGTAAGCTCGCTGCTTACTCTAGTCCGAGGGGTACCGCCATGTCGCTCGGGTGGTAGGAGGATCTGCTGGTTGCCAGTCGACCAGAATCCAAGGGACTTTGTTCCTTGGGAAGAACCACGATTCTCTTCAGTGTGGTGTGGCCACCCCTGAGAGTCTGCAGTCAGCCTCCTGGGGCCAGAAACTATGAGGTGGACGTAGGGTCCTGCCATGGGCTTCCAGGAGTGCTCTGGGGGCAGGGACCGGCTTTGGAGGCCTATTTCTTCTGCTCGTCCCCGCTCTGGCTCCTTCCTCGTTCAGGAGGAACCGCTACCAGCAATGCCAGGGGTCACAATCAGGTTGGGCCCTCTTGGGGCTCCACAGAGCCAGGGAGGCTGGAGGAGTCCTACGGGGAGCCAGGGAAGTGTGCCAGGGTGGCCCCCCCTCCAGGGGCCCCGACGGAAGCCCAGCAGCCGCGGGGTGCCACCGTGTGCCTGAGCCGAGGGCTGGTGCTCCTTCCTGTTGTGGGCTCCAGAGGAAGCACAGAGGACTCTAAGAAAAGGCGCGGTTTGGGGAGAAGCTCTGGGATGGGGCTTGGTGTCTGTGCAGATGTGGAGGAAGCAGATGTGGGCATCTGCAGCTGTGCACGTGCGGAGGGGGTGGGCACTGAGCGCGGGGTCATCTGTTTTCCGGAGGACAGATGTAAGTCCGGTGTCCCGACGATTCCTCTAGCGCTGGCCTGGCCTGGGGAGGCTTGTGCAGTCTTCCCGGAATGTGGGCTCTGACCCAGACTGTCTCCACCTGGGCCTGCGGAGCTGCCCTTCAGTCCCATCTGGCAGGTCTGTTTTGACTGGTCCGTCAGGACTGCGGCCTGGCAGCTGGGCGCTGAAGCTCCCCCGTGTGCAGCTGCGCCCTGGTCCCCGCGGGCAGGTGTGCACCACTCGGAGAGGAGTCGGGGCTGGGCTCTGGCCTCTTCCTGGCCGTGGGAAGTGCCGGTTCACGCCACACTGGGGAGGCCAGGTGTGGAGGACACTCCCGTGCAGGAGGCCCGTCGTGCAGATCCGGTCTGTGGCCAGGAAGATTGGGTGTCCCGGGCGCCCTGGGAGCCCTCTGCTCTGCCCACGCCTGGGGCCCTCCTGTCAGTGTGTTACTGTTGACCATGGCGGTGCAAATGGGCTGGGGCAACTTGGGTGGGGTCTGGGTGACAGTCCCATGTGCCTCCTGCTCATCAAGCAGCTGTGAGGTGTGATGCCCCCTGGGCCCCCACCTGCTCCTTCCCTCTTGGAATTCCTGGAGGTCAGACACCCAAGGTGCTGTCCCTTCTGCCCCTGGGCTCTTGGTCACACACAGAGACTCTGGCTGGGTATTTCTGTGGTGCTAAAGAGGTTGCTGGTTTTTGAGACACGTGCTTCTAGTCCACGCTGGACCAGGGAGAGCTCTGGGCACACACGGTGAGCGCACCCGACTCTGTGGACGGCCAGGGTGGCGTGCTTCCTGCATGGTGCGTGGCTTGAGTCACTCTTTACTGTGTCTAGTAGCCGAGATCACTCAGACTTTAAGTTTACTGTAAGAAGTATTTCCTAGTCGTGAGTAGGGTGTGGTCAGGAACGACTAAGCCCATGTTTAAATTTCTGAAGACCGGTTTGGGTACGCATGGCCAAGAGAGTCTTGTATTGTTTTCACTGGAAAAGATACTCCGCTCCCCTTCCCTTGGGTACGTAAAAAAGAAAAATGTGATTCAAATTAGGTTAAGCTCACTAAAGCAAAACAGAATAAAGGTACATCTTCTCAGAAGTTATTGGAAAATGAGGAAGAAAACAAAATCTGCCTCGGAGACCAGTGGTCTCTTCACTGCGCCCATGCTGCGGACGCGCTCACTCCCCGCCCAGCTGCCCGCCGCTGGTTTTGCGCTGCGGTGGGGCTGCGGGGTCGGGCTCCGAGCCCTCTGCCTCCACGGTCTGTCCAGCCCTGGCCTTGACGCGGGTTTCCCGGACACACGGCAGCTTCAGGGTCCGGTGACACTGAACACTTACTAAGTGTTCAGCAGCAGGCTTTCTTTTCCTGGTACCCCAAAGTGAGAGGCACAGACTGCTCCTCACCTGCCCCATTTATTTAGAGTTGAAAAAAAAGAATGGGGTGAGAGGTCAGATAATGGGCACTGTTGACAGACGTCTTTCAGGTGTTGTCCATCTGCCGGGCAGGGCGCTTCTCTGTGGGCACTGCCCCTCGGTCTGGGGTCCTGCGGGGACGACCCTGCGACCGCCGGCCGTCGCTGCGTGTGTGCGGTGGCCGTGGCTTTGCTAGGCCCTCCGCGTCTCCTGTCCCTCGGGGCGTCTGCTGAGCTGCTTCCCGCCTCAGGCTAGTGCCCCTGCCCAGGACCCGGCATCTCACACACGTGTTCCAGGGCAGTGGGAAGCCCGCGCGGCTGCCCCGGGAGGCAGGTGAACCTCGCTCTCCGCGGCACCCTGAGTGTCCGAGGCAGATGACGTGGGGCGCAGGCAGGTGGCCTTACACAGCACCCTGCCCCTTCCAGAACCACGACCGCCCTTCGCCCACTCTCCTGACTCGTTCCTGACGCTGCGTGCTGGGTGGGAACTCACAGGGCCACTTCGTGACGGCAGTGACCAGGGATCTCATCGTGGGGAGAGCGGCCCCCGTCCAGGCAGCGAGCGCTCTGCAGAGTGACGGCCTGTGATGGCCCTTGGAATCGGGGGCTGGGGCGCTGATGCTCTGAAGTCCTTGCTGGGGCTGCAGGAGGCACAGCCGGAGCGAGCCTGTGGACACGGGGGCCAGCATGAGGGACTGAGGCCAGGGGCGGGCTGGGGACCGTGCCCCGGATAGCTGCACCCCGTGGGCCCTGTCCCAGAGCTGCAGGGCTGGCAGCAGTGTGGGTGGCCTGTGGTTGGGCGTGGGGCGACCGTGGACCGTGAGGGAGCGCTGCCAGGCTGGACGCTCAGACCCCCGCGAGGCCACCCCCTCTGTCCCACGAGCCCCCGTGCCTGCGGTTCCACAGTCATTGGTGGGAACCAGGGGAACCTGGGACGCCGACTCTCCCCGCTTCCCCCATGTTTCCCCGGACTCCACACCCTCCTGATTTTACCCACCAAGTGTTTCCAGAGCCTTCCTCTCCTGTCAGCACCCGGTGTGGCCCCACGTTCATGACAGCTTTCAGCTCTGCTTCCCACACGGCGTTGTTTTGTCACAGGCACGGGCCAGCTTCATTCTGGGTTTCTGTCATTCCAGTTACGGGCAGTGAAGACACACTGTTTCCGTATGTCGGGCAGTTCTAAGGGGACGAATCACGATTTCTCCATGGACTCCGGCCACCGCCCTCCCCGCCAGCCTTGTGCTGAGGACCAGGGCAGACACGATGTTGGTTTCCTGGGCTCTGGCGGCTGGGACTTGTGGCCCCTGTCAGGGAATGGGAGCCCCACACCCCAGGGGAGGGACCCGTCTGCTGCAGTAAGTAGCTGGGGCAGGGGTGCGCATCCGGGGACCGCTGGGGGCTGTGCTGTGCGCAGGAGGGTGAGGGAGGAGCGGGGTCCTTTCCCCTGTGGTGTCGCCGTAGACTTGGGCTTTCCTCTGCCTCGGCCGAGTAGAGGGAGGGACGCGGGAGATGCCACGCGGGCCTTGCTCATGCAAGGTGAGCGGGCAGGAAGTACGGACGGGGCTTGGCACCAGGCGCCCCACGTCCTGCGGGGCTTCTTCCTGGAGGCCGCCGCGAGCCAGCAGTTGGGGCGCCGGTGCAGGGCGCGCCCGTGCGGGGGTGCTGAGTGGCTTTCACCCGACTGCTTTCGCAATCGCCCCCTTCCCATCATCAGTTCTCGAGTGTGGTTGGAACGGGTTTTCATTGCCTGGTCTACGGGGCAGGAGCATCACAAGGGTGTCCATCCCCAAGGCCGTGCGGTTGGGGCAGAGAGATGACCGCCAGTGGTCCCTCTTGCTTATTAGCAAAGGAAGCCTTGATAGAAGGGGTGCGGCACCGTCTGCCGCGTGCGCACGGGGAGGAGGCGACCTGGGACTGGGTTGAGCAAGAAGGGGCCCGGGGCACACGGCTGGCAGGCGGCCCCCCGTGGCTGAGCCGAGGCGTCCTCGTCCTCGGACACAGTGGGCCGCGTGCACAGTCTGCGCGCACTGTGGATGGGTGCTGTTCTTAGTGAGGACTCGACTTTGTCTGCCTTGCACGTTGCCCAGAGCCCTAGAGGTTTCGTTCTGTGGAAGGAAGCTTGGGCCTGGCCTGCGCGGGCACCACACGCAGGTCGGTGGCTGGTGGGGACCCGGAGGGCCGGAGCGCTTCTCCCCCCAGGTAGAGATTCTGTTGCTGCCTGGCTACTTCCCCCTCCTTTTAATTGAGTAAACCTCCTTTCTGAAGTAGCTGTGGGCTTACAGGTTCATCGCAGAGACAGTACAGACAACTCCTGTGTACCCCCACCCCGCTTCTTGTATTGTCTGCCTTCTCGTCCGATTTGAAGAGCTAACACTGACCTCTTCCGTACCCGGCCCCCCTCTGGGACATTGGGGCGTCACGTCCCCTCCGGCTCCTCCGGGCTGGGACAGCGTCTCTGACTCTCTGGCTTTGAGGAGGACCGGTCAGGGGTGCTGTGGGACGTCCCTGCGCGGGGACTTGGTTGATGCTTTTCTCATGACTGGACTGGGCCGTGGGTTTGGGGAGAAGGCCACGGAGCCCACGTGGCCTGCTCGTCACAGCGCGGCTTGTCCGGGTGGGGGACGCCGACGTGACTCCCTGTGCCGCTGCTGCCCCTCCGCTCCCGGCCGAGGTCCCATCTGCCCTGTGTCAGGGCGGGGTGCTGGGGACTGGGATGCTTCTGCAGGCGAGTCGGGTCTCCTGGCCCTGTGTCAGTCACAGCAAGTCATTGTGAGGCTTTGGGCATCTGTCCTCTTGCTCTAGGGCCTTAGCTATCTTGGGGACCGGTGACATTGGAAGAGAGAATGAAAGTTCAGTAGCCGTGACCGCAGGAAGTTTACGTGAGTTTACTGAAGAGTCTCGCCGCACCGGTTCTGTCCTCCAACGGGGGAACATGGAAGAACACCGGAGGCCCTAGAACTGTGACTTTGCTCCGGCCGCCCACTTAGCATCAGTTTTCCAGAACGCTGGTTTCTGATCCTTTTATCTGTGCTTTACTTTGGCAGTGCTCCTAAAGGGCTCCTTTGTTGCTAGCGAGGATGGCTGTGCGACTGCCTTTTCTCTTCCCCACCTTCCTGGCCCCCCAAAAGAAGAAAGGATTATCTCCAGAAACTTGGACGGAGGTCGGGGAGGCTCAGGGGGTCCCTTCCTGTGGAGGAAGCCGCCTTGGCTACGTCCCTCTGAGAGAGCGGACAGAGCTTGCACTTCAAAGAGCACCGAGAGCAGATGCCAGAGGGCCGCGGGGGGGGCGCGGGGGTCAGGGTCAGTGCCACGGGGTGCGCTGCCAGGCTGCTCCATTCTGACTGTCAACAGTGAAAACCTCATTTTGTCTTAAACACACTAGCGCTCCCTGAGGCCCCGCGCCACTGCCTGGCCCCAGCCCGCTGCCCGCAGCTCTGCCGTGGACCTTGCCCAGAGCCCAGATGTTGTGTCCACTGAGCATGGACTGAAGACGGAGTTGATGCATAGACGTGAACTCCTGCTTCAGTTTCGCGAGGTTCGGGGAGCAGAGTGGGGCCGTTTCCACTCTGAGGGAGCAGTGGCCTCGCGCCCCAGTGCCTGCGTGCTTCCGAGGGCCGTGTGTTTGCATCGCAGTCCACTCTGGGACAGCCCTTCCTCAGCCCCGGGCGTGGAGACCAGACACCTTTCAGTTAGGGCCCCTTTGCGATCATCTGTGCTCGGGGTATTGGGCAGCCTTGAAACTTTCAAGTTCTAGGGTAGGACGTTTTCCTGATATTTGATTACTTACAGAAATTGTTTACTGCCAGATTTCCCCTGTTATGTTTGCTTTTTCCTAAAAGACTCCTTGATTGGCCTGGGTGGGCATGGCCTTAGACCCCTAGGTGGGATGGGGGCCCGGGCAGCAGGTGGGCCCCGCACAGAACACCTGAGGGCAGGTCTCCCCTCCCCCACCTCCCACCACATTTAACGTCCATGGGGTCTGTGACCTGACCCACTGTGTCCTGGGGTCACTGAGTTGGGCTTTACCTAGTTGGGTAGCATGATAGCAAATTTTTTGACAAAGCAAGGCAAAAAAATTTTTTTGAGATTTTATTTATTTGAGAGAGAGGCAGAAAGCCAGCACGATTGGGGTGGGGGGCAGAGGGAGAGGGAAGCAGGCTTCCCACTGAGCAGGGAGCCCGACGCAAGACTCGATCCCAGGACCCTGGGATTGTGACCTGAGCTGAAGGCAGATGCATAACTGAGCCACCCAGGATCCCAGCAAGGCAGAATTTTAATACCTTTTTCTCCTTTTGTTTTTTAGGTATTCATTTGGTAAGTGAAGTCAGAAAGTCCTCCGTGGGAGTGTAGCATTGTTGGTGGGGTATGTATTCCCATGCTCTTCCCGCTTGTCTCCTTGCCTGAGCCGCGGTCGTCGGCTTGGCAGGTGTCTGTGTTGTCTGAGGTCCGCCGTCTAGTCTGGAATCGTGGCCCACACTGGCTTCCATGCCCACAGTGGTGGACCAGGGCAAGCAAGGAGGCAGGCGATGTTCGGGCGTCTTGGTGTCGATGGCGGTCTCTGCACAGCCAGGATGAGCCGTCCCACGGCAGTGACCACGCGGTGCTGTCGCGGGTCAGTTCCGTTCCCTGGGCGGAAGCCGTGCCATCCTGCAGGCCAGCCCCTCCCCACTCTAGGCCGTGCCAAGTTCCCAGAGGACACACGCTTGTGGAGGGGTCGACTCGGGGCTAACGCTGGCGGGCACCCCAGAGGCCCAAGTGCCTGTTCACTTTGCTGAGGGGAGGACTTGTGGATCCCAAGGCCGTGCTCTGTGGGGAGTGCTGCGCCCGGTGCGAGCCTGTGGAGTCGGGTTTGTTCGGAAAGGAGGGGCAGTGGGCACGAGGCTGCTGGTGGGGGTGAGCAGAGGATAGCCCCCTGTTTCCCTCTGGGCCGAGCCACATCGCGCGCCGGTATCACAGACGGCTGCTCGCTCCAGCGGTCGTGACAGCCCGCACACCCCACCACACAGCACCCCCGGCGCCCAGGCAGAATCCCCGACCACACGAGGAATCCCCAGGGTCTAGTGCCCTGTTGTGACTGGGCGCGAGGCCCTAAAGCACGAAAACGAGCTCTCGGGAGAGGAACTGATTAGATGAGAAAAGAACCAGGTGGAAAGTACGGTATTTGAAACAAAAGACCCCCTTGACGGGCTGGCTGGCAGGGTGTGGGCGACAGCAGGGGATGGAGGGGTCCCAGAGGCCACCAGGCCCAGCACAGCTCAGGTGCCATGGGGAGAGCTCAGAGGTTGGTGGCGTGTGTACGGAGTCCTGGGGGGCGGGGCTCCGTGGCAGAAGTTTGCAGACGTGCAACAACACACAGACGCCCGGCCCGGAGAACCCCGTGAATCCCACACAGCATGAACGGGAGGAGGCTCTGCCTCCAGGTCACCCACACGCTGCTGCAAACCAGGGAAAGGGAGCGCGTTGAAAGCGGTAGGAGAAAGGGGACACGGCCCTGGGAGCTCAGGAGCAATGGGCCCTGCACCGTCGTGCTGACATGGGAACCGGGACCCTGTCTGGGGGAGTGAGAGAACTCAGGGTCCAGGGGCAGACTTGGGGTGCCAGTGTGGGGTTCCAGGTCACGCGGGAGGGACAGGAGGGATGGAAGGGTAAGCTGGGCGTCCGGGAGGAGTGCCAAGCACGGAGAGCGGGAATCTGCCGGGCAGCATGAACGCCTCCGCGCCCCTCTTTCTTTACACACACCTGATCATTTAAAGAAAGTACGTTGTTTGCCCTGAGACGGATGGTGCCCCCCAGAGCAGACACACGCGACAGGCTGAGGGCACGCGGTGGGTGGGCCCACATGGTCTCGGGTTTCCATGCGTTATGTGAAGCTGCACAACTTTTACAAAAATACATTATTTATTTATATGAGAAAGAGAGAGAGAGTGTGTGGACCCATGCAGGGTGGGGAGGGGCGGAGGGAGAGAGGGAATCCTGAAGCAGGCACCCCTCTAGCACATAGCCTGACACGGGCCTCGGCCCCAGGACCCTGAGATCACAACCTGAGCCGACATCAAGAGTCAGACGCTCAGTCAACTGTACCACTCAAGCGCCCCTGCCTTTGTTTTTGTTTTGTTTTTTTAAAAATTTATTTATTTTATTATTTGAGAGCGGGTGTTCATGCAGGTAGGGAGGGGCGGAGGGAGAGAGAAGCTTAGCAAACTCAGTACTGAGCATGGAGCCCGACCCAGGGCTCAGTCCCACGACCCTGAGATGGGGGCCTGAGCTGAAACTTGCCACCCAGGCTGAAGGAGAGTCGTGCGGGGCAGAGGGTGCTCCGGGAGACAGGTGAGGCCCCAGCTGCACCGGGTCGTGTCGGAGCAGTCGGGAAGGCACTCCGAGCTGAGAGCCGGAATGGGAGAGCATGATGGGATCAGAGGGGAACACTGACCCCGGGGGTACAGCAGTGGGACGGAGAAGGGGGCAGGCGAGGATTGCCTGCGCCGCGCTGCCCGGGCCCTGGCTCAGGAGCTGGTGAGTGGTGACACATCCTATCCCATGTGTGGGGACACCACAAGGCACAGCAGCCATGTCCTGGCCATTAGCAAGCATGACACTGAGAAGGGACCCCGTCGTGTGGGGTTCCATTCCCCGCGAGCCCTCTGTCCCGCCTGACGGAGGAAGGGCAGCTTGCCAGCAAGCAACTCCATGGGGCAGCAACAGGGTCTGCATCCCTGGTGCTGACTCAGGAGGGCAGGGCCGTGACTGGTTCCACCTTTCACCTTGGGCTAAGCCCCAGGGGCAAGAGGGCAAGGAGAGGCCGGGAGAGACATTGGGACTGCGGGCAGGGTGTGCCTGTTTACAACCAGCATGCTAGCACAGCAGCATGCAGTCATGGTCACGGTCACGGTCACGGTCACGGTCATGGCGGGCACTGATGGAAGCCACAGACCCAAGCACAGCCTATTTCTCAGCTTGTTGGCCCCATCCCCAGCTCCCCACCCCACCCGACTGCAGCCTCTCTGCAAATGCTTGTCTGGGGGGTTATGTTCCCTTCAGGAGCTACTGTTTCCTCTCTCTTTCTCTCTCTCTTTTTATATATATATATATATCTTATTTATTTGACAGAGAAAGAGATCACAAGTAGGTAGAGAAGCAGACAGAGAGGGGAAGCAGGCTCCCTGCTAAGCAGAGAGCCCGAGGCGGGACTCAATCCCAGGACCCTGAGATCATGACCTGAGCAGAAGGCAGAGGCTTTAACCCACCGAGCCACCCGGGTGCCCCAAGAGCTAGTTTCTTACACAACATTTGACAGAACAACTCCCAGACATACACCCGTGGAAAAATAGTACTTGCTGACAGTGGGTTGTCAAGAGGTTCCAACTGCTGTTGGAACTGCCAGGTATGGGCTCTGAAATCCAGGGAGGCATCTGGGCGCAGTCCCAGCCCCCAGAGGAGCGAGAAGGATGGGCCAGAAAGAGGTGCCGGGACCAGGGCATCCTTGCGGGGCCTGCAGCTGGCGGACGGACTCTGCCGGGGGTGCCCGCCGTGGCGTGGCGTGGCGGGAGGAAAGCGGGGAACATCGGAGGCTGGAGGAGAGACAAGAGGTGGAGGAAGGTTTAAAGGAGTAAAAGCCAAGAACTTTCTAAAAATGAATGAAAGGCACAGGTCACAGATCCAGGAGACTACCCCACACCGCTGCTCACGTGTAAGGGTGAAAACCAACAGGATGAGAAAGTCTTGCCTCGGCGCCAGAGCGGAGGGAAGACCCCTCTGCCGGCCCACACGAGGCCTTCCCCGAGAAGGCGCGCACACCTCCCCTCGGTGGCCCGCCCGCAGAGCTGACGGGGCCTTCCGGCAAGAGGGGCCCGATGCCCACGGAAGTTGCGTCCACTCAGCGAGAGGAGGAGCATGGCAGTCCGTGCAGAGGAGGGGAGCCTCTGGCCACCTGCAGAGATAGGAGAGCAAGCGAGCATGTACGTTTGAAGTTGCAAGTGAAGCTATTGATCTGTCGTGGGCCCGTGTCCCTCGCGGACTTGTTAGCCGGCTGGACGCAGCTGTCCTGGAGCGGGGGCCCCCTCGGTGGCCAGCGCTGCCGGCGCCTTCCTGGCCAGCCCTGCCCACACGTGGTCTTCCTGCTGGGGTTTGTGCTTCTGTCTGAAGCAAGAGGCAGGCGATGCAGGGATCTCAGGATCCGCTCTTGCGTCCCGCTCGCCAGTGCGGTGGCACGGTCTAGGTGGCGCGGTCTAGGTGGCGCTCCGTGTGGCTGTGACAAGGGAAGGAGCGGCCGTGGGGCCGGGACGGACGTCCGTGGCGAGTGAGAGCACTGCCCCGTGCTTCAGTTTGTGCGACCGCAGGGTCCTTCTCCAGCAGACCTGCCTTCTCCCTGTCTTGCTAAAATCTGGCGCTTTGTGTGATCCTGTAACAGAGTTGTGACCAAGTAGCCATCAGACCCTCACCCCATTTTAGGGTGGCTGAGGCCCCGTGCCCAGAGCCGCGCATTCGGGGCGGTTATGGTGAATGAGCATCAGATCAGCTTCTGTGAAGCCGCCGGAAGCGCCGGTCCATGGCTGTGAAGGGACCAGCATGGCAGCAGACGCAGCCGGAAGCCTACCCCAGGGGACATCTGCAGGGCAGGGGTTCGCAGGGTTGCCCGAGCCGAGGCGGCGGGCTGTGGGGGACCCGTGGCCGCCCGTGGGACAGGCGAGGCCGAGTGCAGGGCCCAGCCCCTCGGGGCCCCGCAGTTGGTGGCAGACGGACCTCGTGCGTGGCTGTGACACCAGGCGGCATCCCGGGCGGGAGCGTTGCTGTCCCAAGAGCCGGCGAAGAGCCACTGTTTTGCCCGGCGTTCAGGCAGTCTGCGGCCATCTGTGCGTTGTGGGCGTCGTCCTGGCGTTCACGAGCGCCAGCTGTGTCGCGAGGAGCCCGAGCCGCCCGGGGTGGGGGTCAGCCTCCCGCGGACCGCCCACCCACCCGCATCAGAGCGCTGCTGACCGCCGGCGGCTCTGGACGCCTTCCCCTTCACTCATTGCAGGGGCCACGCCAGCGGCTGAGGTGTGGCCCGCCTGCCCGGCCCCGAACCAGCACACGAGGAAGACGGAGGCCCTGGGGCAGTTTCCGCTCCGGGGCTGCCTGGGCCAGCCCGTTTCCTGCCAGGAGCAGGTCGTCTGGGCCCGCGTGCACCTGCTCCTACGTGTTCGTCTGTGGGCTCCGATGAAGAGGCCTGCCGAGGGCCAGGCTGCCTGGGAGCACGTTCCCAGCAGGCAAGGCCCGCCGGCGGGCCGCTGGAGCAGCTACCCTAGCACCCGCTTCGGCGGCCACAGGGGTGCGGGTTAACGAGGCCCAGGTGGGAGCAGGTGCGGCCCCTTAGCCACACCTGCACCGTGGCCGGCGCTCAGTAGCCACGTCAGCCCACACGTCACAGCCCGCTGCCGCGGGAAGTCCTGTGGACTCGCTGGCTGGGACTCCAGGGGCACGAACGCGAGCAGCTGCCTTCCCTGACCTCGAAGGACACGGTGGGTGAAGTATGAGTCCCTCCAGTTTGGGACGAGGGCTGCACCACCGGGCCTCTTTCCAGGTACCTTCCCTTTGTTCAGAAGGACGTCGCGTTTCTCGGGGTGTCTGGGTTTCTGGAACTGTTTCTGCTGTCGTAAGGGTCCCCTCTGTGGTGTGAGTGGCTCTGGGACCCGGGGTCTTGAGTGCCCGTTTGCCGCCAGTGGGCCTGTGGGAGGGGCCGGGCACGGGAATGGGGCTGTTTGCTCCGGGTCTCGGGGAAGCGCCCGGCGTGTTAGGAAGTTGTTTGCCGGCCACGTCTGTGTGGAAGCTTTAGTGCGGCCGTGCCTGGAAGGCCCTGGTTTGGGAGCTTTTACTGCAAAGATGGGTCTAAGTGTAATTAATTCAGGTCCCCGCTAAGTGCCATTTCCTGCTCCCCTGGGAATGTGTGCTCAGGGCGGGGGACTTGTCTGACTTCGCTCTGTCCTTGAAAGCAGCCCAGGTACCAACAGGCCCCGCCCAGCTGGTGCTTCTAGTCCCTTTTGCCCAGGAGGGGCTGCTCTTAGCCCGCAGCCGCCTGCCGATGCTCAAGTGCTGTTTGGTGAGGTTGGGGCCCGCAGAGAGCCCCGCAGTCCTTTCTTGGGGCTGAGTCCGGCAACTTAGCCCCAGGTGCTTCTGCAGAAGCAGGCCCCGAGGCCTGGCGTGTTGAGACCTCAAGGTGAGGTTGGCCAGTGGCCGCAGTGGGGACGGTCCCCGTGGCCAGGAGCCAAGCCGTCACAGGGGCCCTCGTGCCCCCTCCCACGTATGAGGAGGATGGGTGCTCGGCTGAGGCCTCCTGTGGCGTTCAAGGCCCCGAGGCTTCTGGAGTGTTTCCAGTCCTAAATGGATCCCGTAACCTCGACCGTGATTTTAGCTCGAGTGCGTGCAGGTGTCCCCCAGGTGCTCTCCCAGGCAGGTCCCGGGTCGGTCTCCCCAACCCCGATCTTCTGTCAGGAGCCTCTGGAACTTTGCTGTTCAGGAGGGCGCAGGGTGCCTCGTGAGTGCGTCTGGTTCATGCTCGGGAGTGCTCCTTCGTGGACTGGTGTCTCCATCGGTTTCGTCACCGCCACCGCCATGTGGGCTTTGGTCGTTCCATCGTGGTTCTGAAGGTCCTTTGTCGTGAGGTCATTAAATGCGGCCACTTCCAAGGCCCGGCCACCCTGCTGAGTGCGGGGACGGGCAGGCGAGCACCGACGGCTTGTGCCTGGGACGTTCACGTCAGCAGGGCCGGAGGGAGCCTCCGGGCCACGTCTGCTTTGGTTTTTCTCAAACAGGGCCGACACATTGAACCCTCACGCGGCGCCTGAACATGGGAAGCGACGAAACACAGGTCCTCCTTGGTTAGGGAGCCTGGGCACCCCTTCCTGGTCCCTGGGGCGTGAAGCCTCTGACGGAAGGATTCCGGGGGGCTCCATGCCGGGGGACATTCCTCTGTGGGAAAAGAGCATTCTGTTTTCACTGCCGGCCCACCTGGCGGGGTACTGCATGCTCTCGGGACCGTCGGTTTCAGTAAGAGGCTCCGTGAACTACTGTTTTATGCTGATGTGCTCAAGGCCGGGTGTCAGCTGTTCCTGGGGCCGGCGGTGTCCGGAGGCCCGGCCACGAACCACTGGGTCAGGGAGCAGGACCTTGGAGGAGACGGGGGGCTGCCCGTGCTCTCACGGGGGCGTGGAGGGCAGGATAGCAGCAGAGGGGGAGCTGAGGGGCTGGGCGGGCAGGTGCTTCTCCTGCGTGGTCGGTGTCTGGTGGGAGCGGGGGTGCAGGGGGGCGCCCACACCTGCTGGGCCGGGCACTGAGGGCAGGTGCCTTGCTGCAGGGCCTCGTCCAAGCCTGCTGTGTCTGTGCTTGGAGATGCAGAGGAGAAGCAGCCCCTTCGGGTGTTGGGCCGTGCCTGCTGTCCGGAGCTGGTGCCTTACGAAGTCTGATTTTCACACAGGCCCAGTGCTGGCATCGATGCTAACGTGGCCTGGACTCTTGAACTCCGGGTCAGTCCCAGCAGCACCTCCTGCCAGCCGTTGTGAATTAAATGCTCCCCGTGACCCCTTACCCTTGCTGCTCTTAAATTCATGCTTTAAAAACAGCTTAATGAGGGGTTTACTGGTCCAATTGGAATTTTTTATTAAAACCTATTAGTGCTGGAGCGGCGCCTGCCCACAGGAAGCGATCAGCCGGCCCCGGAGTTCCAGGCTGACTTGGCTGCAGCAGGTCCAGCAAACCGTTTCCAGACCCTCGTGGCCCCCGCACTGCGCTTTGCCTGGTTCTCATATCCTCTGCTTTAATGTATGGTTCGTCTAATTCCCTTCCCAGCCCCCACGTCCAAGCAAGCAGTTTCTTTTAATCAAATTATTGCCGTAATCAGAGGCAGCCCAGCCTGCTGTCTTGTGAGCTTTCCTGGCGGTGCACCCTTTCGGGGGTGTCTCCCCGCTGTTTCCTGGGTGCTCGGGCTCGACGCGGCCGCTCTCCGAGTGCGGCCCGCAGGTCTCAGCGCGCCCTTCCTCCCCGACACGTGGGGGTGAGAGGGCTTCTCAGCCCTGTTGCTGTTTGGTCTCTCGTCCGCTCCTGTCCCGAGGAAGGACGGAGAAGCCTGGATCCAGCGATTCCCAGAGCCACCACGTGACCCGCGTGGGCTGTGACCGGGCTTCGCCAGCAGAGCTGCGCAGTGCACGGTGAGGAAACGGTCTCGGAGTGCGTGTGCGCCGGGCGCAGCGGGAGCCGCCCTGGTTGGCCGGGACAGCCTGAGAGGGGCCCGGAGCCCGGCGGCCATCAGCCTGTCGTGGCTGAAATTTCAGGTGCTTTCTCAACCAGGGTCTTGGGGTCGGTCCCAATCCGGAGGGGGTGTTCTTGCCTCCCCACCCCCCACCGTCGCCATCCTCTCTTCGCCGGGCTGTCTGTCTGCACACCACAGTTCCCTCTCTGCTCCCCGGAACACCAGGGCGCGGCGACTTCCTGCTGCCAGAGAGGAGTGAGCAGTGAGGGGCTGGGGCCTGGGGGTTTCCCAGGGCACCCTCCCCACGAGGAGCAGCCGGTGCTCCTGGCTGTGACCCACTTGGCACAGTCGTCCCCAGGGGACTAGCTGTGGAAGGGGCAAAGTCAGGTCTGGGGTGCTGGGGCCCTTAGGGGACGTCTCGCACAGTACTGGGTTCTCCGTCCTCGCGTGTGTGCAGCAAACATGCTGCCTGGCTTCCAGTCTTGCCTTTCTCATGTGATGTTTGCTCCTCCCTCTCGTGTCAACCCCTGCCTTATACCCTCTTTGACCCTCTGCCTCCTCAGAGCTGTGTGCACACGTGGACGCACACGCACTCCGGTTACCACCACTGTACCCCTGAGTGGGGCCATGCTACGTGCGTGTCTGCTCTGTTTTCGCTCAGGACTGTCTGGTGAGAGTTCTTTTGTTGGCCCTACAAGGGGGGAAAAATATATATATATATACACACGCACGCACACACACACACATATTTTTTAATTAAAAAAAATTTTTTTTAAGATTTATTTATTTGTCAGACAGAGATCACAAGTAGGCAGAGAGGCAGGCAGAGAGAAAGGGAGAAGCAGGCTCCCCACTGAGCAGAGAGCCCGATGCGGGGCTGGATCCCAGGACCCCGGGACCACGACCCGAGTCGAAGGCAGAGGCTTTAACCCACTGAGCCACCCAGGCGCCCCCAAGAAAATATATTTTAAAGCTCTTTTTTTCTTACACGATCAGTAACATTTTGTTTTTCTCAATTTTTCCCATCACATTTAGCTACCCATTTCCAGTTCTAAACTTGCTTATCTCTTTAATATGCAAAATTCTAGAATAGTGAAGAAGCATTTTGTTGCTTTAATTCGTACTTCTAGTTCTGAATCCATTCGGGTGGCTTTTGTCTGAAATACTTCTGAATTACCTTTTGCTAAATTGTATAGATGTGGATGCTTGACTAACACTTGCTTTTTTGGCTTTTGGATTTATTTCCAATAATTTGAAACATATATGTGAAAAAATGATTTGTATCCAACTTAATACAACATTTTTTTTTAAGATTTTATCTATTTATTTGACACAGAGAGAGGCAGGTGGGGAGGGGAAGCAGGCTCCCTGCTGAGCAGAGAGCCCAATGCGGGGCTCGATCCCAGGACCCTGAGATCATGACCTGAGCCCAAGGCAGAGGCCCAGCCCACTGAGCCGCCCAGGGGCCCCATTAATAGGACTTTCAAACAGGAACGTCACTACAGACTAAATGTGGCAAAGAATGTGCTTTGGAATTAATATAGACAGCATTTCTTGTCAGTCGCAGTAATCACGGTAACAACACGGTCGATGAACTGTTGTCTCCTGGGTGCTGGTGCCCTTGGGGTTAAAAAACATGGTTTTGTCACCACCCCATTTTCTGGAGACTTGGTGCAAGTCACTGTGGCCAGGTCTGAGTGGTACACGCTCTCCCTTCTGCTGTCCCACTGTTGCTGTCATGGCTTCGTGCCGCTAGGAGTGGCCTTCCCACCCCCACGCCCAGTCGTAGTTCTAGCTCCACTGGGCAGCGCTGAGTCCTCGTCTGTTCCCTCCTTATTCCTGTGGTCAAAACTATCATGGGTCTTTTCACATAAGTGGTTTTTATCTGATTTTCTTAAAATTGTGTTCCAGTTCATTAATTTATAGTTTTTATATGTTTCCTCTTTCTGGGAGGAAGGGGTTTATTATTTTCTAAGATTTTGAGTTGATTGTTTAACTCATTAATTTTCCATCTTTTCTTGGCTGCTAATGAAAGCATGCAGACAGGTTGCCACTCTCTTCTGACTGTGTCCTTGGCCTACCCACCCTGTCAGGTCACATTCTAGTGTCTTCCTGACAATGGCACATAGTGTAGGTTTTGGGGTTTTTTTTTAAGCTTTTATTTATTTGAGAGAGGGAGCAAAAGTAGGGGGAGGGAGAAGCAGGCTTCCTGCTGAGTGGGGAGCCCAAAGCAGGGCTCCATCCCAGGATCCTGGGATCATGACCTGAGCCGAAGGCAGACACTTAACCAACTCAGCTGCCCGGGCATCCCACATGCTGCAGTTTTGTCATCATCAGTGCTGATACTTATTTGGTCCAAGTGCTGTTCAGAGAAGAGCTTCAAAAATCCCAAGCCCTTCAGAGTTTCATAGTCGATCTTCTGTTGATCAATTTCTGATTTTAGTACATAGTGAGCAGATAAGTGGGCCTGAAGGTTGTTCTTTCAATTATTTAAAAAAAAAAAAAAGGTGTGTATGGATTAGAAAGAAACTGTATCACACGCTTCTAACAACATCAAAAAGGATCTTCTTTGACCTCTGCTCACGCCCTTCTGTTTCCCAGAGCAACTCCTTGACTCCTTCTACTACTGATGGTATTTGCTTCCTTATTTCTGAATGATACAGTTTGTAGATGATTCCTGGTGTATGCTCCTAGACTGGGTATCCTTCTTACTAGGAATGGTAAGGATCACTTTCTGCTACCTCTAATTCTCTTTCCCTTACCACCTCAGTAGAGTTATGTCGCGGATATAATTTAGGAAAGTCATGCTCACTCTTTATATTGTGTAAACGTCAGCTGCTGAGCCAGCAGGAATGGCGCTCAGTTGTTTCTAATAGCTCCTTGTTTCTCCTGGAGTTAATAGTTGCTCCTCTTTTTTGGTTTGCTTTTCCATCTCTGATCACGCTTCACCATTCCATTCCAAATGCACCAACACAGCCGCGTGACCTCTCTGTGCTGACTCACACATGTTAAATAATCTATCACTTCCTTTCCCCCTTCACAGAGATTTCTGCTTGGGAACCGTAGCCCCCTGGAGTGGATGCTTTACAGGCCCCCGGATTTGGAGTTACGGTTCACAGAGTGGTCCCAGTGGTGCTAGGGGGAAGGCTCAGAGACACTCAGAGACACTCCACTGCCTTCTTCCGCATGCATCTTCTAGAGCACCGTTCTTAGGAAGGGTCCTTTTTAAGCGCTTGTCTTGATCACATTGTAGAAAGAGCACTACAAGCAGCGGGGGAGACGAGTCCTTCCCTCTCCTTCCCCAGCACTAGCAGTTGCCTTTCTGAGGCAAGAACCATCACACCCCCATGCTCTTCCCTGCCAGGTAAACACTAACGCGTCCTGAATCACCGTGAGTGGCTGAGAGGCCAGAGAAGGGCTTTGGTCGTCAGACACCACTGCAGCCACCGGCTGGCCTGGAACCTCCAGAATCGGTGTGTGTCCCTGGAGCTTCCTGGCTCCAATGCCCCATTGTTGGATGCAGGAGGAACCCAGCGTCGGCAAGCCTGACCTCTGCCGGCGCCAGTAACAGGGAGAGGCATTGTTAGGTTAGCCCGGAGTAGCAGCTGTGTGCCCGTTTCTTTTGTAAATGCTTTGATATTTTAAAACAGAAATTTTAAGCAAGGAGGCCGTGCTTTGTTGCTGTTACAATAGCAGCCCTTGTGTGCGTGGACTCGTTGAATGGAGGTCCTGATACCGGGGCTGTTTCAGTGCCCTTAATAGTTCCTAAGTGCACAGAACACCTCTCTTCTCAGCGGCTGGTGTCCTTTTCCTGCGGGGAACTTCACAGCTCTTTGAGAGGAGGTCCCTGTGCTTACTGTGGCGTGCTGGTGCGTCTCGGATCTAAATTTCTGGGACAGGGCGGAGCACCGCTGGTTTTCCACCTGGCTTTAGCCTCAGCGAGCGGCTTTTGAGCATTCAGGAGACTTACCTGCAGACAGGACTGTGATACACTTTTGTGCCACATCCATTCACACGGACTTGGCCTCCAGACTGGCTGCTCCCACTGTGGGATACGGCCCCAGGCCCACCTCTGTTTGTCTCCCAACTCCCCCCGCACCGACGTGGGTTTGTGTGTGTGTGTCGGTTTATCACTGATCTGCCTGTCCTCCTGCCCGAGAGAGTCAGCCCATGAGGGCCGGGGCTTCGCGGGTCCCCCAGCATCACCGCGGCACACAGGATGGGGGAGCTCGATCACGGCGTGGCTGGTCACGGTGAGCCTGCACGTGGGTCCGCGCTCAGATGCCACAAGGAGGCAGTGGTCTGGGTTTGTAGAAGTGGCTACACATTCTTACGTTGTCATTCTTCTCTAGACCGCCGGAGGCTCAGGAGTCCTGCTTGGTGTCGTGCCTGACGTGTTCACGGAGAAAACCGATCAGGGCGTTCGATGTTCCCCAGTGCCGTGGCTCTTGAACTCAGACCACGGGCACAGCTGCTCCACGCGTTCTGGCGTGTGGGACATGGCTGCGTTGATGCACACACAGCCGTTCCTAGGGACTCCACTGGCCTCCGTGGCATGACAGCCTCAGGGGTGGGAAAGTGACACCTCTTCCTCCTCCGTGCTGTGAGCTGCACATAAGAGACGCACTGAGCAAGATGTCCACGGTGCACCGATTAGACCCGACTAGGGGCAAAGCGCAAAATGGAAAGCCAACCACAGAACAGGAGGTACCACGCGAGGTCCCTGTGAGGTCTGTGCTCCTTGGCACCAGCCGGGGTGAATTCAGGGCTAACAGTGGCATGGCCACGCTTTGTTCCCAGGTTGCGAGGCGAGAGGTGGCTCTGGTCTGGGGCAAAGCCCCGGTATCCTGTCCAGGCGCAAGGCCTCGCGAGCCCGCTGCTGACCTGAGGCCGTAGCTTGGTACCTGGTGGAGCGGCGTCAGCAGCACTTGTAAACGATGATCTGGACCTAGTTTCTGACTCTCAGAAATGTTGCCGAGAGACGTGCAGGGGCCGCATCAGCCTTAATCCTGCGTCCCTGCAGGTGGCACGTAACTGGGGTCAGACTGAGACATCGGCAATGGCAGGGCTGTCGACTGAACCAGACCGTGGTTGGGCTTCTCCGGCTTCCCCACCGGTGCCCCTTCCCGCCCCGGGGCCTCTCCCAGGGCCACACTGCACTCTGTCGCCGCGTCTCCTTGGGCCCCTCTGGTCTGTGGCGGTCTGTAGGACCTCCTTGGCTCTTTGTGAGCTGGTCATTCTGGGCAGTTCTCGTCCCATATTTGCTCCGATGCCCCCACACTGGGTTTGTCTGGTGTTTCTGGGACGAGACGGGTCACAGAGGCGAGGTGCCCTTGTCACCGATCAGGTGCCCGAGTCCACGTGACTCGCCGCGGGCCTGGATCACCTGGTGAAGGTGTGTTTCCAGGTGTCTCTTCCCGCGGGTTCCCTGTCCCCTGGAAGCCCGTCACTGGGCCCGGCCCCCGCCCCAGGGGAGGGAGGACTCTGCTCCAGCCCCGGGGGGCATCTCCCCGCATCACTGGGAATCCCTCTGTGAGGAAGGCTCGTGTCTGCTCCCCACGTCTTCACCAGGGCTCACGTCGAGTGGGGCTCCGGGTTATGCCCCACACCGTTCCAGAAGATGGGTGTCAAACAATGTGTGGCTATACATTACAGTCACATAGTCACTAGAAATTGGGGAAGTTTTTGGCTTTTTTTATTTATTTTTAAGATTTTGTTTATTTATTTGAAAGAGATCACAAGTAGGCAGAGAGGCAGGCAGAGGGGAGGAAGCAGGCTTCCTGCTGAGCAGAGAGCCCGATGTGGGGCTCGATCCCAGAACCCTGGGATCATGACCTGAGCTGAAGACAGGGGCTTTAACCCACTGAGCCACCCAGGCGCCCCTGGGGAAGGTTTTTTTTTGAGATTATACAATTGTCCTATTTTTTTCCTTCAAGATTTGCCTGCTGATTTAGGCTTCCCTGTGGCCATGATTACTGTGATGTTCTGGAAGTGATTTTCCTTTCCCTCATTCCTTCTTTGGAATTCCCCTGCGTGGAAGGGCGGTCCTTTTCCCCCCAGTTATTTATCAAATACTCGTTTGTGTTGCCGTGGCCACTTGCGAGTTCTCACGGAGTAGGATCCCTCATGAGGAGGACCCGCTTCGCTGCTCGTCACCCAGCTGTGGCTGTGGGAGCCCCGGGGCCGGCTGCCTCGGCCTTTTGGAGCCCCCTCCTCCCCCGCCTGACTTCCCAGCCTACGGGAGCTGCGGGCCCATCCAGTGACGTCCCTTCTGCAGCTGTCACTTCAGCTTTCTCCCTAGGCCCTGGTTCCCCGTCAGAGAGAACAGCGTTAGGCGCCACAGCCTGGGCGCTGGGTGTGCTTGTCGCCGGCGGGGTCATGGTGGATGGAGCCAGGAAGTGTGCGAGCACTTAGAGCCCAGCACCGACAGGCTGGGAGCGCCCCTCGGACCCGGATGCCCCTCCGAGGCCCCGGGCTGCGGGAGAGCTGCCCGCTCTGCTGGCGCCCCCGCCGTGATGCTGGGGAGCCGGCTGCGTGGGCGCTGACGGGGCTTCTCAAGTCCACACCTGTGCCTGCGTCGTGGAACCTGGGGCGGGGGGGTCCCGGGGGGTCTGCACTGCCCCTCCGAGTGCTGTGAGCCGGCGACCGCTGCAAAGGATAAACACGGAGCAGTACGGCCCAAAGAGGCCATCGCAGCATCTGGGAATCTTAGAAAAAGCAAGCAGGATGTGTGGGCAAGGCGCACAGAAACCGTAAGCACGGAGCGTGTGTATCACCGTGCAGCGTCTGCGCGCACGTGCGTGTGCTCTGGTACACGGACCTGTTACCTGTGACGTGTTGTGCTTGTGTCCGGCCCGCCCACGTGTCTGCTCGCGGCGCGCCAAGGGCTTGTGGAAGGCGTTTCCACTGTGCGCCCGCGCGAGGGGACCTCGGTGTCACAGGGCGCTGTCCTCTGCGGAGGCATTTATGACAGAAACTGCAAACGCACTGGAACAGCGAGCCATTCCGCTGAGCAGTTTTCGGGACTGAGAGCCCGTGACGTGATTCAGCCAGGAGCTGCGGGAGGCAGGCGTTAAACCAGCAGCAAGCGGGGCTGCCGGGCGCCGGGGCGGACTGTCTGCAGCAGCCCGGGGTGGCCGGGCAGCCAGGTCCCAGCGCGAGCCCATGACCCAGCGCCACCTCTTGAGGACAGCGTGGCCACGCGGGTATGGCTTGGCCTCTTCCAAGTGCATGAGCCTCTGGGTCGCCGGCCTCGCTTTACGGTTTTGTCCGGCAGGGCTGGGCTGTGCGGAAAGACTGCAAGGGCTTTGCCACTGTGTGTGCGGCAGGAGAAAATGGAAACCGCCCGAAAGGTTCAGCCACGGAGGAGTTAAAATGACATCTCTGTGGCTTACTAAACGTAAGATTTAATGATACAAAAATATACTTAAAATATATTAAAGTGAGGTTTAAACTACGTGTACTCTATTCCATTGCTACTTCTGAGAAATCCTTTAAAATGATTTTGAGGTACAGGATCAGGGAATTAGACTTCTCTCTAAGTGATCAGGTCACTTTTCTTTTAGTTCCACTTTGAGCAGGTTTGCTTTCCATTAAGAATTAGTAAAGTTGGTGGCATTGGTTTTAATAAGTTGGTTCTAGTAAAACGCGATCAGCGTTATACAGAAGGTGAACAGCAGAGGGGACCACGCTTCCAGAAGGCCCCGAGGAGTCCGGCTCGGGACAGGGAGGGCAGGGGAGCCGCTGACACTTCGGCTGAGGGCTGCAGTGAGGCCCACTCCCAGCTAGGGGCCTTTGGCTTGGTGGAAACTCCCTTCCTTTTCTGGGACTGGGGGCTTCATGGTGTTTATGGCTAGAGGCAGGATTTGGACAGGTTCAGGGGCCTGTTCTGAGTGTGGGGGCGAAGGGGGCCTGCCCCTCCTGGGGCTTTGCGAGGAGTGGAGGTCTTCAGGGGACGGCGGGGTGTTCAGACTAGGAACAGACTTGGATTTGTCTCTCCTGTTGGCCAGTCCGAGGTTGACCTGTGCTCTGTGTTGCTCCTGGCAGGACTGGACACAGTCTATCTAGGCCCTCTTGGTGGTGCGTGGAGAGAGCCCTCTCAAGTGTTGCACAGAAAGAGTCCCTCTAGGTGCCCCGCAGGTGGTGTGAGGAGACATCCCCCCCCCACCCCGGAGGTGCGTGGACAGAGCCCCCTCCAGGTGGTGTGTGGAGAGAGCCCCCCCACCAGGTGGTACCAGGAGAGAGCCCCCAGGTGCCCTGCATACAGTGCTTGGAGAGAGCCCTCCCCAGATGGTGCCTGGAGACGGCCTCCCCAGGTGGTGCATGAAGAGAGCCCCCCAGGTGCCCCCCAGGTAGTGTGTGGAGAGAGCCCCCCCCAGGTGGTATGTGGAGAAAGCCCCCCAGGTGCCCCCCAGGTGGTGCGTGGAGACAGCCCCCACCAAGTGGTACATTTAGGGAGTCGCCCCCAGGAGGTGTGTGGAGAGAACCCCCCCAGGTGGTGCACGGAGAGAGCCCCCCCAGGTGTCCCCCAGGTGGTGTGTGGAGAGAACCCCCCCAGGTGGTGCATAGAGAGGGCCCCCGAGGGGCCCCCCAAGTAGTTCGTGGAGAGAGCCCCCCCAGGTTGTGCATGGAGAGAGCCCCCGCCCAGGTGGTGCATGGAGACAGCCCCTGCCAGGTACTGCATGGAGAGAGCCACCCAGGTGCCCCACAGGTGGTGTATGGAGAGAGCCCCCACCAAGTGGAGCATTAAAGGAGTCGCCCCCAGGAGATGCGTGGAGAGAACCCCCCCCAGGAGGTGCACAGAGAGAGCCCCCCCCAGGTGCCCCGCAGGTGGTGCATGGAGAGAGCCCCCTGCCAGGTCGTGCGTTTAGGGAGCCCCCCCAGGTGGTGCGTGGAGAGAGCCCTACAGGTGTCCTACAGGTGGTGCATGGAGAGAGCCCCCCCAAGTTGGTGTGTGGAGAGCGCCCCCTCAAGGTGATGCATTGAGGGAGCCGCCCCCAGGTGGTCATGGAGAGAGACCCCCAGGTGGTACGTGCAGAGAGCCCCCCAGTTGCCCCACAGACAGTGTGTGGACAGAGCCCCACAGATGCCTGCAGGTGGTGCATGGCGACATACCCCCCGCCCCGGGTAGTGTGTGGAGAGAGGCCCTCCCAGGTGGTGCGTGGAGAGAGCCCCCAGGTGGTACGTGCAGAGAGCCCCCCAGTTGCCCCACAGACAGTGTGTGGACAGAGCCCCACAGATGCCTGCAGGTGGTGCATGGCGACATACCCCCCCCCCCGGGTAGTGTGTGGAGAGAGGCCCTCCCAGGTGGTGCGTGGAGAGAGCCCCCAGGTGGTACGTGCAGAGAGCCCCCCAGTTGCCCCACCGACAGGGTGTGGACAGAGCCCCACAGATGCCTGCAGGGGGTGCAGGGCGACACCCCCCCCCCCCCGGGTAGTGTGTGGAGAGAGGCCCTCCCAGGTGGTGCGTGGAGAGAGCCCCCAGGTGCCCCTCAGGTGGTATGTGGAGAGAGTCCCCCCGTGAGGCAGTGCATGAAGAGAGCCCTCCCAGGTACCCTGCAGGTGATATGTGGAGAGGGTCCCCCCAGGGGGTGTGTGGAGAGAGACCCCCCCCCCCAGTGGTAGGTGGGGAGAGGCCCCAGATATCTGGCAGGTGGTGCATGGAGACACCCCCCCCCAGATGGTGCATAGAGAGACACCCCCCTCCGGTGGTACATGGAGAGAGCCCGCAGTTGCCCCACAGGTGGTGCATGGAGACAGCGCCCCCAGGTGGTGTGTAGAGAGATGCCCCCGACCCCGTACATGGAGAGAGCCCAGAGGTGCCCCGCAGGTGGTGAGTGGGAAAGCTCCCTCTCCCAGTTGTGCGTGGAGAGAGCTGAGGGTCCAAAGAGTGGTCATCTAGGAAGCGGCATCTAGGTTAGCGTGGGAGGAGCTGGTAAGGCAGGGAGATGGTCTGCTGGAGCCACTGAGGGAGCCCAGCAGTGGGCGTGAGCCTGAGGAAAGGATTTGGTGCCTGGGATCTGCAAGGGCAGTCCACAGAGCAGGGGCCGTGCTCAGTGTGGCCCTTGGTGCTTCATCAGGCCTGGTGACTTTACTGCTCTCCTGTCCGCTCGTCTGTGCTGTGTTTCTGATTTTGTGGGTTTTGGTGGCAAGAAACCCCCTTCCATCTGCGTAAGAGCTGTGTGATCTGCCTCAAGAAAGGCCCAGCGCTTGGGGCTGAAAGCTGTGACTCAGGAGACAGGAAGCTGTGATTCTCACCACGCCAAGTGGCTCTCCAGGCCTCAGAAGCTTCTGGACTCCCCACAGCTCGGCCCCTTCCTAAATTCTAAGCATGTATTTGGTTGTGTTGACTCGGGCTCTCACTCGGTGTCTGGGCCCAGCCTGCCTGGGCACAGTACCCGTTCCCACAGCGTGGCAAGGTCAGCGCCCGCCACTTAGAACAGACGCCCTCATGCAGCCCTCGCGCCCGCCATTCGGTCACTTGGCTTTAAGACCCGGATTGAGACTGTCAGCTGAGCGTCCATAAATGGACAGTTCTCTTCCCTTTTTTCCCTTTTGATGGTGCCAAAATCAGCAAGTATAGTCCTAATCCCCAAGAAACATAGTGACGGGGGCACACCTGGTGGGGGTGTGAGCGGCAGGGGGCTTCTGTGTCCACTGGAGCTCCATGGTTTGGGAGCAGGACACCCCCTCTTACGTGGTCACCAAACGGGAACAGAACCCTCAGTCTTAGCGAATGTGGCTGCCGGACCCCAGGACCCTGGATCGTCCCTCCCCTTCTGTCGGGCCCTGCAGGCTGGCATGTCCACTGGCTTCCGGGGGCGGCGCTCTCCCCGTCAGCACACCGCGGTCGCCGGCCCTCCGGCCCTCGTCCGCCTCCAGCTCCTCACCTCCTGGAAGCCGGCCACCGGACAGAGGATGGGGCGACGAAACCGCTGTTAGAGCTTCGCCTGAAGAGTTCGGCTGACCTCGCCATGCTCCCGGAGCCCTGGCTTTCAGCTGCTCTGCTGCTGTCCTCGTCTGGAAAACGCATGCACGCTCTGCTGGCGTTTTTAAAAATCTTGTGTGTGTCTCTATAAAGTGTATGGCTTTCCTTCTGAATATCTTCTTAAAAGACTTATTCCCATACTCACTGTAAGCTTGGCTTCTAGAACAAACGGCAGTTTAAAGCCCTGCATTTCACAGGCTGGTAGGATTTGTGGACATGCTGGCAGTCGGTTCTAGATGTCCCAGCGGATGGGAGAAGGCCCTGCTCACTGAACTTAGGGTGGTGACCCTGGGAGTGTGCAGCGAGGGTCTGCCATGCTGTCTGGAGCGGACCGCAGGCCGCGCTGCTCAGGGACGCGCCCCCGGCACAGCCCCCTACAGCAGCACCTTGGAAATGTCGCGAGAGTTCCAGCAGGTTCCAGCAGGTTCCAGCGTTGCCAGCCGCCTCGTGAATAGATACCTTGTGTGCGGTTGCTGTGTCTGGAGGAGGCCGCGGTGTGTTCCATAGCTGTCGAGGCCTCCTCCGCGGCCCCCGGGCACCCAGACAGGATTCCGCGAGCCGCTGACTGCCTCCAGCCCTGCCGTCCCCTGCCCGTCGCTGTTGGGCTAGCCACTGGCTCCAGGAGGCATCAGAGCGGGGTGCCTCGCAGGTTCGGGGACGTCTCTCGCTGTCGGTCGGAAAGCACAGGCTACCTTCCCTCGCTCTGCGATGGTGAGATCGGCGACGGGCCAGGTGTTACCAACCCAATCCGTTCCCAGAAAGTTCTCCGTCAGCAGCCCCGGAAGGCCCGGCCAAGGTGGTGCTGAGTGTCTGGATGCGGCCCCCCAGGGCCCGCCCGGGGCACATGTTCTCATTCTGTCATTCTGCTGGCATTTCTCTGCGATTTTTTTTTTTTTTAATTGAATCAACTTTCCTTCTTCAACTCCTTGGTCGCTTGAAACCCAGCTTCTCCGGAAAACTCAAGATAGAACACTTAATCTTTCCCTTGTCAACTTTCAGGAGAATCACTGGTCCCTAAGTGCCCTATAGGGTTCCTTTTACTGTCATTTGCAATTGCTGCCAGTGCCTCTTGATAGTTGAGCTCATTTTCTGTAGATTTTTTTTAACTTTCTGTGTAGGCAATCGTATTTTTTTTCTATGTCAAGTCTTAGAACTTTTTTCTTATTTTTACAGTGGCTAAGAATAAGTGTTACATAGGACGTTTTAAATCATGTCATGAAAAATTTTAAACATGCCAAAAGAGCTTAAAGGATTGTGTGGTAAAAACCCATATATGGACCATCTAGCTCCTACAGGTTACATTTTACTAGCTTTTTTCCTTTATTTGGCTGATCTCTTCATCTCTCTGTCCATCTGTCAATCCACAGTCTGTTGTGATGCGTTTCAAAGTCCGCGTCCTATGACCCACGTACTTGCCCTGATCATTAACTTCAGCACCGCTGGTCGCTTGCTAGACCGGAGTGCTGTCCCCGACAAAGAGTTCACACGCTGTGAGACGCACAGATCCTAAGTACACAGTTTTAGAGTCTGGCAAATGCATACACCTGTGTGACCTGCTGTCAGGATGGAGAAAATTCCCGTCACTCCCGTGTAAGCGGAGGGAGGGCCCTGTCCGTTGTGAGGTGGGTCTGTCCGCACCCGTGCTCTCCGAAAGGAGGGAAGGTCTGCTCCGTGCCTGGCTTCTTGGCCCACTTTCCAGAGCTCCTGCTCAGCCGGTACCTCTCTGCAGACAGTGTGCCTGTCCGTGCCCCACTGGGGATCCTTGATTTTGGTGGCCTTGGGGAAGGGCCATCGTTAACAGGGAATGTCTGAGAGATGAAATCAAAATGACCCAAATGAAAGCCGGTCTTTGGTAGCTGACAGTGGAGAACCGTCTCTTGCTTTCTCGTAGGCTGCGGTGTTCCTCATAGTGACCTTTCCTAAGACTGTGTCCTGTGCTCGCAGGCAGCTGATCTGTCCTCCGAGGGACGCGAGTGCCTTCTCCTCTCACTTGTGCTGGGCTGCTCGAGTGCCTCCTGTCCTCCGAAAATCCTTGACTGTCTCCGCATTCTGTGTCTGCGGACGGTCTGGGTCCTTGCCGTGTGAAAGCGCCTGGGTTCTCGGTTCTGCTCTGGGAACACAGTTGCGGGAGGTGGAAGGGTCTGCATTAGGTCCGCGGTCTGCTCGCCTCCATTGTCTGGCAAGAAGGCAGCCGTCACTCACCCGGTCACTCCTCCGGACCTAGCGCCGCGTTTTTCTCCGACTGCGGGGGAGGGTTTGTCTCCGGTTGACGGCAGGCTGACTCTGTGTGGTATTTTTTGGACGCTGTCTTATGATTCTCTGAGGCTCCTGAATCTGCACCTTTTATGTCTTTTACCAAATTTGAGTAACTTCTGCCAATATATTTTCAGGTTTTTTTCTGCCCCTTTCTCTCCAAGGTTCACTGATGTGTATGTAGGACCATCTGATGGTGTCCCCCACTTCCTGAGGGTCTGTTCTTTTGTTACTCAATCTTTGAAAAAAAATCTAGGGGCGCCTGGGTGGTCAGTCGGTCCAGCATCCTACTCTTGGTTTCAGCTCAGGTCATGATCTCAGGGTCCCGGGATCGAGCCCCGTGTCGGGCTCCCTGCTCAGTGGGGAGCCTGCTGCCCCCGTCCCTCTGCCCCTCCCCTGCTCCTGTGCTAAAAAAAACCTTAGGGAAAAAAAAAAAAAGATCTGTTATTCAAGTTGAATAACGTCAGTTGAGCTATTTTCACGGTCACTACCTTTTTGTTCTCTGTCCTCCCGGCTGTTACTGCATTCATCTAGTAAAATTTTAATTTCAGATATTTTCTTTTCCAGTTCTAGAATTTGTCGGGTTGTTTTCTTGTAGTTCTGTTTCTCTGTGCAGTTTCCCTGTCTGTGCATGCCTCACGGGCGTGTTTCCCTTCACGCCTGGAAGACACTTAGCCACGTGCCCACCGCGTCTTGTGGAGTTGCGTGCTGGGCGCGGCGTGAGTGGAGACGGGAGGTGCGTGACGTGCAGTTGGGGCACAGCGAGCGCGTCGGTCGGGAGGCCGTGCTGGGACACGCTGAGGCCCAGTCGTAAATTTTACGTCCTGAGAAGGAGGCATCTCAGCAGACACTTGGCCAGAGGGGCCAGGAACGGGCACTGGGGGCAGAGACCTAAGGTGGGCCCGGCCTCCAGCGAGGGAGGAGAGCCGGGTGGAGCGGAGGGGTGGGGGGGCCGTCCGTGGGGCGCCGGTGAGCTTCGCCCTCTCCCTGCCGGGGCCTCGTGTGTCCCTCGTGGGTCACACTCATGTGCTGTTTCCCTCCGGCGAGTCACGTCAGCTGACTTAGCTGAAGCCCGTCCCCCGTCGTACACGGACCCTTCCAAAAACAAAAAGCATTTCTGGAAACCTGCCCTGACGGCCTCAGGGACGCGGTGCCCGTGGACATCACTGGCCCTTCCCCTCACCAGCCTGCCCCCAGGCTTCTCTGCGCACAACCTGGGAGCAACACTGGCCTCCGGCAGTACCTGCAGGGTCCTCGTTCTGTGCCTGACGCCTGCCTCTCCTCTCCGTGGCCCCGTGGAACGTACACGCTGCCCAGCGGGGTCTGTGGGGTGGGCCGTGCCTCAGTGGCTGTCCTGGCTTCCAGACCCGGAGCTGCCGGTCACCTCACCGGAGGGCCAGAAACCTCTCCCTCTCAAAGGGGAGTGAGGCCAGTCCTGCCGCGTGTGGGAAGGGGGGGCGCCGCTGTGCCCAGCGCAGTGACCCCAGGGGAGACCGTGTCTGGGGGGCTGAGGCTGCAGTGCCGCCCGACCTCGGACCTGGGCACACACTGGGCGGAGACGTGCATGACTCCCTCCTGCTGTTCAGAAGAGCTGGCCCTCGCGTGGCTCCCGAAGCGAGCTGTGCACGGTAACGACGTGCCAGCCTCGTGCAGCCGCCAGGCCTGCCCTCCTTCGGTGACGAGGGCGCGCCCCTCAGCGGCTTCGGGGACCCCCGGAAACGGTACGCCCCGAGCACATGGAAGATCGGGAACAGTGGAGGGTGAAAGTGGGTCACTCCGCAGAGCGTGTGGGACGAGTGGCCCACCTCCGCGGGCACGGGGGCCCGGTGTGCACACAGGTGGGCGCTCCCTCCGCTGCACAAGGCCACGCCGTGCGGGGCCCGCGGACACAGGGTGTGTCTCCACGGACGCGCCTCCCGGGGCACAGGAGACCGGAGCATCCCTGCTGCGGCAGCCCCGGACGGCATGACCCGTGCGTCTTCAGGATCCTGACCGGCTGCTCTGAGACCGGCTCCGGCTAGTTTCCGAGCACAGGAAGGAAACAAAAGACAAAGGAATGGTAATGCATCGTGCCCTTCAGCCGGATGTATGTTAGCTATTTGGAATATATTAATCCTAAGAAATCTCTGTTGCTAGATCTAATTTCCGTGGACAGGAAGCATTTTCATATTTATCCCAAACCAGTAGAGCTAGCTAAGGTCATTACTGAGTTTTGTGTTCGGGCTAGCTGGTGACACCTGCACAGTTCTGAGCAGCAGGGGACACCTGGGGCTAGGAAGTCTGGTTGCCATGGTAACGGAGTATTAACCAGCACCGTGACAAAGTGCAGTGGACGGAGGGTCACTGTGTGGGTGTGCAGGTTACAGAGGTCACTTCCTGTTCCCTGCAGCGCCCAAGGACATCCTCACAACACAGATTAACGATTTTCTAAATGATTCGTAATTGGGAGCATGCATGAAGCCTTTAGCTGACTCTTCCGAAAGTATCCACTTGCTAGAAAATTCACTCCTGTTCACGACTGGACTTAAATCCTGCCTCCGAAATGTGGAGTCCCCGGCCTGCCCCTCCTTTCAGAAACCAGGCTTTGTCCCTTGGACTAACAGCCAGCGCAGAGCCTCTCGGGCCACATTCCCCTACTCGGTTCATGCCGGTTCTGGGGGTTCTTGGGGAGACCCACCTCCAACCAGGCCAGGGCTGGGGGCAGGCAGGAGTGTGGGCCTATCTCTGGGGTGAGGCTGGCATCAGTACCGCCCAGCCCGAGGACAAAGGACTGTCCCCGGTCTGTCCCCTTAGGGCAAGGTCGGTCAGATCTACAAGCCATTCCAATGGCCTAAAGGGGTCACCGAGGCCAGGCCTCTCAAACGGTGTCCTTTCCTGCAGACACGTGTGACACATGCTGGCTGTGGCTGGTTGCCACAGCAGGGGGATGTTTGCAGGGGGTGAAGGCGTTGGTACCCGTGAGAGACATGGTAACCCCAGAACCGTGTGGGGCACTCTGTCACCCCCACACCATGGAAAGGGCCCCTTGCGTCGCTGTGGCCCGCAGCCCTCTGGTGCCACAGCCGGACCGTGCACAGCGACTGGCGGGCTGCTTGTCACTCCCCACCCTGGCGGAGGACCGAGAAGGTGGAGAACGCGGCGTGGAAGAGCTGCGCGTGCTCTCCGGGTGCCGCTGGGAGCCCCGGGCGGCCGCGGGGGGGGGCGCGCCGTGCAGGAGTGACAGCCCGTCAGAGGGGAGGCGTCTCTCTGCCTCTTCCCGGTTTCTAACCCGAGGCTAATGGGTTTCCTGCCCCTCCTGTGGATGACGGCTGTCACTCTTGAAGGATCCGTAGGTCCCACGCGTCAGTATTCTCTCTAAGTAACTGTACTAATTTTCAGGAAGGTGACGAGCCCTCGCTCGGTACCGTCTCTCCCAAGCGGCCGTCTGCAGCTTGCACCTCGACCAGGTCTTTGTCCAGGCTCAGAAGCGGCTGCGCTTGTGCCGTGTGGGACCTTGACTCCGGGCGACCTCCTCAGAGGCCCGGTGCAGGCCTCCGAGCCGCCCTGGCCCCGCGGGCCCCTCGCCGGCCAGAGCATGTCTGCCTCCGGCCGCACGCGGGCAAAGCCCGGAGAGACGGCCAGGGCCCCCCACCCCCGCACCGTTGGCCTCAAGGCGCCGTGCCCTCGGCCGCTCCCCGGTCGGCAGGCACAGGTCGGGCCTGTGGGCGCTGGGTTCTCTGGGTGTTTAACAGAAGAGCACCTTTACTCTCCCCGTGTCCCCACGTAGGGCAGAAAGCTCAGCGCCACTGGTACGCTGGTTTTATTTCGAGAGCAGGTCCCTGAGATGAGCCAGAGGCGCAAGACGCGGGGCCCACAGACCGAGGCCCTGTGCTTCTGCATGTGCTGAGGGTCCGCGTTCAGCACATTCCGTGGGGTCTTTCCTCAGGCTCCCCGCAGCGGCCTGGCAGACAAGGGCGTGTGCCCCACAGTGTGAAATGCTAGCTCCACCGCACCAGCCAGGAGAGCAGCCCCCCGGCCCCGGCCCCACGAGCCACCCACCGACCGCAGGGCTCTGGGCTGTGGCCGCCCTCTGACCTGGAGGACGTGAACAGTGGTGGTTGGCCCCGAGCTCTGGGCAGAGCTGCATTGGGGTTCACGGTCCCAGCAGCAGCACCGGGGGGTTGGCCGTGCTGCCTCTCTGAGTGTGGCCCAGCCCTGGTCCCACTGCCTATCTGGGGACATGGCCGAGGGGCTAACCTAGCTTGGGAGCTGCCCGCCGGCTGACAGCTACTCCGGCAGTCAGTGTCCAAGTGTCAGGGTCAAGAGCGCCAACCCCACATCTCTGAACTGGAGGACTCCCCCCCCCCCCCAATTCACGTGGAAGCTTCCCAAATGTGGCCTGCTCACTGCTTGTCTACACTATTGCAAATAAGCCAGTAGGTTTCTGGAAGGGGCCGTTCCGGAAAACAGGCAGCTGCCTGGACCTCGGGCTTTGTGGCTTCCTGAAGGATGTCAACCAGCCATCCCCCCAGAGCCGTGCGGGACCGCACATCAGCAGCATCCCTGAGAGACACGCAAGGGGTCGGAGCCTTTTAGAGTCACCGTGGAAGAGAAATGTTTTTCTTAAAGATTTTATTTATTTGTGAGAGAGAGAAGGAGAGAGTTGCGGGGGGTGGGGGGTTGTGCAGAGGAAGAGACAATCCCAAACGGACTCTGCCGGCTCCATCCCACGACGCTGAGCTCGTAATGTGAGCCCAAGTCGAGTCAGACGCCGCCCAGCCGACTGAGCCCCGTAAGAGGGCGTTGGCACAGCAGTGCAGGAGCCGGTCCGCGGTCGCCCGTCCGGAAAAGGGCCTGAGTACAGGTGGAGGAGGCGCAGGCGCCCTCCCGGGGGGACTTGGAGCTGTGGCGAGGCCGCCGTGGGGTCTGCAGGTGGCGTTCAGCGCTTGTGACGGGGAGCACCGCGTCGAGGGGCCCCGGCAAGCGTGGGCTGGGCTGTCCTCTGCACCCGGCCACGGGGCTGCGGGAAGCCAGCCGTCCGGGCATCTGGCTTCTGGGGACGCCTGCCCGCCGCACTGGGCGAGAACAGTGCTGCTCCTTGTGCCGCAGCCCAGTCTGCTCAGACTTGACAGGATCCACAGAAGCAGGGGGCTCTGCCAGCGACATTTTCCACCCCAGCGGTGTTGGTGAGCGCTCGTGGCCCAGGGGCCAGTGGCCAGTGACTTGTTGGCTCCAGCTGGATGGGAGGGGGTGGCGAGGGGCTTAGGTATCTCCACTGTCCCTGAGCACGCCAGCAGGGTAAGGAAGGTTCCAGCAGGTTCACAGGAAGCAATAGGGCGGCTGACCCCTGCCAGTCCATGTGAGTCCCCGAGGTGGCCGTGTGTCCCTCGCCCGCCCCGTCACCCGCTTGCCGGCACTTGAGTGGGTCTCTGGGCTCTGCCATTTGCACATCACTTTGACTGGTGTCACTCAAACAGCGTGTTAAAATTCTGCTCGGCACATCTGTGTGAAGTGTAGCGGCAATTAGAGAAGGCGGGCCTGTGCTCTGGGGAACGCTCGGCACCCGCGCCAGCCGCTCTGAGTCTACCAGGGCTTTCCCGTGAGTGCAGGCAGCACCAGCCTTGCACTGGGGGGCCGAGCAAGGGTGCCCGCGCCCACGGGGTTCTGGGCGGACGCCCCACCTGCCCATCTCTGTGGCTTGCCAGGTTCTGCCTAGAAGGCCCCGTGCCTGCCTGCTCGCCGGGCCGCTGCCCCGAGCCGCTGCTCTGTGCCGCAGGGCCTCCTGGCTCCCTCGCGCTCTCGGTGCGTCGGCGGAGGGCCCGGAGCGGGCGGCAGGCCTGAGAGGTCTCTCAACGAGCAGAAGCGCTCCCCGGGGAAGCAGCCGCAGCGCCCGGTCACTTCTGCCTTCCGTGGCATCCCCGGGGCAGGAAGGCACGTGGCTTGGGAAACACGGTCCGTGTGAAGCGAGCCCGAGGTTGACGACAGCCCGCTCTCAAGACAAGACGGGAGAAACTGTCACAAGGAACAAAGTCTGCTTCTTCTGCTTGAGACAAAAAAGGGAGTTTGAAGCAAGGTCTTCCAGCGACGTGAACGAGAAGAGAACCTTGACCCTGGGTGCTCTGTGTCTGGAATTCCCAAAACAGACTAAGTGCTGAGGCTTCCTGCCTTTTCCCTCTCGGAGCTCAGACAGGAGTCGGGCCTCCCGGCGCTTGGTCAGGGCTGGTGGACGCCACTCACTGGGTCTCCACGGAGCAGGGCATGAGTGCCCCTTCCTGGACACAGCTCCCACCTCACATCCCTGCTCCTGAGGGCGCCCCCCACCAAGCACTGCCCAGGCTTCTGCCTGCTTCTGGAAGCCCCTCTGGATGGAGGCAGGGTGTGTGCTGGCGGCCCCAGTGGCCCCAGCACAGGTGCCGGGCACTGCCTCACAGCAAGCCGACCTCTCCCACAGAGGAGCGGGTTTGGAACTGGGACTTCAGAAATCCCCGAAGACATGAGAGTAAGCGGGTCCCCCCGACTTTGTTATGAAAAGTGTCAAACTACAGAGTTTCAAAGACGGGGCACGGTGGGACCCCTAAACCCACCACCAGGGCCGCACTGGGCGTCCGCTCTGCAGACGTCACCCCGTCCCTCGCCGTAACCTTCTGTGCGTGTCAACCTAAGTTGCAGACCCCACGAGCTGTCCGTCCAGCCGTAAAACTCAGGTTCAGAACTCAGTTAAGTTTGTCTGTTGGCGGTTTTGTTTTGTTTTAGGAGGAAATTTACAGTGAAATGCACAGACCTTCGCTGTCTCTGATGAGTCTTGGCCCAGGCACCCCCTGCCGCTCACCCCCGCCAGGTGTCACCCTGGAGGCGAGGTTTCCGTTTCTCCTGTATCGGTTCTGCTCACTCTGGAGCGTTCTATGAATGGGACCGTAGCGCACGGACTCTTGTGTAAAGCAGCTTTCATGCTGCATGAGGTTTTTGAGCAAAATGAGCTCCAAGGGACATGGGCAGCGTGCAGAAAGGCCAAGGGACGGCAGCCTGAGATCTGCTTCCGGTCCCAGCTCCGGGCATGCCTGTGAGAACATGGAGCCGCTGCCACCGCCGTGTGCGCACTGGTCACTGCGTTTCTCGGCAGGGTTTCTGGCTCGCACCCTCGCGTCCCGAGGTGGAGCTGGGCCCCTGACACCGGACCCGTGTCTCCCTCTGGCTTCCCCCTGCCGTAGCGCAGACCAGGCAGACGCTCCCGTCAGGTCGTCACACCACCTGTGTGGTTTAGGGACCATGTAAGTTGAACGGAGTTTGGTGACTTGCTGCTCTGGAGAATGGCTGGTGCTAACGTGGCCCTTTGTGTTCTTCCTGTCCCCGTTGCAGGATGGGAGTCTCAGCTTCTGGAAACAGGATTCCTGGGGATCTTCCTGTGCCCTCTTTGGAGTCTGTCTCGACTGCCCACGGGGACCCCCCCGTCCCAGATTGTGCTGTGGGGCTTTCGGTGGCTGATTTTCCGAATCATGCTTGGAGCAGTAAGTAGAACTCTTATTTACTATGTTTCGGGGGACTGCGTCGCAAAGGAGCCGTCCCTCCCTGCCCTCTTGGCTGGGCCGTGCCTGCTGGGCCCCTCCTGCTGCTCTCCGTGCTCTCTGGCCGCTCTCCGTGAGCCCTTGAGATGCCCCCGGCCCTTTGCACGAGCACTCTCTGTGAACGCGTCCTGATGCTGAGCCTGCTGCACAAGGAGACTCACAGGAAGAGCCCCCGGCAGCTGCCCCTCTCCCCACCAGCCCTCCTGCTGGTTCCTGGGACTGGTTTAAGCCAGTAAGGACAGGGACAAGGCAAGACGTGCTAGAGGATTCGTGTCCATCGGTGCCGTGGTTCTTGGTCCCATTGCCTCAGGGAATGAAGAGGTCGACCAGACCCACAGTGGTGGGTAGCAAAGCCACGCTCTTGAGCGAGAGTGTAAAGCTCCTGGAGAGGCCAGGGGCCGGGCTTGAGAGGGGTGCCCTGTGAGCTTCCACCGTGGGGGTTTTATAAACTCTGTCGAGGAGCTATCGTAAGCCTCCTGAGACTGGGCCCATGGGTTGGCTGCTAAGGTGTGCCGGTCGGGGCTCTGATCACGCACTCATCTGCCTGTTACTGTTCACGTGGTGGTGCTCTCAGGACCGGACATTTGGAGGCTAAGTGATAGTGGCCAGTGTCCTACGGGTCACTGTTTTGTTTCGGGAGGTCCTGTGAGAGCCCCTGCAGAGGCTGCAGATAGCATGCTTTCGTGTCCGTGCACGCGACCGAACGGGATGCTAGTGCGCGGTCGTCTCAGCTTCTTGGTCCCGGCTTCTTGGCTTCATGTTGGGGCCCCTGGTCCGGACGACGTACATGTCCGATGAGCTCCTAACAGCAAGGCTCACAGTCCCCGTGTCACCCCAGAGCAGCCACGCCCGCTTCCTTCTGTCTCCGCCTGCTGAGTCTGCAGACGCATTGCTCTTCAGGGAGCGTCTCCCACAGGCCAGGCGAGCGGGCGGCGCTGTCCACCCGCTGTGGCTGCTCGGTGCCCGGCGCCTGCACTGCCTGCCGCAGATTCTCGGCTCACGCCCTCTCACCGGGTCCCGGGCCCAGGCACTCCCACCACCAACTTCCTCAGGGCCCTTGCAGGTGCACGTGTCCGCCTCCGGTCACCTTTCCGTTTTCAGAAATGCTCTCTGAACCATAGAATCAGGACTGACCTGCTTCCTTCTGACCCCTACTGACCAGGCACAGAGCCTGGCAAATTGCGTTCACTTGCTCTAGCGCTTCTCTCCTTTGGTAACGAGATCTGGGTTTTATCCTGCCACACTAACTTCTCTCGTACCAGACATCTTGTGCAGGTCCGGGAAGTACCTGCTTGCTTGACGTCTCCCCGGGGGCCGGGCCTGGGGGCCAGCACGAGTCCACAGACAGCCTGCTTCTGCCGTGCCCGAAACGGCAGCCCCCCCGCCCGTGTCCCCTGCAGTCCAGATGGCCCGCAGTCTCCCCCGTTCCCCGCAACGGACACTGGCTGGCTGTGTGCCCTGCCTCCCCAGTAGGCGGCCTCTCACTCTCTGTCCGGGGCAGGGTCCGCGTGTCCCATCTCTGACTCAGGCAGGCCCAGCCAGTTCTCCAAGGAGCTGCCTTCTCCCCCACTGTGTACTTCGTGAGCGTGGTGTGGTGGACTCAGGGGGGTTCTGTGGCGCAGAGGGCCCCGGCTGCTTGTGGGACTGCCAGGAGCCCACGCTTACGTGTTCCGGACACCCTCCTGGATGCCGAAGCAGCTTCATGCTGTTGCGGTGGCCGCCTGCGGTCTGCTGATGCCGCACCCGGGGCTCTCCAGAAGCGGCCGGAGTACAGAAGGGGGGCGCTCCGCCTGGGACGTGGGTGCCTGTGCGGGAAGCCGCAGGAGCACGCGTCCGGCTACGGTGTGGCCGGGAGGTGCCCGACCCCGGCAGGCGTGCGCGGCTGCAGGTGCTGGGAGCAGTCATGTGGAGCCGGCCACGAAGGGTGCGTTCTCCAGACTCCGCGTCGTTACCAGGAGGGCCGGCCTCCTCTTCACCGTTCCTTTTCCGCCACCGCGGAAGTTCCCGGCTGCGTCTCATAGGACAGTTAGTAGTGGGCTGAGGCTCCGTGTCCGTCTCCCACCTCATTTTGATTTTCTGCTCAGCTGCCTTTAAAGATGATAGCGTGCGCAGAGCTTCCGTCGCCGCGGGGGACCTGCCTGGGGCAGCACTTTTGTAGATGGGGGCGGGAAGCCAAGGGCCCCATGGGAGCACAGCCAGGGTCGGGGCACGGGGCGGGGAGCTGGCAGGGTGCTGGGCGCAGGGCTTGTGACGCCAGGAGGGGAGCGGCCCCCGCGGGGCCTGCTGGCACCCCCAAGTGCCTTCGATGGCATCATGACTGACGGCTCGCCCCAGCTGCGCAGGAGTTACCGGGAAGAGGTGCAGTTACGTGCTTCTGTCGGTGCGCTGGGTGCTCGTCCTCCTTCGCGGGAGCGCGGAAGCAGAGAGCGCGCGGGAAGGGAGAGCGGCTGCCTGCACAGCGCCTGCCGCTTACCAGGTGACGGGGCCGTGGAGGCCGCCAAGGACGGGGCTGCCTGCAGCTGGGAGCCCCGGGCCCTGACCTGCGCCGATCTGGAGCCTCAGACACAGAGGCCATGGTGGCGGTGTCATCTGCGGCGCCTCCGCTGTGCCGAGAGCTGCGGCCTCCCCTCCTCAGGGCTCCCACGTGTTCATGCTGCGTGGGGCCGTGGAGGAGCGGTGGCAGCGGGCTGCCCGGCTCTCCCTGCACAGCTGGAAACGACCCAGGGTGTTGCGCGGCCCGCATCACACCGGACAGCGGACAGTGGGGCCAGGGGAACAGCTGGTGCCCGCTGGCTCCGCTCCGCCTCACGTCCTGCTGGACTTCAGGGGCAAGGTACCAGAAGGAGGGTGCTGGGCACAGGAACCCCAAGGAGAACACGGCCCGCTGCTGTTGGAGACCTGCAACAGTGCCCAGCTCTGATCGGGAGAACCCAAGGCCGTGCAAACCCTGACCGGAGGACAGTCTTCAGAGTCACTCCCCAGCGCTCTGCAGGGCTGAGGTCATGGAGTGCAGGGCATGGCTCCGCCCGGGGAGCACAGCCACTCGGCCTGCGTCCTGGATGGTCCCGGCGCAGGGGAGGACTTCTGGGGGGAACCGGCAGCATCGGGCAGCGTGGGGAGGTCCTGGCGTGGACTGAACGTGACAGGTGTGCAGGGCCTCCGTGCCGTGTACACAGCCTTCCCGGGCGCTGGGGTGTTCTCGAAGTAAGAGGTAAAGAGCTTACGTACTTGTCGTGTGTGGAGGGGACAGTCCGAGGAGACGCTCTGCTCTTTCAGACGTGCATTACCAACGCGAACAGAAGAAACAACAACTCTGAGAAGTGTCAGGAATGGAGCACCTTTCCAACTGCATAACTCCAGGCCCAGAAGCCCTCGCCAAGGCCTTCTCTAACGTGTACGGCAGGAAGCGTGTGAACTCGGCGCCGTGCGTCCAGAGAGCGGAGAGGAAAGCCTTCCCAGCTCAGGTTTGTGAGACGCGGAGGGCAAGGGTGTTTCAAGAAAAGAACCTTCCGGAGTGCTAATCTTCAGGAGCACCAACAACATTTTGACCCGTTAGCAAACGGAGCCCGCGGCGCCTGAGTGGCGTGAGGCGTGGCCACCGAGCGGCCTTTCCCCGGGACGCAGGGCTGGGCGGGCGGGAACGCACCGCTGTGGTTCAGCCAGTGACCGGATGCAGGGAGGTCGTCTCAGCCAACGGAGGGAGGGCATTTGTTAACCCCAGAGGCAACGAAACATCCTCCGGCTCACGAGGAACAGGAGGTTTCTTCAGGCTGACAACACAATGTCGACCCTGTTCCCGCCCGGGGGCCTGCACTCTCCTGCCACGCGACGCGGAGCACGCACCATCGTCACGTCTGCTTGGCGCCAGGCTGGAGCGCGTGGCGTCTGCGGAAAAGCGAGAGAACGTAACAAAAGCCCCGAACATGGGAAGAAGCACCTGTCCTCGCGGGAAAGGATTCCACGCACGTGCAGAGTCACGAGCTCCCCGGGGGGATATGCACGCGGTCACCCAGGGCGGGACCACAGACCCTGCGCAGAAGTCCGTGCTCTCTCCCCACGCGGGCAGAAGCCCTCAGGAGATGAAACGTTAGGCAGGTGCAGTCGTGCTCGCCCGAGGTCCTGTCTCCCTGCCCACACCACCCAGGCGGCCTTCAGGAGCTGCGACCCGGCGGCCGCCAGTGCCGAGGATCCAGGCCCAGCGGGAATGCTGCCCAGGGCCCGGGCACAAGAGGCTACAGAAGGAGCAGTGGCCCCCGTGGTGTCTGGCGACAAGGCGATTTCTGCCTTCCCTGAATCAGACCTTTTCAAATGGGGACCACCCTGCAGCCTGCAAAGTAGATGGCGATCTGAGACGTCCGTTCTCCCCGGAGCTCCCCAGTGGTCCCCCTGCTGCGCACCCTGCCGACACCCCAGCGCCGACACCCGGGGTCACATCTGCCTGGACATCCTGACGGACGAGGGTGACGTCAGGACCAACCCGTTGTCCGTCCAGAGCCTGCAAGGAGAAGCCCTTTGAAGACATGCGCTGCTGAGCTCGGGACAAGCCAGAGCCTTCCAGAAGTCTTTGCAAAGACGGCGCTGAACGCACGCCCCCGGCCGGCACCTAACCTTGGAGCCTCTCCTGGTGCTTCTTACTCTCTCCTGCGGTCATCGGTCCCTTCCTTCGCTTCTGTCTACGACTCTGTGCTCTGTGGTGTCACTTCTGTTTTGTTCCTGTTTCCTAAATTGAGTCTATGGTTGAGCCCTTGTGATGACTATAGTAAATAAACGTACTGAGTGTTCTTTTAAACAAAATTTTAACTACATCATTAATAACATCCAAAATCAGGAAATTTTAACAAGTCTGATGCTCCGTACCCCGAAAGCCACTAGACGTTGCTAAGAGAAATGACAAGCTTCAACAGACAGACACGCATGTGCGAGTCAGAGTCCCAGAACTGGGCGCCCAGCGGGCTCTGTCTGTGAAGTGTCTGCCTTCGGCTCAGGTCGTGATCCTGGAGTCCTGGGATCGAATTCTGCATCGGGCTTCCTGCTCTGCGGGGAGTCTGCTTCCCCTCTGACCTCCCCTCTCGGCTTTCTCTCTCTCCCCCTCAAATAAATACAAACTTAAAAAAAAAAAAAAGAGGTCCCAGAATTGTCACAGACCCCACAGCTGTCCCCAAACCCATCCATAGATTTCCTGCAGCCCAGATGTAACCCTAGAAAGATCTTCATTTTAGAAGTTGGTGAACAGGGGGCACCTGGGTGGCTCGGTGGGTTAAAGCCTCTGCCTTCAGCTCAGGTCATGATCTCAGGGTCCTGGGATCGAGCCCCGCATCGGGCTCCCTGCTCAGCGGGGAGCCTGCTTCCCCCCCCCCCGCCCCATCTCTCTCTACTTGTGATCTCTGTCAAACAAATAAATAAAATCTTTAAAAAAATTTTTTTCTTTAATTAAAAAAAAAAAAGCTGGTGAACGGACTCAAATTTGGATGGAAATGCCACAGGCCAAGAATAGCCGGAAAACCTTGAATAAGTTGTAGGAGACTTGGCCCTGGTTTCAGGACTTCCCAGAGGTCGTGGTCAGCGAGACTGACCGTGGGCGGTGAGGGCATGAGGACAGACGGCTGACCTGGGGACAGTCCATGTGTCTGAAAATAGCCCCACACGGAAATCACCAGCACATACTTTTTGACAAAGGACGAGTCCCCCAGACGGAGAAAGACCAGCGTCTTCACCGAGGTGCCGGGGCGTGTGGTTCTCCGCAGAGGGTCAGCGAGCCGCGCACAGGCACACCTCAGAGAGGCGCTGCGCGCGGTACCCCGAAGTCACACGTCCTGAGGGTCACAGGGTGTGTCTACAGTTTGCGACGGGCCCGGGTTTCTTAGAACATGGAGGACGTTAGCATAAAAGACAAAAACGGGCGAGTGGGACTCCGTTGGGATGAAAACCCTCTGCTCCTGGCGGATGCCAGTGGCAGACAGACCAGAAGAGCATGTGGTGGGTCGGTGAAGAACTCCTAAAACCCAGTAACAAGGACGACTCGGCAGGAAAAGGGGACGGCTTTAGCAGGTAGTTCACCAAGGCCCGTAGATGGTCGCTGCCGGCACCTAAAACACCGCTCAGCCTCACCGACTGCCGCGGGCAGAGCTGGACGGACAGACGGCAAGCGTCCCAGCTCGGGCCGCCCAACTACCACCGGCTGAGCGGCTTCAACAGCGCGGACTTCCTCGTGCCTCGGGAGGCTGGCAGCTGAAGACCAACGTTCTGGGGCTTCCGTCCCTGGTGGGGACGCTTCCTGGCTCGTGGACGGCCGCTCTCTGCCGCGTCTTCTGCTGGCCGAGAGGCAAGCCCCGTGTCTCTACTGTGCGCCGATCCCGTCAGGCCAGGATCCCAGCCTCCGGCCTCGCTGACCCTCTGCTCTTTCCTCGGTCTAAATATGGCCACGCGGGGGGCCGGGGCTTCACCCTGCAGACTGGGGAGGACAACCCGAGTGTGTGGGAGCAGCTGGGCCGTTACCTACAAAGTTGGCCTCCTCTTGGCTGTTGGTGTTCCCACCCCAGGGGATGGAGCCAGGGGAGCCGGAAGTGTGCTCCCTATAGCCTCCCCCGGCACCAGGAGCTAGAAACCAAGCTTGGCCCGGGAGCAGGAGGAGGAGGACCGACCTTGCTGACTCCCCAGAATGGAACACAGAGGACTGAGCCAGCTCGCAGGTGCCGTGCTGGGGGAGAGAAGCCAGACTCACTGACGGGTCCTTGTGCAGGGCCTTCCAGAACGGCAGGGCCAGCACGTGGCCACAGCCAATGTTCTGAGAAATGTTTCTATTACATTCTATTACAGATGTTACACTTCTCCAGGATTTGGGGTGGGGACTGCTGGGGGGGGCACTCAGAGTGTCTCCTGTGCTGATGGGGTGGGGGAGCCGCAGGCTTCCTGGTAGGACAGAAATCATTTTTTGAAACCTAATGAGGTGGACAGCGGTGGGGAAGCCTCGGCGGAGATGGCCGGTGGGCCCCCATGTTGGGCAGAGACCTCGGTCTTTGAGGGCAGGGCTGGAGACAGACAAAGCGGCAGGTTTTCCTTGGCGCGCCTCTGCTGAGTGCCAGAGAGAATCGTGTGCCCTCCACCCGTGAAGGACCACCAGCCCAGCTGGAAGCTTCAGCTCGAGACAGGACCACAGGACCGGCTTCCTGGCCAACTCTGGGCACAACTGCAGGCACGGGCAGTATGGGGTGGGACGCCCCGCTTCATCTCCTGCCCTTGGCGCCACCAACAGGGAGGTTCCATGATGCCCCAAACCGTCCCCTCCTGTTGACGAGCCACACCCCGGCAGCTCCCTCCGTGTGGCTGCGAGCCGGCCTGCTGGGGGCTTCTCCAGGGAGCGGGGCTCCTTCACACTGCTGAGCCGGCGAGCGGCCGTGTGGTGCAGACCACCCCTGGGCCCCCTCCCTTGGAGCCATGGCGCAGGTCCGCTCCGCGTGTTCCCCTGTGCCCTCCCGCTGGAATGGGGCAGACACGTCCCAGGTGCGTCTCTGGAAAAGCTCTGGAACCTTTCCTGCCTGTTTCAGCTCCATTTTCTCTTTTAGATGCATAGATTTCAACCATATTAGTGTGGAGAATCTTTTTCATTTGCAGAAAATGGCAAAGAGCGTGGGTGTCTGACTCACCGTATTTAAGGTAATAGTTTGCCCTTAATTATGCTTTAAAAAGGTTTTCACTTTGTTCTCAAATCTCTGCTTTTGTCAAGACAGAAACGCCTCCGTGTTTGTAGCTCCCTTGACACTGGCCGGTTTCAGCCGGGGCAGGCAGGCGGTCACGTGCGCAGCCGGCCTCCGAAGCCCGAGCGCTTTGCTCTGGTGCCTCCGTGCCCCGAGTCAGACCAGGCCGCGGGCTTCCCACATGGCTTCAGAGCCACGGCTGTCCTGGCCCTGTGCTGTGCCGAGGGCTGATCCCTCCGTTGCTGGAGTCCTGGCGAGCGAGCGGGAACGGCAGCGAGGGGAGGCAGGACTTGGTTTCCGTCTGGACAGCCAAGACCGTCATCTTCGTGGCCCGCCTTCTGCTCAGCGCCCGTCTGGCCGTGCATGTGGCCTTGGCTTGCGGCCGCAGGCAGGCGCTCGCAGGCGCTCGGCGGCTCCTCCCGTGAGAGCCCTGCGGCGGCTCCGCTGGCCCACAAGGAGGAGGAGCGTGTGCGGACCAGCCCGGGGCAGGGGAGGAGCGCGGCAGCACGCCCGCGGATAAGGGCAGGCAGGACACCGTGAGGTCGCCCTTGTGGGGGCGCAGCGGCTCCTGTGTTTCTGCTCTCTCTGCGGTTCTTCCGGCACGGCGTGTCGCGCTTCTCCCGACTGTGCATTGTTTTCACTCTTGGTTCACACCAGCCGAGAAATGATACCCTCGGGGCGCCTGGGGCGCGCTGTCAGTTTAGCGTCCGACTCTTGGTTGCGGCTCAGCCCATGGTCTCGGTCGTGAGCTCGAGCCCCGCGTCAGGCTCACGCCCCGCAGGGAGTCCGCTAGAGATTCTCTCTCCCCCTCTACCTCTCCAAAAATATTAATATCCTGAATTCTTAATGACCACGTCACTGCTGAAAGAAGCCATTTGCTTCAGGAGCTGCGCATTCTGCGGAGGCCAGAGTGGGTCACCTGCATATACAGTGAATGGAGAGTGCGATGGCGGGGGGCAGGGGGCAGGTGCCAGAGCCCCCAGCCACCTGCCGGAAGCTGACAAGGCCTGAGCCTCCCTGGTCCATACGTGTGGAGCCCCGGGTGGCCTGCTGGGAAGAGAGGCCGGTGTGTTCTCCACGCGGCTCCGTCATGGGGTGACCGCTAGCGCCCGTGCCGCTCGTGCTCACGGCTGTGTGCTCGCGCCGGCTGCCGCGCCCACTGTGGGGCCCTCCCACGGCCCCACGTGTGCAGACTGTTCTGTGACCACGAGAGGAGGAGAAGAAGAGCGAGGCCTGTGCGCCTACATTTTTCAGGTCGGTACCCGGCAGAGGCAGGAGCCCCGGCCGGGCTGTGGCCGCGGCCCCGGGAGAAGGTGCTGTCCTCGGCCCACAGGCGGATGCGTCAGGCCCTTGCTGCGAGAGGCCGCTCTCTGCAGCCCGACAACCTAGATGAAGTGGACACGTCCCGTCACACATGCACTTCCCAAAACTGAGGAGCAAACAGGAAACCTAAGCCGCTCCGTGTCTGTTAAACACATTGAATCTGGAATCAGAACCCCTCCCAGAGAGAGACGTGAGGGCCAGACGGCTTCTCAAGCAGAAGCTACCGGATGCCGGAGGAGGAAACGGCCGCGCTCCTACGCAGACTGTGCTGGAACACTTGCCAGGTCGTCGTTTCGGGACTGTGAAACCGGACTCGGCGGTCATTACAGAGCAGGAAGAGACCAGCATCCCCCGCCCCCGGAGCAAAGCGCAGAAACCCTTTTAGCAAAACACCAGCAGATCAAATCCAGCACCAAAGAAAGGCGCGGTCTATCTCGGGAATGCAAGGCTGGTTTAACGTTTGAAAGTCGGTGAGTGCAGCTCGCTCCGGTAACAGAAGCCCAAGACAAGCGCGCGCTACAGTTCGACACCCGCCGTGATAGCTGGGCGGACGTCCTCCGGACACCTCTGAGAGCCCGGCCGGCCCGTCCTGGCTGCTCCCCAGCAGCTCGGGGGATGGGAGCGCTCACGGCCAGCAGACCAGGCCGCTGTCTGTCCTTGCCCACAGTCAGCGTTGTTAGAAGTCGTGGTGCAGGAAAACAGGAGAAAGACAGACAACGCCTAAACCTTGGAAGAAAAGTAATGACACTGTTGTTCACACACGTGACCAGAGAAGCAGAAAACGCGGTGGCATCTGAAAACCAGCTCGTGAAACGAGTGCGTGAACTTGGCAAGGCTGCAGGACACAAGGTCGGCGTGAAGCCCGGCCATACTTAGTGCGCCATGAAGGGATCATTCCAAGAGAAGATCCGGGACGTACTGCCTCCAGCTGCCACGAGCACCACCGGGGCCGCGAGGCAGCCTGTCTGCGGCTGTCCGAGGCGCATGGGCGGCCGACCCCAGGACACGCACCTGGCCTCACAGGCACGAAGACACTGTAGCCGCCGTGTGTTGTGTCCACACGCGTGTGCAGATTCCAGGCCGTTCCTGTCAACAGTGCCAGCGGGCTCTCTGGAGAAGTTACTATGCCGACGGTCAAGTGTACACGGGGAAACCATGTGGGAGAAGAACAAAGCTGGGAGACATACCTCCTGGTTTTACAGCTTCACCTAAAACTTAAGTGTGGCATTGACCTAAGCTAGAGAAATGGACCATGTCTCTCCTGCAAGCGGACGCTCAGCCAAGGGTCCCAAGTCAAGTCAGTGGAAAACGAAAGCCCGTCTTCGCCGACGGAGCTGAGGGGTGGGGAGTCTGCAAGCAAGGACGCTCGGGCGTGGGTCCATCTGCACCCTCGTACGAGATGGACTGGAGGGAAGCGCAGAAGCAACTCCATCAAGTTCTAGAAGGCTCGGGAGAGCGCCTCGCGGCAGCACCCCACACAGCATCGGTCACGTCCAGCCGAGGCCTGAGGTCACACGCTGGGGATTGGCTGACAAACACAGATGCCAGGAAATAAAGGTTCCCGAAGAGCACGCACGTGCACTTACGTTGGGGTAGGCAAAGACTCTCCGACAGAACACCAAAAACAGTAACTATTAGGAAAGAAAGTTGCTAAACATACTTCATTGATACTAACATTTCTCTGATCAAAACACAGCACTGAGAAGAGAGGCAAACAGTGCACAGACCCAACCGAAAACCGACATCCGGAACACCGCGCGGGAGAAGGGCGGGCACCGGGCTCAAGCACACGTGGAGGACGGACACCTGAGGAGTCCGGGCTGGGACCAGCACATCCCACGGGCGGGCGCCTCATGGGGCACGATGCTGGCGCGGGGACGGGATGCAGCCTCGGGGAGGGCGGTCGGCCAGCCCCCCTGCACGCCAGCTTTGCACTCCTGCGGGTTTGCCGGCAGAAAGGAGAGCCTGCGTCCACATGGGGGCTGGCACACACCCGCACGTCTGTTCACGACAGGCAGACCTCGGGACAACCATGGGTCCGGCAACACGGCGTAAATGGTGGTGCTGGGGGCGCGTTCATAAGAGGCCGTGTGTGGACGTCCGGGGACAGGCAGAGCTGGTGCCGGCTGCAGCTGCCTCCCGCCCAGCAGGGCCTGGGCACACCTGGGAAGGGGTCCCCGAGAACGTTCTGCGGGAGGCGTGGCTGCATCCTGCATGGGCGACGGACACCTGACCGTACACGGTTGTCGGGACGCACGGGACACTCACGATGGGTGTTGTTTCACGTGGTCATTGAGCCCGTCATTCAGAGCGAGTCGTGGGTTTTCTTCTCCCACACAGGACTTGCTGGCAAAGGCAGCCCCAGCCCTGGGGGACCCCGGCCCGGAGACCGCCGACGCCCGGAAGACGCCGTGTGTGCGGCACGGGCTCCGGGGCATACGGCGCGCTTCTCTCTGTAGCCCGACCTGTGCACCTGTGCCAGGGCCCCTCGAGGCTCCGACACTGGCTGGCAGTGGGACCGTGTTTCCGGGCGCACGTGGAACGTGGGCCCCGTGTCTGCTCCGCACCGAAGCAGTCCGCTCCCTCGGTGTCCAAACCGTACCCCTGGGGAGACTCGCCCCACTTCTGTGAGAGGGAGAAGGGGCTGTGGCGGGGAAGCCCCCCGGGCCGCACCTGCATCGGCTCTTCCCCTGGGAGGCGCGGCGGCTGCCCTGGGCGAGTCACCCGGAGCTCTCTGGGAAGCAGTTCCGTGTCCGGGTGCCCCGCCTTCTGAGGGGCTGGGTCCCGGCGGCACTGAGGGGACAAGAGAGGTGCTGCCAGCCACCTCGAGCTTCCGACCGGGGGAGAAGTCAGGACCCTTCCTCGGACTCACATTCCTCCGGGAAAACTGTGTCAAACGTAATGGGGTAAGTGTCGCATGCCCCCATGAAGGCCAACCCCGCGTGGCTGTCCCCGGGTCCTTGCCGTCCCGTCCCGGGGCCCCCGCTCTGGGAGGAGCACCCGTCCTCCGACCTGCTTCATCGTGTTCGCGCGGACAGCAAAGCGAGGGGCCTTCCCACGAGCGCGTGCGGGAGGCCGGACCACACTCCAGCTCGCGGGTGCTCGGGGGGTGGTTCTGGAAAGAACGGTCGGTGGTGCTGGGACCTCTGGCCTCAGCTTCAGCCCCTGCTCACGGCCACATGCGCAGTCCCTCGGCTCCTGTCTGCCTCAGAACAGCCTGGGCCTAAATGGGCAGCGAGGCCTCGTGGCTGGTGGGCGGCTGCAGAGCTCCCCCCGCTGCTGGCAGCCCCTCACGGGCCGGGGCGGGAGGAGACGACAGGGCACCGTCAGTCACCCCCACACACACAACGCCGTGTTCCCGGCACCTGCCGGCCGTGCTGACTGCGCCCTGCACGCTGGATCCCGGGGCGGCTCCTGCACCGCTGTCCCTGGGCCGGGAGACTGAAGGGGCAGGGTGCGGTGGGACGGCTCGGTCCCGAGAGGAGCCCAAGCGGCCCTGGGACCCCAGTGCCGAGCAATAGCTCGTGACCCTGACCCTCACGTGCACCCAAGACGTAGAGGTCCCCCACGCACCTGCTCAGCCCCCAGAGGAGAGGGATGGCGGGAAGCCCGAGTGGTGTCCCAGACGGCCAGGCTTGCCCGCAGGAAGAGTGGGCGTATCCTTCTCAGCCCATGACCCCATTAGTGTGCGTGGCCCAGGGTCATCGAGCCTTCTGGAACTCGGAGGGGAGAAGGCCCAGCGTGGCCCAGCCCCCCTGTTTGCAGAGGGAGGAGGCAGGGCTGCCCGTGGGAGCGCGGGATGGGGCTGCTGCAGACGGCTCCCCGTGTCTGGTGCCCCCGCAGGCCCGGCAGCACAGGGAAACAGAGGTCCTTCCTGCGCCAAGGCCTTGGGCTGCCTGTGTCCAAATGGGGGTGTCAGAAGCATGTCCTCGGACCTGTGAACATCTGGAGAGGCCCGTCCACGTCCCTGGGCGGCTGCCTTCGTGCTCCTGCCTCCCCCTCACTGCCCCAGGCCTGAGGCTGCCCCAGCAAGCCTGGAATGTTCCAGCACCTCGCACCCTCCCTTCCCCAGAGAGCAGGCGTGGACAGCTGTGGTCACATGACTCTCTCTGGGTCTGGCCTGGTACTGGCTTGTCTGAGCCATTTTTTCAGAACTAATTTTGGGCTGAAAAAGGCTGACAGAAGTCTTTGTTCCTTTGACGCTCACTCAGGAAGGAAAAATCCGTGGAAAATCTGACATGTGCACTACAGGGAGAAGTCAGCGGACGGGGAGGGATATAATTACTCTCTGCTCCCGGAAGAATGTCTCAGATCTTTAAGTGTCTCGCATCAGCTTAGAACTTGAATGACATTTTAATTATTTTGTTTTTTTCTTCTCTGCCTGGTTCGAGTCTCTAAAGAAACCCACTCTCGGATTCCGAGGGGTGCGGGGAGCGGAGCCTCACTCACGGGGCTGTCGCGTGACAGCAGCTGCTCTCCCGCCCCGGGAGGAAGGACGCACTTGGGTCTGGACCGCAGGTCTTCCGCGTGTCCCACAGAGGGGCACCCGGGGCTGTGTCTCCCACGTTGCTGTGCCCAAGCAAACCCAGCTCCCGGAAGGACAGGACTCCAGTCTCCAAATAGCACCACCCAGGTGCCTGGTGGCTGTAGCTGTGGGGGGGGGGGCGCACGGGCACCCCCGAGGGGCCGGCTGGCAGCGGGGGGCCGAGCACAGCAAGTGCACGACCTGGTCCGAGCAGCCGGTGGTCAGGGCTGGGGACGCTGGGGTTCTTGGAGCTCTGGGACGTAGGTCTGTGATCCGGCCAGCGGCGGCATGTTGAGCTCCTGCCGAGCCCCTGTGCGTGGCTGGAGCGTCATTTCTCGGGCTTCGGAGGCCCCAGGGGCTGCCACATGTCCCTGGGACTTCTTGTCACATCTTGTCCCTGCCTCTTTGAGTGTTGCTGTGTCCATGCCGCTACCCACTCAGCACCCATGTTGCCCCCCAGCGCATCTTGTGGGCTCCGCATCCCAACTCCTGGGTGGTCCTTCTGCCTGGACGGCCACAGAGCTGACACAGGGCCATCCTGTCCCCACTCAGTCCTTCCCTGCGTCGAAGTCCCATTTTACATGTCAGCGGCAGGGCCAGCACCCAGGTCTGCGTCCACTCAGCTCGGCATTGCCACGAGGCTGTGCTGCCCACGGGACTAAAGCCCCCAGCACCATGCCACTTCCCACAGGAAGTGGGAAGCAGGCATGGTGCTGGGGAGCTCGGCCGCAGACCATTCTGGGGACCCTCCTCCACAGCAGCAGAGCCGTTCCCTGGACGCTCGGGGGTCGGGCACCCGGTTTCCCCGCGTGCTGCGCGGAAGTGAGCCTCGGGCTGCCAGGAGGGGAGCTGCAGGCCCCGAGCTTCCGAGTCGCTCGCCGCCCTCCTGAGACCCGCAGCCCCCTTTCCTGGCTCCCTCGGCCTCCGGCATCCGTCCGGCCGTGGCTTTGCCTGCCTGTCCGCTTCCAAAGCCTCCGAAGTGCGTTCCTGTGACGACGCTCCGAGAACCGGGGTTTCGGGAAAGCACAGAGGGCGCCACGTTCACCCGAGGAAGCCGGTAGCTGCACGCGTCGCGCGCACGTTCGACTTGGCCGTCGAGGGCCAGGCTGTGCTGTTGCTGCAGCCGCTTCCGTCTCTCCGGTTACGCATCTCAGGCAGGAGACGCCCTCCCGCCGCTCCCCTGAAGCCTCTTGGGTTGCACCTGCGGCCAGTCTGCACCCCCTGGGACCACTGGCAGCTTCGGGAGTGGCTCACGCTTCTGTCTGTCTTGCCTTGGCAGGGCCTGATCAAGATCCGGGGGGACCGGTGCTGGCGGGACCTCACGTGCATGGACTTCCACTATGAGGTGAGCTGCACGGCGGCCGCGGACCCAGCTCCTTGTCCCCGCCCGCCCCGTCCAGGGGCACTGGCCCCCACATCACAGGCGCAAGCCTCTCGGAGGCCACAGCTCAGTCACGGAGGCCCCTCCCGCTTGCTCTCGTCAGGGCACGGACCGGTCACACGGGGGCTTGCAGGACGTCCCGTGTGCTGGGCTGGCGGGGGGCTCCTGGCCCCCGCGGCTGTGGTCCAGGGGTCCATTCTGGCTGTGGGCACTGGTCCCTCCACCGCTGCGTGTGGTCCTGCCCAGGTACCCCCCGCTCCTGGCATCAGGGCTGCCACACACGCCTCCAGCAGGAGTGCACAGTGGGGAGCTGCTCTGCCACATGCCCTGCCCCCCAAATCAGGGCACATGGACGTGGGGGAGGTGCAAGTCCTGCTGTCCTCAGAGGCCCATGGTCCCCTCCCCCACCTCAACCCCCAGCTTTAGGCAGTTGTCATCCCCGCCCCCCACTCCCTGGGACCCCACCCAGGTCCAAGCTCCTCCAGACATTCCTGTCCCTGCTGCCCACTCACATGTTTGTGGGGGGCTGGGACCGTGTCTCCCCGTGAATGAATTAACCTGAAGGCGCTTGGGTCAGAGCGACCTCATCCACTCGCCCGTGGACACGGCGAATGCCTGTCACGGTGTCCTCTGCCCCTTGTCGGTGCCTGGAGCGCCACCTGTCAGATGGGACACTTGCTCCCTGTCTCCCACTCACGGCGACGCAGCGGCTGTCCTGTAAACGCTGCTGGGACCGCCCCACACCTCCTGTGGCTTTTCAGTCCTTGGTGTGTCAGGGCTGCTGCCTCCTGAGTCCTGGGTGCGTCTGCGGCCGTGTCACCTGTTACCCAGCCGGGCAGCAGGGACGTCCCACAGGGGTGTTTGGCGGGGAGATCAGACTGGAGATCTCGCCCCGTCCCACCAGACTCCCCTCCCCTCCTGCCCAAGGGCCCGTGAGTCCCTCCCTTGGTTCCAGAGCCAACGCCCTGTGTGCTATGCCCGTGGCCTTGGGTGCAGCCGAGGGCACAGCTGGGGCTGCTGAGCCGCGGCCCCCACCAAGCACAGCGGAACCTTCCTCTCACGTTCCCACACCAGCCCCAGCACCGGAGGCTTCTCTATGTCTCTCCGGCTGGTGAGTCCGACTTTTAACTGCGACCCCGGGACACGGTCACAGCTGTTTTGTCCCATAACCGGGGGAGGGTCTGGTAACCTGGAAGTAATTGGAATCAAGGTTGACGTTACCGTGAAAGCTGTGCACATTCACTGGGCGGAAGCTGTGACTCGGTTACCTCCAGCGGCGGGGCTGGGGCCCTCTGTGCTCTGTGCCCTGGCGGTTTTACTGATGTTACAGGAAGAGTATGTTTTTGTGTGTGTCCTGGGGACTGGGTGGGTCAAGGCTGGGGCCCGGAGGAGAACGCAGTCTGGCGTGGGCTCCTGGTGCAGCCCACGCCCTGGGGTCACCGGGAAGGGCAAGCCCTGCCAGACCAAGGCCAAGTCTATGAGATGCAGGGACAGAGCGTCAGGGTCAGTGACAGTCGCTGCTCCCAAGAACTCAGACTTGAGCTCAGGTCCATGTCACTCCTGCTCTTTGTACAGACCCGTGCTGCCCGCCCTCCCACGGCCACACTGGCTCACATGCTCCTAAGGAAGCGACCTCACGGCCTCAGTTTCCCCCACTTGAGTAGCAACCCCGAGGTCGTGGTCAGATTCACGGCCCGTGTACTGGAGCGCGCGCTCGGGGAGGCTGGTCCGTCGGCATGACCGAGCGCCCAAACAGGTGGGCGCTTTGCACGTGGTTTTCGGTTACCGCTTTCTGGTTTAGTTCACCGCTTTCAGAGGCAGCGCGTGTCCACTCAGACCTGTGTCGTGGCCCGGAGCGTGGCCTCCGTGAGCGCTGCCTTTGAGCCGACCACAGGAACGTCCCGCGCCGCGTGACTGCTCTCGAAGTTGGGCTGCGGGCTCGGCACCTCCCGGCCCCCCGCGCTGCTGTCCGCGCGTCCTGGTACGGTTGAGATAAGGGCCTGAAACGTGCAGCAGGAACTGTGAGCGCGTGGGCCCCAGCTGTGCTGTCTGCTGCCCGCGCGGTGTCTAGACGCTCTGGTAGGAGGTGCCTAAGTGTGGGTGCCCTGGGGGCCTCCTGGTGATCCCCGGTGGCCTTAAGAAACCACCTTCTGTCCCTGGTCTCCGTGCTTCCGAGGTCTGACGGCCGCCCCCGCACGCCCTCCCCTCCAAAGTGTGCGTCTCACGGGCCACTGCGCCGGGTCTTGTCTTAGGGGGTGTGACAAATTCAGCCTTTTTTTTTTTTTTTTTTAAGATTTTATTAGTGAGAGAGAGAGTGGGCAAGAGGGCGCACAGGCAGGGGGAGGGGCAGCGGAGCAGGGAGCCGGCCGCGGGGCTCGATCCCAGGACTCTGAGGTCACGACGAGCCGCCCGGGCAGCCCCGGGTTCTGCCTCGCGGTGCGTTTGGGCCGCACCAAGCTGTGCTTCGACCTGGTTTCCGACACCGTCACTGGCTCCTTCTCCCGTCCGTCCTCCCGCATGGCCGCGGCTTCTCTCGGGTCACTCCGTTCTCGCCACGGTTCCTTGGCTTCCGTCGGCTCGCGAGCGCGGACGTCCGGGTTCACGGCCCGTCTCGGGTGCGTCCCCGCGTACCTGTGAGTGACGCGCTGCTCCTGTGAGCCATGGGGACTGGCAGGGTCATGGCCGCGATGCTCTTCCACTCTGCCTCCCGGCCCCCCGTGGCTGTGGTCGCACAGTTCCCATCCCAGAAACCGCGTGCCGCGGCGCTCCGGTGTTTGTCCACGGACCGGCCACTTCCAGGGCTGCCGCTCCGTGCCCCCCGGACCCGGCCCGCCGTGCCCCCAGCGCCTGCTGGACGCCCCTCACGTTGCTCGCGTGCGGGCTCGCTGCCTCTCTCCTGCCTGCCGGGGCGGCGCACGACAGGCACAGCTCGCGGGGCAGACGGCCACCCAGCCTCTCCCCACGGTCGGGCGGGAAGTGCCCCCGCAGGGGGGGTGGTGGGCGGCAGCTCTCGGGGGTGCCACCGCAGCTCACCCCAGTGTCCAGTCTTGCCCCACGGCGCTGTGACTGCTCCTGTCCCGTGGGCCCGGGGCGCCACGTCACGTTCGCTACTTGCTCCTCCTCCTCCATCACCCATCGTCTGGGTGGGCAGGGGCAGCGGCCTCACTCAGGACGGAGCCTTCAGCCCTGACATGGGGGCCCCACCCGTTCCGAGACCCGTGGGGAGGCAGCCGCAGCTGTGCGCAAACCCCGTCCGTCTCCGGGTTTTATCCTGAGACCCTCACCGGCCAGGTGCCAGCGGTCCCCCTCCTGCCGTCTGGGGACCACCAGCAGGCGGACGCCTCTGGTGTACGGGGGAGGCCCCCCCCACAAACATATGGGGACTAAGACTTCCCAGCGGCCTTTCTGGGGACACCTCAGTCCTGGGCTCTGCGAGGGACGGGGTCCTGGGCAGGCGGAGGGCTCGCGACTCAGGCTTCTGATGGAACAGACTGTGGACGGCTTGAGGATTTTCAGAAATTTGTTCTTCAGACAAGAAGTACGCACATGCCCTTCCTGACTGAAGCCTCAGACACGTAATTTACAGTCCCCGAGATGGGAAAATGGCTGAAAAAGCCATTTCTGTCTCTCTCGGACTCACCACGGAGGCCTGGAAGGGAAGGTGTTGGAAAAGCGTGGAGGAACGTCGCTTTCCCCAAACCCTACGACTGTTTTTATCACCCTTCGTGTTTTTCTTTTTTTAAAAGTGTCTCTTCTTAAGGGAACCAGCTGTCAAGTGTTCCCGGGGTCGGGGCTGGCTGGCCGCCAACATCCAGGCTGCACGGCACTCGGGCCACTTGGCCGCAGGGGTGAGCGTGGCCGAGCTTCCTGCCGGAGGCAGCACTGGGCACCCCTTCCCCCGCTTTATGGGATGTGATGTTCCAGACGCCGTCTCCAGGGTTTACAGCCAGATTCTACGACACAGTGGGGTTTTCCCAGCTTCAGTGCAAACAAAAATAAAACTGTCCTGGGCTTGCAGGAGCAGGGAGGCCTCGGGACCCTCCCCGGCCGTGCAGAGAGGGCAGGTAGAGCCGACGCCCCCCCGCCCAGCAGACCGTAAACCCACAAGAGGAGCCCAGTCCCTGCACGGGCAGTGCAGGTGCTGGAAGACGGAGCGTCCCTGGAAGGAATTCCATGCCGCGGCTAGCGTCCGTCCCCAGGCACCGGCTGGCATTTCCACAGCACGGGGGGTGCCCGGCTGCTCTGGGCTCACACCTGGCGACCCCGGCCCCGCCGCTCCCCCGGCCGTGCAGCTGCTCCCTGGCTGTGCCGGTGGGGGACACTTCCGCCGGGCAAGGCTTCTCAGCAGCCCCCAGGCGTGTGCTGACCAGAACGGGCAGCCGCTGCCCCACAGAGGATACGTTTGGGCTGGAGCCCTTCTCCTGTGAACCCTGACCTGCCCCCGCAGTGCTCTCCGTCCAGGCTCCTGCCTCTGCAGGCATGACCCGGAGGCTGCGGCAGGTGCACCGCCAGCCGGGTCCCCTCCTCATCCCCGGTCCCAGGGGCCAGCCTGCAGCGGACGCAGCGAGCCCGCCCTGGTGGACGGAGCCTCGCTGCCCAAAGGTGGGGCCGGTGCCCAGGGGCCGCTCAGCCGCACTCCCTGCCCCGACGGTGTAGCTCCTCTGGCAAACGCTGAAGCCGAGTCGTGCGCTCTGCCCCGTGGCCGCCCGCGCCCCGGCCAGCGCCCTCGGTGGGGAGGAACAGTCGCCGGAGGGGCCGCAGGCACCGTCTCCCGAATTCAGCGAAGAGCGTGGCTTCCCTCCCCAGGCTGCAAGCAAGCGCCGCGAGCCCCGTTTGTTTCTTTACACGCGCCTACCCTCAGCCAGGCCCGCCGTCCTGGAGGGGTCCTGGAAGGTCGGCCGTCGCTGGGGCCCTGCCTGGGTGCGGGCGGCCCCACACCTTCAGACGCAGATGGGACCCCGTGGTGTGGGCACTTCTGGGGCGGTGACTGCTCCTAAGGCAAAGGGACACACGTCCTCTCCCTGCGTCTGTGCTCGTCCCCTCTCGTGTGCATCCTGTCACCACGGCGGCCTGGACAGTCCTGTGCCTCGAGCGCTTTTCAGAAGCCAGCCAGCCAAAGACTCCGCGGAACTGGCACCAAGACCTTGTCCTTTTCGGCCGTTCGTGGACCGTCCGCGCTGGAGGGCAGAGCACATGCGGCTGCCTGTCTGGAGACCCTGTGGGACAATGAACGGGAAGGCTGCGTCACAGGGACACGCACTGCACTTACCCACCCACGAGCAGTGGCCGCCACGTGTCCCATCCACTAAGTGTCGGCCACACGTCGTTCCTGGGTTGCTCGGCTGGGGACTCGGTGTGGCAAAAGCCTCAGGAGGGAACAGACAGGGCTCAGAGGCCGCGTGGCAGGTGGGCCCTCCATGCTCACAGGTGGGAACAGGGGTCACTGGCCGAGAGCCCCTGGGGTAGACGGGGAGAGAGCGGTCTGCCTCCCTGTGCTGCAGAAATCCGCTCAGAACGCGGGGGGACGCACAGCCCTGTGAGCGAGACGGCGTGGGTGCGGCAGTGGAGACGCGGTCGCTCGCCTTTTTCTCTACCTCTTCCACGGAGGAGCCCAGAGACAGTGACCCCCACGCCCAGGCTGGGTGCCTGCTCCCAGCCTGCCCTCCCAGGGACCAGGGCTCCTTGGGGAAAAGAGGGGCACCGGGGGGGCGGCAGCAGCAAGGGGTTCTGAGGACCCTGGAGCGTCTTTAGGGCCAGAAAGTAGGGAGTGTCTGGAAGGGCTGTGGACACGTCAGAAGTGGCCGTAAAGAAAGCCCGCGGGGCCACAGTGCTGATAAACAGGCTGGAGGCACACTGGACCTTGCGGCGGAAAGCCAGCTCACAGAGGCAGAAGGAACAGTGGCCCCGGAAGTCACCACTCGGTGGCCAAGGGAACCCCAGATTCTGGCGAAAACCGTCCCAGGATGCTGGAACACAGGAGGCCGTTGCCTGCCTCACCGTGCCGGGCGGGGCCCGACAGACACCCCTCAACCGAGAAGTCCAGGCACAAACCCCCATGCCACCCTGGGTCCGCTGGGACAGCCCTGTCACCCCTGCGGGCCTCCTGCCAAGAGCATGTGCCCCAGACCCGCCCTGAGGGACACGGGGCACACGAGCCGGGCTGTGTCCGGACGTCCAGAGGAGAGGCTGGCGACATGGCGTGGGGCCGCCCTTACACCAGTCAGGCCCACGGGCGCAACGGCCCGTCGCGGTTGTGCTCGCCGAGCCACGGGAGTGCGCACCCTGTACGCTCAGGTGCCGCGGGGCCGAGCCGCCCGCTTGCCGCCGCGCCTGGGAAGCAGGAGAGCGTGGGGGGAAGCGCGCCATCCGCGGGTTTTGCTCTTCTGACTCTCCTCTAAGTCAGAAACTGTGTCCGAATGAAAAGCGAGCAAGGGAACGACCTGGACGGGACAGTGGCCCTTGCCCGCCTGCCGTCCTTCCCGGGGCCATCTCCGGCCCTGAGTGGCGGGCGGGAGCCGTCAGCCGAGGGCTGCCGTTGGCGCGACTTCCTCCCACAGCCTCTTACCTGATCCCGCCGCCCCGCGTGTCCAGGCAGGAGGCTCCGTGCCCCGGGGGCAGCACCGGGCCTGCGCACCTGGACCCGTGGCACGGGCACCTCCTAGTGTCCGGGGGCGGAGGGGACACGCCTAGGGTAGGGGTAGGAGAGCCTGCAGCCGGGTGGGGCCAGCGCGGGACGCCAGGGGCAGCGGCAGGGGCTGCACCACCTGTACGAGTAGACGTCGTTTCATACCAGAAACACGTTTGAGTTTCAAAACTGGACCCAGGTCAGCCCAACCGCCGTTGCCCGTTGTCTCTGCGGCCCCGGCACTCCCCTCACTCAGATGGCGACGTGATGGCCACGCTGGGCAGGCGTGGACAGACGTCCCCGGGAGGGAGAATGGGGCACACGAGGGACTTGTGCTCAGGACCATAGTGGCAAGAAGAGGAACAAGGCCACTCACCTGGGCTGGGCTCCCCCAACACCTGGTTTTGGACGCCCTGGGTCCCAGACCTGGGTGGGGACGGCGGGTGAACCGGGCCGCACGCGGCTCCCGGAACCGGAGCGCTCTGGGTGGTGGCCTTCTCACGGATGGCCGCGTGTCCCCACCCAGGCATCCGGCTTGGGTGGGAGGCTCCCAGCCTCAGCTGCCGCCAGGGGTCTGGGGGAAGACCGGGCCACGGAGGTCAGAGGCACAGGGCCTGTCAGCTGGGTCCTGGGGCGGCCAGCACCACGGCTGAGTCAACATGCAGGCCTCCCGGGACGCTCCCCCCCGCCCCCTCACACATGCCTGGGGCCTGTTCCCAGGAACACACACGCGGCCGGAACCGCCAGCTTCCACCGGCCTCCAAGCGGAAATCCCCGCATGTGAGCGCGGACCTGAAACCTGGGTTCCCTAGTGCCCATCCCTTTCCTCCTGGGTCCCCGGGACACTCAGGGTGCCCCCCAGGGTTGGCATCAGAATTAAAGGAGACCAGGCAGGGGAGGGCGCCCACGATTCACACCCTAAGGCTGAGACACTCGGTTCCAGGTCTGGCATCTTGGCCACAGGCATCTGAGCTGCCGGAGAAAGGTCCGTGGGACTGGTCTCCCCTGAACCTTTCCCAGCCAGGAGGACACTCTCCTGAGACAGCCGGTGGGCACGGGGGGGGGGGGGGGGGGGGGCGGGGGGGGGGGGCAGAGGGCCCCTGTGGGGTGGAGCTCCAGGCTTGGCTCACGGGCCTCCTTCCGTCCCCCAGACGCAGCCAGTGCCCAACCCTGTGGCCTACTTCCTGCACCAGTCCCCATGGTGGGTCCACCGCTTCGAGACACTCAGCAACCACTTCCTCGAGCTCGTGGTGCCTTTCTTCCTCTTCCTCGGACGGCGAATGTGTACCCTCCACGGGGCCTTACAGATCCTGTTCCAGGTGAGCCCACACCTGTGTCATCCCTGTAGCTGTGTCCCCGAGAGGAGTCTCCGCTGGGAGGACAGGCAGGTGGCCCAGGACGTGCTCCTCCCTTGCGTCCGGGAAGCCGTCCGTGGTGGGTTCTAGGGGCGTCCTCCCACGGGGTCATCCCTCTCCTGGGTTAGCCGTCCAGCCCCGTAGAACGAACGGGGGCGGGGAAGAGGCAGAAGCAGGCGTCCCGCTGAGCAGGGAGCCCGACATGGGACTCGATCCCAGGACCCCGGGATCATGACCCAAGTGGAATGCAGACACCTAACAACTGAGCCACCCAGGCATCCTGTTTCCTTGTAATTAAATTCAGGCCGCTGACCTGGAGGTCGTCCTTAGCTTTGGAGACAGAGTGTCCAGAACTGGGATTCCGACTGCTCCGTCCTAGCCACTGTCCTTGCGGGGGGGACAGCTCGCAGGGGAAGGCACGGAGAGTGAGCGTTCTGGGAAGCATGTGCCCCGCCTCGCCTGCCCACGGGGAGGGCCGCGGGCCGGGGAGGGACCTCGGGCTGCGCCCCCCCCCCCCCACTGTGTCCCGTAGTTGGCTGATCTGTTGTCCCATCGGTGGAATTTCCGGGTGTTTCCAAGTCTTTGTGGTAACAGATAAGGCTGCGGGGGGCGTGTGTGTGAAGGGAGGCCCGTGTCCAGGCGGCGTGATTCCCGTGGTACCGCTGTCGTATCCAGAGCAGCGAGTTGTGCAGACGGACCCCACATTCAGGAGGCTGCGAGGGGGCTCATGCGCTCCAAAATCTCACAGCCCCGAATGCACTCGGGTGGACGTAGAAAGGCACGAACCACGTCCTGTGCCAGTCTCTAGGAACAGCCGAGCGCGGTACAGAAGCAAACGCGCGGGGTTAAGCAGGCATTCGGGGGGGGGGGGGGGCGCCTTCCTTAATCGCTAGGTCTGCGGCATTTTGCAGTTTCTTGCTACGGTTGCAATGACACAGGCGTAGGGATGCGATCTGTTAAGGAACGGCCACTTCTCATACACGCGCCGTGACATACGCTAAGTGTGCATCCTGGGGTCTCACCGTCCCCTGCCCTCCAGCCCCGACCCCCCTCGCTTCACCTCCTCCCCGACTGTGCCGCGTGTCCACCTTTGTCCTGTCGGCTGTCGTGCGGCCGAGGGCCTGACGGCGGGCAGCCCCGGCAGTGTCACGGGACTGCCTTCTGGTCCTCGACCACAGGCTGGTCCCCGCGGCGGCTGTGATGAGCACAGGAGCTCTGGTCCACACTGGGGTGTGTTCGTACGAGGCCCCTCGTTTTCGGACACTGTAAACGCCATCTTTAACTACGATGTCCTCGTCTGCACTGCCCGAGTGTGCCAATGCCACGGACGCGGCCATCGTCCCGCACGCCGGCCTCTGCACTGGTCAGTCCCGGTCGGCCGTGTGCTCTGCCCGCGGCAGTTCCCGGAGCAGCGGCGCGCCGGCAAGTCGAGCTCTGCACATCTGCTCCCTGCGGCTCAGGCGGTCCGGGCTCCCTCCCGCGTGCTCTCGAGGGCCCCAGCAGGGAATGCCGGCGTGGGCCACCTTCCCCAAGTCCCATCTGTTTCTGGTTTCCTTGTGCTATTTTTAGTCACTGAATTAAACACATGGTTCTCTCTGCACCCGCTGTGAGGTCACGTCACGCGCCCGAGTGGCCGACGCGGCGCATCACGGTTCACCTCCCAGGACGAACACCTCTTCGGTCACCCTGCGCACTGTGGTGCGTCCCGGGGGCTGCCTGGCCGGCGTGGGCGTGCACCACGCGTGGCCGTCGCTGCAGGCCGTGCGGTGGTGGCAGTGACCTGCCCGGCTGTGCTCCCGGCAAGCAGGACAGAGGCAGGGCTGCCAGGGGACAGGGACTCGGACCCTGGGGCTGGCGGTCGGGCCGCGCCCATTTTTCTGAAGGCAGACGTCATGCGGGGGACGGGGACGCGTGTGACAGCAGAGCCGCTTCCTTAACGGAGCAGCCGTCCCAGCTGGCATCTTCGGACTCACATCTCCGTGCTCCGTCGTGTTCCTCATTCTCAGCGTCCGGTTTCTGACTCGTCGGTTACACGCGTGGCTTCCCGCAGGTGAACCAGGGCTCCCTGCACAGACTCCACGCCCAAATTTCACCCCCACGCGGCTGCCGCGGCCGCCCCAGAGCTCAGCCCGGGCCTGCCACCTGCCGTCGCCCCCCAGTGCTTCAGCCGCTGTTGGAGTTAACGTTCTCGTTGTGGACAGTCACGGGTCTGCAGAAAAACGCAGCACAGCGCGTGGACGGTCCCGAAGTCACTGTCACGTGACACGGCGGTACAGGGTCCACACATCGGTGTGTCAAGTGACACGTCGGTAGAGGATCCCGTATCCGTGTCACGTGACACGTCGACTCAGGAGCCCAGACGGACACCTGATCACCAGCGGGATTACGAGAGTTCGCTGCAGGGTCACCGGCGCTGTGCATCCTCTGGGTTCGGACACGTCTAGTGACCGGTGTCCGTCGAGCTGTCAGTCACAGAGTCCCTCCACCGCCCCGAGAGCCTTCTGTGCTCCCAGACCCCCTCCCTGCCTCAAGCCCAGGGCAGCCCCTGACACCCAGCTGTCACCGTAGCTCGGCCTTCTCCAGGGCGTCCCGTGGCTGCGGGCGCCTGGGACACTCGCTCTCCAGACGTGCCCTCACTTAGCAGCGCACGCTCAGGGGTCCTCGTTTTCCCGGCTGAAGCGTTCACTTCCGCTGCGGAGCAACCCTCTGCGGTCTGGGCGCGCCACAGTTCACGCGTCAGGCAGCCGGACTTGGCTCGAGGGCAGCGCCGCGGCTGGGCCGGTGAGCCCTGCGCCCCCCCCCCCCGATAAGGGCGCCCCCGGTAGGCAGGGGCGCACGGGCTGCATGCCTGCCACGCCCACCCCGAGCCCTGTGCTCCCACAGTCCCAAGCCAGCAGAAGGCGACTCTGGGCCGGATCGAGCGCCCGACAGGGTCCACCAGTGTGGGCACCACCTCGTGCCGGACCCTCCCCTGCTGTCCCAATTCCAAGGTGACTCGGACGATCCGGCCCTGCACAGCCGTGCCGGGAGTGGGGCTCTGTGTGGCTTTGTGGTCCCCATGGCGACAGACGACTGCCTGGGGAGGGGAGTGTGGGGCGTTCACTAGCCCCCCTGCCCACCTTGGCTGCTTTTCCAGGCTGCGGACTGCTAGGGACCCTCTCCAGGCGCTAAACCTGCCTGGGCCTGGGGGAAGCAGTGTCCACCTCCCGCTGTCTCTCCCCAGAACCTGACGGCCGGCTGTGACGAGTACCAAGGAGAAGCCAGTTGTCCTGTCACTTGAAAAAGTGAAGGAGGTTTGCGACCCTGGGGCAGACTCAACTCTCCGACCTGGGACCCTCTCAGTGCCCTTGTCCACAGAGCACGTGGCGGGACTCCTGCTCCAGGCCGGCGACTGGCTAGCTGGACCTAGCTCGGGGGCAAGTCCGAACCCCAGCCCAGGCCACCAGTGTCCCCATAGCACGTGGAGGGGCCCAGGGCTCAAGTGTTGATGGCTCAGCCAGGAGCAGCCTCGGGGTTGGGCCCTGACCCGGCTCTGGGGGCTGCTGCCCGGGTGGGTAACGGTGGACAGCGGGCGCCACAGGAGCGCAGGGCAGGGCCCGAGCTGGACCCTGCTGACCCGCAGCTCTGGGCGTTATTCCCGAAGACCAGCTCACGCACTTGCCTTCTGTCCCCAGAGACCTGGGGAGCCCCTGGTCCAGGCACGTCCCAGGAGTCCTCGCCAGGTAGCACTGCGGCTCTCCGGAGCAGAGAGGATGGCCAGACAGCTGGTCTGCCGCCGTCCCAGGCAGTCTGGGGCTCCAGCGTGGGGGCTGCAAGGCGCAGCCTCACGGCCGCAGCTTAGCTCTCAGGGATCCCCACGCTGTGCCAGGGGCCGGTCACTGTGGGGAGCAGTGCACGGCCTGGGGGTTAGGCTCAGTCCTGACGGGCTGCGCTTCTCCTGCGCCCGCCAGCCCGAGGGACACCTCCGGCTCTGTTGTTTCTGCTCATCCCCCCGGGGGAGGGCTGAGGATGCGGACATGCGCCTCTCCTCCCACGCTGGGTTTGCACAGCTGTTCCGGACGGTTCCGCGAGGCCACGGGGCTGCTGTCTACTCGGAGAGGTGCACGTGAGACTCGACGGGAGAGCTGAACCGCCCAGGCCCAGACGCCCCCCGCCTTGTGACGTTAAAGCCTCGAGTCTGAGGGAGGGACCCTGGCAGGGGCAGCATCTGTAAGGGACAGGAGCGGGCGCCCCTGCTAGTGGGACCAGGTGCTCAGAGGCAGGTGGCTCCTGGTTGGGGCAGAGAGACCAGCCTCTGCCTCCCACCACGTCCTGCTCCTTCCGCCCTCTGTGACTTTGGCCGGAGTCAGGAACGGGTCACGGTGAGGGCCATCACCAGGGCAACAGCCAGAGGGAGCGGCCTCCCCTGGCTCCCGAGCCACATGCCCAGAGCTTGGGGTCCCGGGACACAAAGTTGCCCCTGAGCACGGGTGTCCCCTGGGACGCCTACACCCTAAGGGAACCAAAAAGACGTTCCGAGTTATTCACGCGCAGATGGGCCGTTCCTGACCTGGTGCCCCTGCGCGCAGCCCGGAGTCGCCCCAGGGACCCTGCGGAGAGGCTGCGGGCGGGCGTCCTCCAGTCCCCGCCCTCCTGACGCTTTTACCACCGCGGTTCAGAGCCTGCCGCGTTCCTGCAGCACGGCTGTGCGGGGCCCCGCCACGCTCCCCCGCGCTCACCGTGTGACTCTGCCCCTAACCCCCCTGGTGACGTCGTAGGCGTCTCCGATCCGTCCGTCACGGTCATCAAATCAGAATTCTGGGACGTGACCTCTCGGTATTTCTCTGCCGCCCTCCCTTCCCGGGACGTGGCACCTGGTGCGTCTGCCGGGCGTCCCGTCCCGTCGCGGTCCGTGCTGTGGCTCAGAGGGCGCCTCGCCTCCGGACCCTGCCGTCCCAGCGCCCACTCACCTCGTGTCCGGGAGCCGCCCCGTCGCTGCTCTCCGAGTGCGTGTGGTTCTTTCCACACTTTCCGCATCTCTCCTGCTCGTGACAGCGTCTCATTCTCGTTCGCAGAGGCTGCTGGGACACGCTTACCCACCCGTTCCAGGTTTCCTCCCGCCTCCCGTCTGTTCTCCCGAGCCCCTCTCCTTGGCTCGCGGGTCCTCAGGCCCCCACGGGACGCCGGCCGCCATGGGCCATGGGTGAGGGTGCGGACGCCGTGTCCTCGGTGCCGAGTCCCGCCCTGCCGAGCAGCTCTCCGGCTCGCAGGTCCGGCTCACCGTACCGGCCGGGTCTGACGGAGCCTCGGAGGCAGGGCTGGCTCAGCCTTCCTCGGGGCGGGGCCTCGCGGGGTCTCTGCCTGGATTTCCCCTCGGTCTCCGCCCACGTCATCTGGGAGCTTCCACGTGCCTGGGACCCCGAGGCTGGCAGACGCGAGGGCACCCCGGCCGTCCCTGCACCTACTGGCCTGCGTGCCTCCTGGCACAGCGCCAGCCCGCCGCCTTGACCTCCCCGACATCAAGCTCTGCCCTTTGAGGGTTCCTTCCCTGGGCCGAGGCCCGCTACATGCCTCCAGGGAGGGCAGAGGCTGGCGTGGGTCTGCGTGGATGCCTGGGCTCAAGCGTCGCTGGCCCTGTCCCCCGTCGGGCTGCAGCACTGCTCCCTCCTTCCAGCCCTCGAGCCTTGAGAAGCCAGTCGCCCTGGATGCAAAGTCCCTGCCCCTGGAGCCACTGAGATATGGCACAGAAGGGTCGTGGCTTTGGGACGCAGGGGCTCACTCCACTTCTCGAGGACGAAAGGGCACGGTCAGGGGTGGCCCGCCAACGACCGATGGCTCTGCGGGAGTCTTGAGAAACTCCCAAGTTCGTGCCTGCTGGGCTCTCCTCCGCGCAAGTGGCAGGAAGGGTGTGCCCGCGTGTGGGATCAGATGGTTCCAGGGACGCAGACAGGACAGAGATGCTGGAGGAAACGGGGCACCTCGGACAGGCTCCCTGGGCTCTCCTCTGTCCCCGTCCTCACCGCTGGGGGTTTGCACACGGAGGTCAGGGAGGCCCCGCTCCTGGGCAGACAGGGCCCCGGGGCTCTGCTCCGTTCTCAGGGGAGCCAGACCCCGCGGCTGCAAGTTGCTCTCCCTCCAGACGACACCTGCTGTGCCCACACTACATGACCGCCTGCGCCCCAGGCCGGGCTTTATTCCAGAGGGTGAGCAGGCAAACCCGCACGAAGGCAGCCCTGCAATGCGGCGGAAACACCCCCCTGCGCCGTCCTTCCACTCACGTCCGAGGCCCGGCATCCACGGGCGACATGCCCTGCGCCCTCCGTGTTTCAGTGTAAATGCTTACACGGTCTTAACGTCTACTTCATCCCAGGACACAAGGGACCCTGTGAGCGGGCAGGTCACTCCGCTGGGGTGTCCTGTGTAAGGGTTGTCCGGAAGCCCCTGGGGCTGGTCGGCGGGTCTGCCCTCCCTCAGGGTTTCTCAGACACACCCGCCGGCGCAGCGGTACCTGCCGGCCCAGCGGTCCCCACTGCTCCGCACTGGGTCCTTCCGGGGCTCGGCTGCGACACACGGGAGCGCGGGCAGCGAGCGCTCTCCGCAGGAGCGTCCGGTCAGACCGGCGGCTTTGGGCCTGGGTTGCTGTGGGCTCTCAGCACGGCCGCAAGGGGCCGGGGGGTGACGCCGTGTCTCAGCGTGGCTGCCGGCTGGGCTCGTCGCGCCTGGAGAAGTTGGCCCCTGGCCAGGCCGCTGCTGGGCCTTCTAGTGGTGACGGTGGCCGTGTGTCCGGGCGGTCTGAGGGTCGCCCTGAGGGTTTGCCCAGACAGGCCCTCCGTGGCTAGAGGTGCGTGCTGGTGGCCAGCAGCGCGAGAGGGGCTCTGAGGGGCAGGTGCGAGGCCCCCACCTGCCCAGCGCTCCACCCGGCACAAGCATGGGCTTCCGGCCGTGGGGGCCGGAGGCAAGGTCACGGTCTCCGCAGCCCTCGGGCCGCACAGAGCAGTGGAGGGAGCTGCAGCCGCCACCTTCCCCTGTGGCCCGAGAGCTGCACTGAGAACGCCAGCCGTCAGCGTCTTGACAGGGATCCAGACAAAAAGGACGTTTTTCCGTGAGCGCGCAGAGAGCTGCCAGACTCGGCCAGAGCGCGGCCCAGACTCCTGAGAGGAGGACGCAGAGCCGAGCTTCGGGGACACCTGCCCGCCGGTCACTTGCTCATGCAGCAAGGAGAGACTGGGGAGCTGAGAGGAGGGGGAGGGGCCCGCCGGCCTGGGAAGACGAGTTGGGAAGTCAGGCCCCCGGGGCAGGAGGCACAGGGATGTGGCACAGAGCGGCTCTGGCAGGAGCCCTGGGGCCCCGCCTGGGGGAGAGACTGCGGCCCGGGGGCTGTTAGCGTTGCAGACGGTGAAGAATGAGAAATCATCGATTTGGGGGCTCAGAACCAAGAACACTGGGTTTCCAAGTTAATCCTGGGAGAGCCGTGAACCCACACATCTCAGGTCACACCTCGTAAATGCCGTCGTAATCCATAAAACTGACACGACCCATCGAAAGCACGGCTCCTCCTGCCAGACCCTCATTAGGCTGGCGTCTGGGACCTCACATTCGTCCCCGATGGCTGGGATCAGGACCCGGCTGAGAGGCAGGGCTGTCGGCCGTGGGTCACCTCCTGCAGGGGACAGCTGAAGCAGACCAGCGCCCGGTGCTGACAGGCCCGCTGGGGAGGACGCGTGGGAGCCTGGCTGCCAGGAGGCCCGACCTCGACACCCCCGCCCACGCCGGGCCACGCCTGTCCGGTCACCCGCGCGAGGGGACAGCCTGCTCTGCTTGGTGGATGGCTGTGGGCTTCTGAAGGTCACGCGTGTTGCAGAAATACGTCCCTTCGGTCACGCATGCAGATGGAACTCTGGCCCTTCTCCTCCAGCCTCTGGGGTGACTGCGGTGTTCTGGTCTCACCATTTTTCGCAGTCGCCGTGGAAGCACGTCTGGCCACTGCCCAGCTCGCCAGGTCCCCCTCCCGTCTTCGCTCCTCCTGGGGCCGCAGGCGGCGGCTGGTGAGCGCCGTTAACGGCTTCCTCTCCGGGCTCGGGCTGCCTCCACCCTTCCCGGGACTCGCCCCTGGGACGGTTCTGGAACGCGGCAGATCCCCGCTGCAGCCCCACAACCGAGTCCTCGTGAGGAAGAGCCCTCGGCCTCGCAGCGGCACATCACAGCCGGGGCACGTCGTCGTCCTCGGAAGCCCGGAGGAAGCCAGCGCTGCCCAGGATGCGGGCACAGCACGGGTTGTGCAGCTCGAGACGGGTAACTCGGAACCTAGCGAAAAGCAAAGTCCTCTCCTTCTGGAGATGCTGTCACTGGCCACCTACGCGCCACGCACGGGCCACGGCCGGCTACGCGGGGTCCCAGAGGCAGGGCCGCACAGCACACAAGCCGCGGAGCCCGGAGCCCACCGAGTTCGGGAACAGGCAGAGTGACAGGCGGCGGCGGTCCGTTCACAGGTCGTAGGGTGGGGGTTGGGGGCTGTCTGGGATGGAAGCTTCTGGATTTTATGGTGGTTTGCACAAGAGTCAGCATCTGGGAAAAGCCTTTGCACTGGGTGCTTCAGAGGCGCACAACCTCCCACGTGTGTCCGGGAGACTGAGGAGCGGAGAATGCCCAGTGGCCAGGGACGCACGGCTCCCGACAGGCTCCCAAGCCCGTGCCGCCGCGGGGCCTCTTCACGCCCGGACGCCTCCTTCCCAGGGGCCCCCCTCGGCGGCCACGGCCTCTGAGGGCTGGCTGGGCTCGCAGAGCCTGGTGCCCGCGGGCAGGGCATGGGCCCAGCAGCCTCCCCTCGCCGCCCTCCAGTACCCAACGACGGTGTCCCACTCAGGCCGAAGAGGTTACTTTTAAGTCACTAAACCGCCTACAACACGCGCAGCTGCTAGGAGGAGGCTCCAGAGGGCCCGGCTGCGAGGCGGCTTCAGGCGCAGCCCCCCGCCGGCCAGCAGCTCACCGGGCATCGGGCTGAGCACGCAGGACGGCCCCAGCCGTCGCACCCCGACCAGAGACTTTGCGACCTTAGTTCTTAAGACCAAGAGGCTACGTTGTCTCTAGGGTGAGCCCCACGGGGACGCTGCCACCACCCGGTTAGTACCAAGTCCGCAGATGAGCCAGCGGGACTGGGACACGGGGGAGGCCCGCTGGACGTCTAGACCCCGTGTCACCCCAGACGCTGTGGCAGCACCTGCCGGGGCTGCTCCAGGCCTCTGAGGGGACAGTGGCCTGCCCCAGCTCACTGTGCCCAGAAAGTGGAGGAGGTCGGGCTCCACGAAGCCACACAGAAGGGAACATCAGCCAAGCCTGTCCCAGCACGTGCCCAGGTCCGGGCCGGCCTCACGCATGGTCACTGGGGCCATGGCTCGGGGGCTGCTAGGTGTGGAGGACAGGGTGGCCGGACAGGGCCCGTCACCTGACTTCTGGGTGCGCGAGAGCCTCGTCCACCTCCCACAGGACTGAGGACCCCGCGGGACTGAGGACACCACAGTCACCATCGCGATGGCCCCACACTCAAACGCCAGACCCAGGCCCCACAAAGCCGCCAGGTCCCAGGTCGGTGGGTGGGCGTCCGGCAGCCCCAGAGGCCGGAACCGAGGTGTCCACAAGTTGGGGCCCACGAGGGCTCTAGTAAGAACCGCCTCCAATCAGCTGAGGCGTGGACACGCGCGGGGCCCAGCCCTCCAAACGTACCCCCACACCAGCACGGCAGCCGCCCCTCCTCCACAGCGTCCCCTGTGGGCCTGGGCTCAGACACTGCCCGGTCCCCTCCAGGTGGTCCTTGTCATCAGCGGGAACCTGAGCTTCCTGAACTGGCTGACCATGGTGCCCAGCGTGGCCTGCTTCGATGACGCCACCTTGGGGTTCTTGTTTCCCTCCGGGCCTGGTGGCCTCAAGGACCAAGTCCTGAAGCTACAGGAGGAGGCCACCCGAGGGCTCCGGCCCCCCCCGAGATACGGTGAGTGGACAGCAGAGCCACTAGCCAGAGTCCCGGCTTGGGAGTGAGGGGCTGCTGAGGGTCCGAGCCCCGGAGCAGAGCTCAGCCCACCATCCCCCTCTCTGCCCCCCACCAGGCTGCATGGTGCGGCGGGCGGTGCATGTGGCCCTGGGCGTCCTGGTGGCCTGGCTCAGTGTCCCCGTGGTCATCAACCTGCTGAGTCCCACGCAGGTCATGAACACGTCCTTCAACCCTCTCAGGATCGTCAACACGTACGGCGCCTTCGGAAGGTACGGGCGCGGCGGCTCCTTGCCCAGGCCCCTGCGCGCACACGCGGGACCTGGGGCCCTGAGGGACCCCCCCGACCCTCCGTGTGCCAGAGCCCCCTCCTTGGTCTCCCCACAGCATCACCAAGGAGCGCACAGAGGTCATCCTGCAGGGCACGGCCAGCCTCAATGCCAGCACGCCGGACGCCGTGTGGGAGGACTATGAGTTCAAGTGCAAGCCCGGGGACCCCGGGCGGCGGCCGTGCCTCATCTCCCCCTACCACCACCGCCTGGACTGGCTCATGTGGTTCGCGGCCTTCCAGGTAAGGGCCTCTGCTGTCCTCCCCCCAGGCTGTGTTCCCAAGGCTGCAGCCCCCGCGGTGGGGACGCCCGAAGTGTGGCCGGTGGGGTGCGGTCGCTGCCTCACGTGACCACCCCGCAACCCGCATCTTCCTTCTGGGTCTTCCCCTTGCTGTTCTCTGCCAGCACAGGCCCTGCCTCTGGGCAGCAGTGCCCCTCCCAGGTGGGGGTCTCCGCATCGCCCGGACCAGACCGCCTCGCACAAGGGTCTGTGGGTGCAGAGGGCCACGGGGTCACCATCAGCCATGGCAGGACAAGCCTGCTAGGGCTGTCCCTGTCCCATCTGCCTGTGCAGACTGTCGCTCACGTGAGACCCCCAGGGCCGGCAGGCGACAACACTGAGAGGCCACCACCTCTCCCCCTGAGAAGGCGACCGCCCCCGGGCGCCCCCCCGCCCCCCCCCCCCCCCCCCCCCCCGCTGAGAGGAGCCATCTGCAGACACCTGCAGGGCGCGAGCGTGGGCCCACCAGCCGGGAGGGCTAACCCCCCACCACAGCTGAGGGGGAGCCGGCGGGGAGCTGAGGGCCCTGGGCCCACGGCCGGGTTGCCTCCCCCCAGAGGGCTCCCTGCGTCCCCGGCTCTGCCTGGAGCCAGCACCCTCTCCCTTTCTCGCCCCAGACCTACGAGCACCACGAGTGGATCCTGCACCTGGCAGGCAAGCTTCTGGCCAACGACGCCGCGGCTCTGTCCCTACTGGCCCTCAACCCTTTCGAGAACAGGGCGCCCCCCAGGTAGGACTCCCCTCCTGCACGGGACCCTTGTCCCCTGCAGCCTCTCGGGGCCCCTCCTCCAGGGGCACCCACAGCCAGCTTGGAACCCCTGCAAGTGCGCGGGTGCAGGTCCCCTGCACTGGGAGCCCCCAGCGGCCGCGGCCGGTCCTCAGTGCCTGCGGGCTCTGGGGCTGAGGGCCCTCTTGCAGATGTCACCTGGGCCCCCACGGTCCCTGGGCCGGGTCCATGCGCCACTCCAAGGAGTGGCAGCTCGGCGGCAGCGGGACGGGCCGCCTGACACGGGGTCTCCCTCGCAGGTGGGTCCGGGGAGAGCACTACAGGTACAAGTTCAGCCGCCCCGGGGGCCGGCACGCCGCCGCAGGCAAGTGGTGGGTCCGCAGGAGGCTTGGGCCCTACTTGCCCCCGGTCAGCCTCCCAGACCTGAAGGACTACTTCCAGTCGCGGGAGTGGCCGTACCCCGAGCTGCCGTAGGAGCGGCCCCGGGCCTGCGCGTGGACCAATAAAAGCAGAAGCCCGGCTGCTGGAGTGAAGGCTCGTGTGCCCGGGCCCCGCTGCCCTGCGTCCTGACCTCTTGGGAAGCAGGCTCAGTGAGCAGGGGCTCCCCGGGCCAGCGTGTCCCCTCCTTTCCTCTGAGTTCGTCACACGGAGCCCCCGTAAAGCCCCTGACCCCGTGGTGTCCATCGGCACCTGCCGCACAAGGGAGGGCGGGTCCCCAGTCAGGCCCTTCTGCCCGGGCAGCTGAGCCCCATTCGCCACCTGGTGTGGCCCCAAGGAAGCTGCCACTCCCTGTGCTCTTGGCCCCTGTGGCTGTCCCCCCCATCCAGGATAGGCCTGGGAAAGGGAGAGGCCAAGGCGGCCGGCCCTCCCCTCGTGCCTACCCCCTTCTCAGAACCTTCGTGCCTCCCCAGGGGGGACGTGTCCGGCATCCGGAGGCATGGACAGAAGCCCCTTGTTCCTCCCCAGGGGGGCCACCTCCTCTCCCTCCTCTTGACCACGTCCCCCCCCACCCCGACTCCCTGACCTGTGGAGGGGGCTCAGCTGGGGACACTGGGCCTGGGCCCTGGGTGTGCCCACTGCGGCTCAGGCCAGACGGGGTATTCCCGGCGCGGCGGGGCTTCCGGGCCCTCTGCCGCCTGACGTGTGCGCGGCCCCAGTCCTGAGGCCTGACGTGAGCTGCGAGCAAACAGATCCCACCAAGGGCCGCACCCCTGCTGCACCAGCGGCCCAGCACCTGTGGCCCAGCCCCTGCCCGTCACCCCTCCCTCCCTCCCCTGACCCAAAACCGCCCAGAGGGCCACGCTGCTCCAGGGAGGGTCCCAGCGGGAACGCGGTGGTTCAGGCAGGGGGCCCCGCCGAGGTGGGCACAAGCGCGGGTCTGTGTGCGGCGCCCGCCCCCGAGAGCCTGCCCGGGGGGCCAGCCAGTCCAGGTGCCAACAGAGAGGCCGTGTTCCTGCTCGCAGGAAACAGGCTCCCAGTGTCTATCTCAGAACAGACGCAGCCTCAGACGGGGAGCCCGGAGCCAGCAAGTCTGCCCGCGGCCGCCACACGGAGCGGAGCACCGGCCCGCCGCGGCCTGGGCGGCCCTTCCTGGGGGGCCGTCCCGGGGGCTCCGCCGCTGGCCGGGGGCACCAGAGTGGGCAGGGACCCAAGGAGCTTACGCCTTGGCCCGGGCGGCCGCTGCCTGTCCTCGCTGCACGCCGGGCTCCCTGCCCCCCGGGGCCTCAGAACCCCTGCCTGGGGGCTCCCCTGCAGGCCTCCGTCTGGCTCGGCACCACCCCTGGCCTCCCGGAGCCCTTCAGAAGGCCTCGTGCCCCAGAGGCGCCCCTGTCCTGGGACAAGACAAACGTGCTCACCGTGGAGACCAGTGCAGGGGACTCCGGGTCCTGGCCATGGGGCCTCTGACAGAGGAGCCCCCTCAGGTCTCCCCCAGCCTCCACCCACGTGTCAGCAGACAGCTGCTCCCGAGGTCGCCCCCGCTCGCTAGCACAAGCCTGGGCTCAGCACGTCACCCCAGTGGCCTCCCGGGCTGCCGGGCCGACACGCACACACCCACACAGCCCTCAGGGTCCACGCTGCTCCTGGTCACACACCAGGCAGGTGGGGGCTCGGCCCAGCCCCCAGTGGCGGGCGGCAGCGATACGGGCCGGGACAAGCGCCCACCCCAGGAAGGGGAAAGGCTCAAACTCCCATTCGCCTCCGCTCTGCCGACACTGCCGTCTTGGCATCCGGTTTCCACACAAGAAAGGGGGCTCGGGGACACGAGATGTGAGCCCACCGTTCCCCACCAGGGCTGAGGGGCCGCCGGACAGCTGTGCCCAGGCGGACAGAGAACATCCTTTCCTCCCTGCTGGCGAGGACCAGATGGGGCAGAAGCAGCGGCTCAGGCTTCGTCCACACGCCAGAGGCGCTGCCCTCACCTTCCAAGGGGTCGGGCGGGCGGGGGGGGGGGGGCACCAAGGTTAAGGGGGGGGCTTGACCCTGGGGGGCCGAGCCCTCTCGATCCCGCAACTACGCAAGGGCTCGTGTGGGAGACAGGGTGTGCGCCAGCCCCCGCCCAGCCATCGGGCGGGGGCATCTGCTGGGCCGCCGGGAGGGTCCGCGCCTCATCGGATCCGAGAGCCGCGGGGGCATCGGGTCTCCCTGGGGGCCCGGCACCTGCCCTGGGACGGCCCTGTGCTCTGCGGGCCCCGCTGCGGGAGGACAGACGCCGCGGTGAACCCAAGAACGCGACGGCTCACCGCCGCTGGCCCAGATGGGGCCCGAGGACCGAGCGGCTGCTGCCCCTGCCTCGTGTCCCTGTGACCTCGGGAGCCGGCCCGCACTCGGGCGAGATGGCCCTTCTGCACTCCCGATGCTGACCTGGGGTTTCCCCTCCTACCTCCTCGTCAGTCTCGAAGCCCCGACGCGGGGTTCTGCTGTCAGCTCTGCCGTCGCGGGTCCGTCCTGCGGGTCCGTCCCGGGTGCCAGTGCGCGCTCCCCGCCATCCTGGACCGGAAACTCCCGTTTCTTTCTATTCCTCCCCCTGCCCTCGGGGAAACGCGGCTGGAGGCCCCGCCGCAGGCTCTGCCAGACGCCGCGAGCCTTCCCGGAATTCTAGAAACGCTGACTCCCCGTTAACGTGTCAGACCAACAGAGGCGGGGGTTTTGGTTGCCAGAGGAGCGCGTGTGGGGCTGTGCCCTCCGCTGTCCCCCCGCATCTGCCGCCGAACCACGCCTCGGCCCCAACGCCCGGCAGCACCCTTCGGACTGGCGTCCCTCTCAGAAGCGAACGGGCCCGGGGAAGGACGGTCCCCCGTGGCTGCTCGCCTCCCTCTGCCCGGAAGGTCCCCTGCTCGCTGGGGCCGTTCCCGTCGACCCCTGCCCGCGCGCAGCATGAAGACGCCTCCGTCCCCGGGGACGCAGCTTCCAAAGCCCGCGGTGAAGTGGGGCTCACGGCACCACGAACGGACCTTTAAGTGAAACGGACGCGCCTTTAGCTTCCCTGACGGGGAGCGGAAACGCCCACGGGAAAGCGAGCGGAAATCGGGGCCGCCGCGACCGACCTTCTGCGAGTCACAGGAGCGGCGACGGAGGCGTGAAGCGGCGGCGGCGGAACCGGATCCCCACAGCGAAGTGGACGGAATCCCGGAAGCCCACGGCCACCGCAAGGGACTCGGGAAGAGACGAAGTCGCGAACTTCCACACGAGTGAAGAGGCCGCGTCCGTGTAGACGCCTCCCGACAGAGACAGCGCTAGGCCAGGCGGCCTCACTGCGCGCTCCCCAGGAGGGGCAAGAACGGGCGTCGGCCCTTCCCAAACGCTCCCCAAAATCAGAGAAGGGGGCGCTTCCCGACTTCTCTCACGAGGCCGGGTTTACCCTGATTAACCCCAAGACGCCAGCATCTCGGCATTTTTGCAGCCGGACGCAAATGCCCTCAACGCAACAGCAGCGAGCAGCGGCGCGACAGACGGACGCCGCGCCGTGACCAGATGGGATCGGTGGGTCCCTCGCGCCAGCAGAACGCGGCGGGGGGAGGGACACGGTCCTCTCGACTGACGCAGGAAAAGCATTTGACACAATCCAAAACCCTTTCATGAGCAAAGCCACTCTGGAATGATAGTGATCATAAAATGGCGTCCGTGCACCCACAGCCAACAGTGAACGTGAAGACCTTCCCCGCCGACCCACACGGAGACGAGAGAGGCCGGTGCCGTGTGCCCGTGACGCCGACTGAAGTTCCTGCCCGCGCCGCTGGTCAAAACACTAAAACGCTTCAGGGGCGCCTGGGGGGCTCCGTGGGTTAAGCCTCTGCCTTCGGCTCAGGTCATGGTCTCGGGGTCCTGGGATCGAGCCCCACGTCGGGCTCTCTGCTCCGCGGGGAGCCTGCCTCCCCCCCACCACCTACTTGTGATCTCTGTCAAATAAGTAAAATCTGTAAAAATAAAAAATTTTTAAAAATAAAAAGCTTTAAAGTAAAAAGAAAGAAAAACTACCTCTAATTCACAGATGACATGATCCTCTAGGAAAAAATCCCAATGATCCGCCAAAGAAACACGCACGAGAGCTAACGAAGCAGCTGAGCAGAGCGGCAGGTACAGAATCGGCACCGAAGGCCGGCGACGAGCCGTGGGAAACCGGCACCACGACAGCAGGCTCACTTACCACTGCACCCGACAATAATAAAAACCACCCAAGGGACTGAACCAAGGAGGCAAAACACCTCTGCGCCGAGAGCCACGTGACGCCGCGGAGACCAGCGGTGAACAAGGCTGAGGGCAGGGGAGAGACGCACGCCTGCAAGCTCGGGACCACAGGGACAAGATGCGGAACCAGCCAAGGCGGTGTGCGGCCCAGCGAACCCTCTCCAGCTCTCCAGCGGCCTCGCTGTGTAGAAACGGAGCCAACACTCAAGTTCACACGGAAGCGCAAAGGGCCCCAAATAACAGAAACAACCATTACAAAGACGTTGGAGGCTTCACGTTTCCCGACCTAAACACTCAGTACAAAGCTACAGCCATCGAAACGGTGTGGTCCTGCCGCGGCCACAGACCCGTGGACCAGAGGACAGAACGGAAGCCTCGTGAACCTTCACTCACGTGGTCAATGATTCTTGACAAGGATGCCACGACCCCTCTGTGGGGAAAGGGCAGTCGGGCGGGAGAGCAGGAGCTAGAGCCCCGAAGAACGGAGCTGCGCGCTCGCCTCAGACTGCGCTCAGAAATCAACCCAGAAAAGGGGCGCCTGGGGGGCTCAGTGGGTTAAAGCCTCTGCCTTTGGCTCAGGTCATGACCCCAGGGTCCTGGGATCGAGCCCCGCATGGGGTGATTCTGCTCAGCAGGAAGCCTGCTTCCTCCTCTCTCTCTGCCTGCCTCTCTGCCTACTTGTGATCCCTGTCAGAGAAATAAATAAAATCTTTTTAAAAAATAAATAATAAAATTCCCAGAAGAAAACATGAATTTAACAATGGATTCTGAGGACACCAACAGCAGGAGCAGCAAAAGGAAAACCAGATAGACTGGACAACAAGAAATTTAAAACTTTTGTGCACCTAAGGACGTTATCAGGAAAGTGAAAAGACAAGCCACAGAGTGGGAGAAAATACTTCCAAACTATCTACCTATTAAGAGTCTAGTATCCAGGACATACATGGAACTTGCGCAGCTGAGCATCAAAGACGACAAACCCCAGTTCAAAAGGACTTGCTCAGGGGCGCCTTGGGGGCTCAGTCAGTTAGGCCTCTGTCTTCAGCTCAGGCTCCTGGGATCGAGTCCTGCATCGGGCTCCCTGCTCAGCGGGGAGCCTGCTTCTCTCTCTGCCTCTGCCGGCCGCTCTGCCTGCTTGAGCTCGCCCGCACGCACGCTCGCTCTCTCTGACAAATACATAAAATCTTTAATTAAAAAAAAGTACTTGATCAGCCATTTTTTCCAACAGACACACAAGGGGCCATAAAGCACACAAAAGGATACTCAACATCTTCAGTCGCTACAACACGTATGTGACACTACAACACGTATGTGAAAAGCACATCCACCCACTTGGATGGCTGTGAGGTTTGCTTTTTTTTTTTTTTTTAAGATTTTATTTATTTATTTGACAGAGATCACAAGCAGGCAGAGAGGCAGGCAGAGAGAGAGGAGGAAGCAGGCTCCCCGCTGAGCAGAGAGCCCGATGCGGGGCTCGATCCCAGGACCCTGAGATCATGACCTGAGCCGAAGGCAGAGGCTTCAACCCACTGAGCCCCCCAAGCGCCCAAAATGTGGATAAACCTTGAAAGTATTATGCTCCGTGAAAAGCCAGACAGAAAAGCTCACCTATCATATGGTTCTATTTATGTGAAATATCTAGAACAGGTAAGTGTGTAGAGACAGAGAAATTAGCTATTGCGAAGGCTGGGGTGAGGGGAGAAAGAAGAGTTACCAAATCATGGGGAGAGGGGCTCGTTCTGAGGGCATCAAACTGTTTAGAACTCGACAGGGGCGGTGATGACCAAACGCTGTGATACACTAAATGCCACCAACTGTTCCCTTTAAAATGAGTAACTCTGTAGTAATGTCAGTTTGACCTCAATTTTTAAAAATAAAACAGAAGCCAAAAAAACTTTTAAGTGTCCCAAGGCCCTAGATCTCCCTCTCTCAGAGGCCAGGAGACCTCACATTGCCAAGATCCAGAGGGCGTACAGGACAACCAAGCAGATAAAGCACTTGTCCCTCTTGTGTTAAGTGCACGGGGCTAGATTCTCTTAAGGCCAAAACGTAAGGGGGTGCTCAGCCAGTGCGACAGAAAGTGGGTGTTCGGGGCCAACATAGAACCACACATGAACTCTCTTACAGATGTGCAGCTACCAACTGGTCATGGAAATTTTGAGTAAAGAGCAGCCATGCTTACGCGACACATAAACCTTCTGCCATCTAGATGGCTTTCTGCCAAGGCTGCCTGCCCTGCCCTCACCTGGAATCAGCTCAACACCTAGCACAGATGGGGTACTGCCTCACCTCTCCAAGGTGAGTGGCCACCTTGCTCCACTGGGACTGAGCTGGCCGGGCGGGCAGCAGACTGCGGGGAAGAACCACCTTGTCCTGAAGACGTGGGACTCCTTAAATGGCCTTTGAATAGAACCAGAAGCCTTTCAGGGCCAAAACATTTGAGAACAAAACCAATGAAACCCAGTCTGGTCCTTTGAAAATGCTAGTGAAATAGATAAACGTCTATCTACAAAATCAAGGGGAAAGGAGCGAAAATACAGGTTATCAGTACCAAGAAGGAAAGCAGAGTCATCACTACAGGTCCTACGACACTGAAAGGGAAACGAGAATATTATCGACTTCATTCTCATGAATTTCACTTACTAGATGAAATGAAAACAATTCCACGAAAGATGTAAGTTACTAAAACTGACTTACAAAGAAACAAAACCCAAGGAGCCCCATAACAATGAAATGAATTGAATTCGTGAATAAAAACCTCACAAAGAAATTTTCAGGCTGGGATGACTTAGATGAGAAAACGCACTGTCTGTTCCACCCAACAGTCAATGGAGAGAAATAGCCCAAACATTCCCACACTGCTGGTCAGAACAGGAAAACGTGTGAATGTTTAGCAAAAACAGTAAACATCTTCTACCATACGACCCGGCCATTTTACGTATCTACCAAGAGAAATGAGGAAACAGACCTGTGAGCAATGCTTTTAGCAGATTTATTCAGAGTAGCCAAGAACTAAGAAACAGCCCAAGGGTCCATCAGCAGAAGAGGGGACAAGTCCATTGCATTGTATCCACTGGTGACAGATTTTATGGACATGCGTGACACATTTGAACCTCAAAACCATGCTGAGGTAATAATGAATCCAGAGACAAAAGAATATGCACCAAAGGATTCCATTTATATGGAACTCTAAGAAGGAAAAAAGCCTCAGCTGCAGTGACAGAAAACAGGTCAGTGGTCACTAGGGCCACGCTGGGGAGGGGCTGACTGGGAAGCAGGAACAAGGGAGGATGTGGGGGGCTGGAAAGGCTCTATCCCGGCCACACGGTAGGTAACACGGTGTGCACACTTACCAAATCCACGAGGCTGTACACTTAAAGCGGGTGCGTTTTTTTAAATTTTATTTATTTGAGAGAGAGAGAATGAGAGAGAAGGAGCATGAGGGGAGGGTCAGAGGGAGAAGCAGACTCCCCACCAAGCAGGGAGCCCGATGTGGGACTCGATCTCGGGGCTCCAGGATCATGACCTGAGCCAAAGGCAGTTGCTTAACCAACTGAGCCACTCAGGTTCCCAAAGTAGGTGCATTTTGTGTAAATTGCAATGGACCCTCCAAACAAAGCTCTGATTTGTAGTGTTTTAACTTCCACAACCTAAAGTACACCCACTGCACCCGGTTTCAAGCAAGCAACGTGTCGTCACTCCGTGCGGAGCAGAGAAGGCTACGGGACCAGCTCTCGCGGCCATGTGGGCCAGCACCGGCTCCTGTACGCTACCACCTGCACCTCAAAAAAAGTTGCTTTTGAAAACAAAAGATGACAAAGACCCTGAAACATCCCCGACGCGCACCGGCAATGCCGTGTGCTGACGGAGACACAGAGCAACCGAAACACCTGTGGGACCCAGCAGCTCCCACCCCCCGTGTGTACACAGCTGACGCGTGGACAGGCGCCCCTAGGAGGCCTCACCGAAGGTCACAGCAGCCCTGCTCCTAAAGACAAAAACGGCCAACAACTCATCACCAAGAGCAGCACGGACGACCGGCGCTCATGGAATCGCTTCCAGCGGAGAGGACAGTCTGCAAGCTCGGGCAGACGGGGTGAGTGGCGCGCGTGTGCTGGGCTGCAGGCGGCGTCCTGACGCGCGCAGACGTGCGGGCCAGCGCTGGGGGCCCACCCAGCCGGGCTGATGATGCGGACAGACACCGGGGCCACCAGGGGTCTGGCAGGGTCTGGTTCTTGGCCTATTGGCTGTTCAACGGACACTCGGTAAAGTTCTCTTGAGAGCACACGTTCTCTGGACTCTTGCGTCCGCTCCAGTTACGAAAGTATCTCATAAAGAAAACCTATGTTTTCGTGGTCAAGCATGCGAGCCTGCTTTGTTTCCAGTACGTTTACCATGACAGGCGCTACACTGCTGGTCTTCTCACAGACACACAAGAACGTGTAAGCAGAACGCATGTGTGCGTCCCCGTGAGTCCTGGTGTCCTTAAGTCCCCGTCTTCCTGTGTGGCTTGTTGCCGTCCCTCCCCACCCTCCATTCCCGCTCTTTCAAAGTGTCGTCTGTCCTCTAAGTGGCCTCAGGACCTGCTCCAGCCCAGGCAGGGACTGGGAAAGCCTCGCGTGCCCCCTCTCTCCACAGAGGGCTCCAGGCTGGTGGCTCGGTTCCCCTGTGAGCGTGCTCGTAGCTACCCGAAGGCAGCGTGGAACCAGAGGGACACGCACGAACCCGACAAAGTGTCACACGGCACCGAGGACCGGCCGGCCGCCCCGCTCCCACCCACGTCTACCTGCAAGGACAGCTCGGTTTAAGACCGAAAGCCAGGAAAGCAGGGACGGGCAAAGCCAACGAGACCAGATGATGCCTCCTGTTGAGGGGCAAGTGATGCCTTTGTCCTCAGGGAAGGTCGCCGGCGAGGCACCTCCTCCTGGCGCTGGCTCTGGCGGGCGCTGCACCTGGGCACGGAGGCCACCGCGCCAGCCCTGCAGCTGCAGGCCTTTCTGCGCTGGGCACACATTTGCATCTCAATAGCCCCGATTAATATTTAAGGAGCCAGCTGTCCGCGCCACAGGGCAAGGGGGGGAAAAACCGCCTCGTTCCTTTAAGGGGTGGGCTCAAGGCTCTCCGTCAAGCGGCCTTCATCTCCCCACTGGGTCTTCACACTCACGCAATTCTTCTCCGTGAAAAAATACCGAGCGCCATTAGCGAGTTATCAGGGCCCGACTGTGTCTGCATCAATGGCCCTCAGTCCATTGTGGCCGTCGTGCAGCTGCAGGGCTGGCGCGGAGCAAGCTGCCGGGCTGGGCTCTGTCCCTCTGTCTGTCCGTTGTCACCGGGCACCGCGTCCAGCGTGGCCTGTCACTGCCCCATCAAACGGAAGTGGACAGCATGTTCAGAGCTCCCGCACTGCCCTGGGGGTCAAGCCAGCCAGCACGCCACCCAGCCCAGGGGGCCAACGGCCCCGCTGCTCTCCCCCGATCCCCGCACGGCCACCAGCGCTGAGGCCTCCCCTTGCCGGCCACCGCCCCGAGCAGGGTCTTGGCTCACAAGTCTGCCCGGAGGCCTCCTCTGGGCAGGCGTCAGTTGTAGGGAGTTCAATGGCATCCCCCAAAACTCACGTCCACTCAGAACCTCAGAACAGGACTCTCTTCGGAAAAAGGGTCTTTGCACGTGTAATTAACTAAGGAGAGGTCATGCTGGAGGAGGGCGCGCCCCGAATCCAGTGTCTGGTCCTTGTAGTAAGAGGAAACAGGCACAGGGAGAAGACCATGCGACCCCAGACCCCCTGTCCCCGAGATTGACACACCCAGCCAACAGTGGAGGCTGTGGTCTGGGCCCAAGAGAGCCCCGCACACGCAGGATGGCCCCTCAGAGCTCCCCTCCTTGCCAACCTGGGGGGCAGGGGCCAGGTGCCTCCTGGGACAGCAGCCCCACCAAGGTCGGGGTGCAGGGAGGCAGGGCCAACAGCTGTCTGGGCGCTGCCCTCCCAAGTGCCGTCTGGCCCCTTGACCCCACCTGCCCTCGTGAGCCCTGGGCCCCCTTCAAGCCCGAGCACCCAGCCAGGAACCACCTGAGACCCTTCACCCCCCACCGGGGGGCGTCTCGCTCTCAGCACACAGGAGCGCCTGGGTCACCGCGGTCCTGGGGGCCCCAGTGGGCGCTCACGGGAGGCGGGGCCTCCACCTGCAGAGGGCGGGGGTCGCAGGCCCCGTGCTCGTGCTCGCACTGGTGGGGTTCGGCTTCCCAACCCCCCACCCAAGGGCAGATCTGGAGAAAGTCGCTCCTCAGAGCTTTCCGCAAATTCCTCCCCAGGCCGCGCACCGCTGCGGTCCTGCCCCCGGCGAGAGAGGCAGAGTCGCGGGCAGCACCCACGCTCTCCCACGGCCATGCGGGCTCAGGGGCGCGGGGACCGTCAGACGGACTCAACACGCCGCTTCCCCCGACGAAGACCCCAAGGACCAGCTCTGCCCTGGCCAAGGGGAAACAGGGCCCGGGTCAGGCTCTGCGCACATACCTGCTGGGAGGGGACCTGCCCGCCCCCGCCCTGGCGCCGCGCCCGCCGCTGGACGCCTACGGGGTCCCCGACCCGGAAGTTCTGCTGCTTCCGCTTTTCACCCCAGCCCAGGGGGTCGGGCGAAGCAACCGCGAGAGGCAGGAGAGCTCACAGCCGCTCCCGGCCCTGCCACTGGGGACTGGGGGAGTCTGGGGACTCAGAGGCGGGGCCGGGCAGCCCCACTGTCACCGGCACTCAAGGTTTCCGCAAGGGACACACGCAGGCCGGGCAGACCGGCGGCAGATTCTTGCCAAACCCCTGAGAAAGCCTCTGGTTTCCGAGCGTGGGGCTGGGAACTGCAGCGGGGGGCGGCGGGCTGACCTGAGTCCTGCAGTGTCCCGAGGAGGAGAGACGCCCATGCCCTGCGGGGAGAGCGCAAGGGACGCCCGGAGACGGCGAGGGCGCTGGTGAGGGCCCGTGAGCGCAGCCCGGCGGGGACGCCCCCGCGTCCGGACGTGTGTGCACAAATGCGCGGCAGCACAGACGGCCGCGCGTGCCAGTGTCACACCGTCCCAGACGGCGCGAGCGGCTAGAGCGTCCGCAGCCGGGAGTGACCGCGCCGACCAACCGTCCGCCCCGGAGGCGCCCACGCCGAGGGCGTCTGGCCCAAGGATCAGCCTCTAAGCAGCAGCCCTGTGCCCGAGGCATCGGCCGCCCTTTCCCCCACAGGGAGCTCCCCACGAGCTTCGGGATGCCGCAGGAGGGACCCTTCTGGGTCCAGACGCCCCTTCCGAAGGGAGCTCCAACAGCCCGGGGGTGGGGTGGGGGAGCCTCGGCCTGCCGGCGCCCACACCCTCAGTCTCGCTGACCCCTCCCTGTGCCCCCTCAGGATGCCCACCAGTGTGGTGGCCACAGCCTTCCGAGAGCCCCGGAAGGTGCTAGGAGGACAGTGACTGTCTGCAGGGCCTGCCCCATCGGCAGCTGCGCTGGCCAGACCCACCCAGGGCAGCTGTGAGCCACGAGCCCAGGCAGGAGCCCATCGCCCCCCCTGCACACAGCCCACTGGCTCATTCCTCATTCACTGGTGTCACAGGATCTCAGCTGGCGGGAAACAGTCACCAAGGGGGACACCCCCTATCATCCCTGAGTGCTGGGGTGGGGGCAGAGCAGCAAAGCACAGAGGACCTCCAGGTGGAGGCAGCAGCTCTGGAAGCCTCAGGCGGCTCTGCCTGCCAACCACACAGACACACCACTGTCTCTGTCACCTCTAGATGACACCTCTGTCACCACTAGGCTTTCCTTCCCTTGTCCCTAGGGCCAGTGGAGGCCACCTGAGGGGGCTCCATGCGTTCCTGGCACTGGCTTTCCCTCAACCCAGCCATGCCCTAAGGCCCAGGACAAGGGCTGCCAGTGCTGGAGGGAAGCCGTGTGGAACCCAGGAAGATGCCGGGACCCCGGACTCAGTGGGACCCACCTTTCTGGGGCGAGGGTCTGGGGCTCAGGGTCCAAGCGCAGCTCTTCTCGGGAGCAAGACTTAAATGCAAATCATCCCCAGGCACAGGCTGCCACGGAGGGAGGACACGGAGACGCCGCGCGCAGCTGCCACTGCAGCCGGGTGCAGAGAAGCGCGGCCCCAGGGGGCAAGGGGCAAACCCCACAGAGGAGCGGTGCCCCATCCCAGGGCTGAGGGCAGCTAGCCCGCTGCCTGTCGCAGCACAGGGACCCCAGCCGGGCTGACCGCACAAGGCTGGACTCCGATCCCAGAGAACAAAGTCTCGTCCTGCTCTGCGGCTGATGGCAGAGGACAATGCCAGACACCAGGACGCCCACCGGTCCCCACACAAAATGGGAGCACTGAGCATGGCTCTGTTCCTGAGAGGGGCGCCCCCGATGGGGGCCACGCACAGCCCTGTCACTCCCGCAAAACTCAGGAAAGAACCCTGAACACGTGAGATGGGCTGACCCGCGAGGGCACACACCGTGGTCCTCACCGGCCTACGGGGCAGGGACACACACACACACACAGGTCAGGGCAGAAGCTGAGAAGACTGGAATGATTCTCCTGCCTCAATGATCCCAAGGCCCTGAACTCTGAACCAAGGACCTGCGGGTCACTGTGTAGGCTTGGAAGACTGCCCACCCCACGGGTGCGGTGGCCCATGCGTCCAGATCAGGGCCAGGGAGGGGATGCAGCCCTGCCCTGATGTCCTTCATGCCTGCCCCCACTCCGGGGGCTATGCCAGGTGCAGCCCACACAGCCAGGGACTCAGGCTGAGGAGGGGACTCCAAAATGACCCACGTCCTAAGCCCTAGAACCTAGAGATGTGGCCTCACTTGGAAAAACAGATCTTTACTGTTTTCATGAAATTAAAGATCTCAAGATGAGACCATTCTGGCTTACGAGGAGAGGTCCTGAATCCAGTGACAAGTGTCCTTAAAGAGACACGGAGAAGCCACACGAAGATGGAGGTAGAGATTGGAGGAATGTGGCCACAACACAAGGGACACCCAGAGCCTCCAGAGGCAGGAAGGAGCCTCCCCAGAGCCTCTGGAGAGAGCACAGCCCCACTAGCACCTTCTTCTTGGACTTTTGGCCTCCAGAACCGTGAGAAAGTCCATTTCCTTCGTTTTCAGCCGCCCAGTTTGTGGTGAGTTGTTACGGCAGCCACGGGACAGTAACGGGCCGCAAGCCCAGAGGTGATGCGGGTGTAACGGGGGCACCCGTCACCCCCACGCTTCCCCTGACTTCTCTGGTCAGCCCTGGGGGTACAGCTGCCCCTCAGCCTCATGAGGACTCACCCCTGACCTCAGGCGACCCCAGATCTGTCCCAAGAAAGAAGCAGAAACGCCTCCCCTCGGAGAACTTCCATGAAATGGACCGATTCCTCCGAGTCACAGAACACCGAGGCCGCCTGCGTATGAACGGACACTGAGCAGTCCCGTAGCTACGAAAGACGCTCAACTTAGTTACACGTAAAGGAGGAACGTCGGGCCCAAGCGGTTTACTGTGAATTCTGCCAAGCGCTTACGGGAGCGGTGACACCGATTCTCCCCCATCTCCTCTAGAAAGGACAAACGGAGGGACACCTCCCGGCTCATTTCACCGGGCCAGCATTACCCGGACACCAGAACCAGGAGAGACAACACAGCAACACCACAGACCACCGTCCCTCACAACCACAGAGAAGTCCTTGACAACCTGTAGAAACGCGCCAGCCCCGTGCCCGTGCGGACGGGCCCACGCGCTGCGGGCACCTGGGCGGCAGCCGACGAGCGAGGGGCTTCTGGTCTCGGCTCAGATCCGTCTCGGGGTCCCACCACCGGCCCCGCAGCAGGCTCCGCACTCGCGGGGAGTCTGCTTGAGATCCTCCCTCCCTCCGCCCCTGCCCCCCCACCCCTGCCCCTGTGCACGTGATCATTCCCTCATCCTCTCAAAATAATTAACTAGTTAAACGAAGAAAAAAGAAAAGACTCACACTGACCCAGCTGGGTTCACCACAGAAACTGGAAGATCTGTTAACGACTAAGTAAGAAAACACACGTGACCTTATCCATAGATGCAAAAAAAAAAAAAAACCCAAACCCTAGACAGAATTCGGGATCTACTTGTACTAGATGAGTTTCCTTACCTGAAGCAAATGAGAAGGGACCCCCCCACCGCACACAGGGGAGACGGCGCCTCCTCGCAGGTCGGGCACAGCACACGCACGGCTGTCCGCCGCGGCCCTTCGGCGTCACGCACAGACGGAAAGGATACGGGACGCGCCGCAGCGAGTCCAAGAAACCTGACGAATGCGGCCGATGGATCCCCCGTAGGCGCGGCTTCAGGACCGGCGGGGCCCTTCAGGACGGACGGACTGTCAAGAGCACGCGGAGTCTGCACGGCGACGGGGCAGGCACGGGTTACCCACAGCCCTTCCTCAGAACCCACAACCTGTCCCAGGAGCGTGCGCTTCGTGACCAGCCATCACAATGGGATCGTTTCACAACAGGAGAGGAGGGGACCTCAGGGTGTCTGTGGGCGTCAGTCCCCTCATCAGAACCTGAGTCATGGCCCAGGTGCCTCAGAGCCCCCAAGGATCCCCACACCACAGCCCTGCCCCTCACCGAGAACTTAATTACATCCACAAAGACCCTATTTCCAAACAAGGTTATGTTCAGAGGCTCCAGGGACCCCTCTTTGGGTCGGGGACTACCCAGCCCACCAGGACCCGCAAACCCAGCCTGCCACGGGGAGACACTACCAGCCTCAGCACATTCCCACAGCCTGGGATGCACCCCCAGGCCAGACCCTGGCCACCCTGCCCCCCATCACAGCCTCCCGTGCCAGCACACATGGGGTGCTCACACACGCTTCGAGGGGAAGGCCTCTGACCTCTGACCGGTCTCTCCACTCACAGATCCCCTGGTGGGCCTCCCACCCCAGATTTGATGATGCCCTAGTCCGCTGTCCTCCTGCCAGCTCTCAGCTTGAGAGGCCCGACGGGGACGACCCCACAACAGCCTGACGTGGGGGCACTGCCATCAGTGACAACTGGAGGCGAGAGCCTGCGGCCTCGCTAGTTTAGGACTGTAGGGTCTGGCCAGGCTGCCTCCCCAGGAGGCCATTCCCTCCGACGCTCTGGGGTGATTCTGTCTCTGAGAAAATCGAGAATGTTCCAGGCCTTGCCCCTCCCTCACAGGACTGCTAGGCTCCGGGCGTGGCCTCCTGAGGGACTGGCCCCCAGGCCGGTAGGCAGCGCGGAGGTCAGAACTGGACCCGGTGCCACGTCCTCGGGCTGCCCCGGCCCACGGCTGAGGGTCGTCAGCACTTAGTGGGCTCACGGTGCAGCCACCTGGGCCAGGGCTTTCCTCCGTGGGGAGTTTTAAATCATGAATTTAATCTCTTTATTACAAATGTACTCAGACTACTTCCTCTGAAGCAGTCGCCGGAGTTGGTGTCTCTCTAGGAATTTACACGTTGTATCTGTTAACACGTCGTATCCGGTCTCAACTGCAGCCCCTCATGACCTTCTTTAAGTCAACGGTGACATAAGGCCAGCACCCTCTGGACACACAGGAACCACGACAGCCTGCGGCCGGCCTCACGCCGAACCTTACAGCAAAACGATCAGGCTGTCACGCTCCCCGCATCGGGCGCGCGCCTCTGCCGCATGCTCTCTTCAGGTTGAAGAAATCGTGGACCATCCCTCGTTTGCTCAATTTTTTCATAAACCGGTGCTGAACGTTAAATACATTTCCAGCATCAACTCATACACAAACTGAAATGATCCATTTTCAGATACAAAACTACATCATCGAGTCCCCGGCGTGACGCAGCGACGTGCGCACTCGTAAAGGCGTACTTCCAAGCTATAAATATCCGTAACGCAAGCCGAACTCGCTGGCGACACTGTTCTAATCTCCCGCACCGCTACTTTCACGCCACCCGTTCAGCGTCTTAAGAGGAGCGCGTTCAAGTCCCCCCAGACATGCCCACCTTTGCCCTGAAAGTGACCTGTGGCGTCCGGGCCCGGCCCGGCCACCAGAGCCAGCAGTGGCAGCTGTTAGCGGCGTATCGGACGCTGACTTCAAATACCCGGGCGCGCACCACAGGGCTGGCCTCGCCCCTTGGGGCTGCTGCTTCAAAAAACCCAGCGACCTGCTTTAAACCTGCAAACTCGGAGCCGCCTCCCCGGGCCTCCCTGTGAGCGTATTTATTCACTTCCTTACTTCTAGTGGGCGTGCTTCCTTTGGCTTGTTCGGTGCGTTTTGTTTTGTTTTTTTAAGTTTTATTTATCTATTTGACAGAGATCACAAGTAGGCAGAGGCAGACAGAGAGAGAGAAAGAGGAAAGCAGGCTCCCTGCTGAGCAGAGAGCCCCATGCGGGGCTCGATCCCAGGACCCTGAGACCATGACCTGAGCCGAAGGCAGCGGCCCAACCCACTGAGCCACCCAGGCGCCCCTTGTGTGGTTTTTTGTTTGTTTGTTTAAATTATCACAGCAGCGCTGCTGGGGAGAGAATGTTGAGAAACCCAGGGAAGGCAGAGGAATTGCATCTGACTCTGAGCCAAAGCCCGTGGACATTTCGTGTCCAGTTTTGGGGGCCAGTCTGCATCATCCTTGGGCTAGAGCAGCCCTGGTGGGGGGTGGGCTGGGTGGGGACAGCCCTGGCCCTGTGTCCCCATTAGAAGTGCATTCTCAAGGCTCCTCTTAAATTTTGACACAGAGAAAGGACAAAAAGCAAAAACAAAGGAATCACACAGATGTCAGACTTCTGAGGGCACGTCCTGGGGCGGCTCACCAGGAAAGAAGGAGCCCGTCTGGGCTCTTGGCGCTCTTTTCCAAAGGTGACCCAGACATCTTCTCTCCTGAAGCTGTCCCCCCCCCCCCCGCGCCGTGGGAGGGGCATGTAGGCAGCAGGACTCTGCGGAGCCTCCCCTCACCCGGGCCGGAGGGGGCCACTCGGGCCAGCAGGACCCGGTACCCCGGGGTCTGTGCCCCGTCCAGACCACTCCAAAATGGGAAGGTGACCAGCACCAGCCCAACCACCCATGTGCGGCCCACCGGGATGGGCAGGAGCTGGCTCCCTTGGGGCGCGCAGGAAGGGCGTGTGCAACTCTGCAGGCCTCCCTGGGGGGACCCGCCCACACTCTACGTGGGGCGCCCCCGGCTGACCGAGCCAAGGGCCCCCCCACACACACACACACGCCTGCCGACAACCGCGCCTGCTCAGAGCCCACAGCTACCCTCCGGGCGGACTACGTCTGCCCCACAACAGAGGGACCCCGTGCTGGGCCAGGTTCCAGGCAGCCCCAGCCACGGCCTCCCTGAGCCACGGGAGCCCCCAGGGAGCCCCCCGCCCGCGCTGGCGTGCCCAGCGGCTCGGCGGCCCCGCCACCCAAACGCCCGACACACCAGCCCCCCCAGCCGCCCGCACAGCTGCCCCCCAGCCGTCCCCAGCTCTCGCTGCGGGCCCCGCCCCAAAGCACGTCCCCCCGCCGGGCTCCAGCTGCCCGCCCCCCGACCCCCGCCTCGCGCGCCTCGTCCCCACTCCCGTGGCTCCGGGCGCGCTACCATGCCAGCGGACCCCACTCACACTTGTCTTCTCGGCGAGACCATCCACGTCCTGCGGTGCAGACTCCACGAATTCCCGCCGCGGCCGCAGCTTCCTCGGCCCGGGAACCCGGAAGCGCCCTCACAGCTCCGCACCTGAAATCCGCACCCGGACGCCCGCTAAGAACGCCGCGCCTGCGCACAGCCGTGAGCAGGGAAGACACGTGCGGACGGCGTGCGCCTGCGCGCTGGGGTGACGATCACAGCCTGCAACCGCGCCTGCGCACAGCCGTGAGCGGGGGAGACAGGTGCGGACAGCGTGCGCCTGCGCGCGGGGTTGACAACCAGGACCTGCAATGGCGCATGCGCGCAGCTGCGAGAAAGGAAACACGTGGGGATGACCTGCAGCTGCGCGCAGGGGTGACGACCAGGGCCTGCAGCCGCGCCTGCGCACGGCCCCGAGCAGGGAAGCGTGGGCAGCTTGTGGCTGCACAAGGGAGAAGAGGCGCTCGCCTGACGGCCATGGGCTGCGGCTGCGCGTGCGCACAAACGTCTCCCCGCCCCCGGAAACTTCCGAGGCGGCCGAGGCTTCCCGGAGCCACACACGCGAGGCCCAAGTGGAAGCGAGCAGAGCCCGCTGGTCTCCCCGGTCGCGAAGGCAGAGGGCCTGGGCGTGCGCGTTCCCGCCGGGGCTGCCGGCCTGGTGGCGGTGGCCCGCCGGAGATCAATGACGAGTCGTACCTCCGTGGCGGTGGCATTTTATACTGCGTGACATAAACGTGAGCGTCCGGAGGAGACGGCTGAACCGAGGCTCCACGGAAGCAGGAGGCTGCCCGGGACCCGCGGCCCCGCGGGCAACAGGCCTGCCGATCCCGCAAACTGCACACCCTCGAGGGCAGAGAGTCGCAGAGCCGGGCGAGTCACTCCGCCGCACTGAAGCTGTGCGACACGCTGGACCCTGTGCAGGGCAGCGGGCGCTGACCCCGCTCCCGGGAGGCCCGAGGCGAGTCCCCGGGGCCACGCTGAGTGCCGGCCCCGTCCCGCGAGGCCCCGGACGCAGTCGGGGTAGGGGGGGCTGACCCCGACTCCCGGGAGGCCCCAGGCAGAGGCCTGCACGCGGTGGGAAGAGGACACCATGGCCGGGCAGACCGGCTCCCAGACACCACGGCAGCTTCGCCAGGGAAATCCCCTTGCGAGAGTCACTCTAGTGCAGTTCCGAGGAGAAAGCTCACAGGCTTCTCCCCAGAAAAAGCCTTGGGCAGAACGTAAGGCCCCTTCCTGATGGACACAGAATGAGTAAGGGCCACAGGAAGCGACTGCTGCTTGCCAACCACAGTGACACAGACACGCATTTTGCAAACCCATCACCTCGCTGAAGCAGCAGATGCGCTCCTACTTGAGGAGCGGCATGGGGAGGGCCATGCCCGCCGCGTCCACTGCCGGTGAGCCCTGGCACTGGAGGCCTCAGCCGCCGCCCTCTGACAAGGAAGGGCATCGGGGCCACGAGAATGGAGCCCGCGGGGGCTCTGTTCACAGAGACTACAGGGATGAACCTGGAAAACCCTGCAACAACAATGTCCAACCAGACTCGGTGAGGACGGCGTGTCCCACTTCCTCGGCATCCAGATCCAGCCGTGCCATGTGGCCACTAAGCATGGGAAATGGGGCACGTGTGGCTGAGTAGTGAGCGTCTGTCCCATTTCCTTTCGTCTTCTGCACATGGGAACCTAGCCACACGGGACTGCCGACCTGGCAGCAAGCACGGCACCAGACCGTCAACAGAGTGGACTTCTCAAATAATCCACAAACTCAGGAACGCTGAAACTCACACACAGACCCCCAAAGTCTTCACGTCCACACAGAGTCATGCGCAGGCGGGCGGAGTAGCTGAGGAGCCCCGCCGACGGTGGAGACCGACGGTAAAACACTCACAAGTGACTGTAGCGGGAAGTGTGCAAGTGTCGTTACGGGACAGGGAAAGGACTGTGATTACAGACTGCAGAGCAGAGATGACATCGCCATGTGGCCACTAACACCCCCCACAGGGAGCGCACCCTGAAACCCTCCCCTCGGCCGCTTCAGGCCCAAAAGGGAAGAAGCCAACGTGGTAAAATGCTCACATCTGGGGGCGCCTGGGGGGCTCAGTGGGTTAAGCCTCTGCCTTCGGCTCAGGTCATGATCCCTGGGTCCTGGGATCGAGCCCCACATCGGGCTCTCTGCTCCGCGGGGAGCCTGCTTCCCCCTCTCTCTCTCTGCCTGCCTCTCTGCCTACTTGTGATCTCTGTCAGATAAATAAAAAAAAATAAATGCTCACGTCTGGCAACCCAGCAGGAAAGAGCGCGGGGATTCTTGTACCGTTTTTACAACTGTTCCCTACACGTGAGGCTATTTCAGAAGAGAAAATTTATTACAAATGCCCACGTCCTGGGACCAGGTGCTCCCCAGCTGGAACTCGGTCACCGTTGGTCAAGGAACGCGGCTTCTGCAAGGATAAGCTCTGCTCGTTCTGGCCTTGGTGATTACCTCCTGAAAGTCCCCGGACGCTTCTCACACACCCACCGAGAACTGGGTGGGCCGCTTCAGACACACTGATCCTGACTGACCCCCGGCACATCGTGGGGGCGAGGGAGGAGAGCAGAGGGCGCACGTGGAGGGCACACCTGGGTGCACAGGCGTCTGCACACATACAGTGTCCCCGGGACCCCCAGCCTCGCAACCAGCCACCTCTCAGCGGGAGCCGGCAGCCCCGAGGTTGGGAAAAGCCATGTCTCTGTGCATTCGTCTAAAAATTGATTTTTAAAATGCGAATGGTTTTCAATACTGTCAAAGACAAGAGGCTGCAGATGGGACCCTGCAGTGGGTTGAACTGTCCCACAAAGTGACAGGCCTCACTCCTGACCCCCAGGATCTGAGAATGGGGCCTTATCTGGAAATGGGGCCATTGCAGGTGTGATCAGTACAAAGGGGTCGCTCCCCTGGAGTCCGCCAGTCCCACCCCAACAACCCAACAAGACCGTGTCCTCACAAGGAGGTGCCGTGTGACCCCAGAGGCACTGACAGGGTGAGGGACGAGAAGGACCGCTGCCACACCAGAGACTGGAGGAGGTGGGAGGTGCCCCTGAGACAGCGTGGCCCCTTGACCCCGCAGTTTGGGACTTACGGCCTGCAGACAGAGAAGGGTGGGTGCAGTTTGAGCCCTGAGCTTGTGGCTTTGTTAGGGCAGCGCTATGACAGGAAAATACACAGAAATGCCCAAGTGCGTGGCGGGCACAGCAGCCAAGAACACTCCCCTGGCCCTGGAGGCCTCCTCCTCCATCCTGTCCTCGGCCCTGTCCCAGGATGTGGAAGGGTCCCAACTGCTGTAAGGGTTAACCACCTCTGGCTCATTCGGTGCACTTGTGGGTTCTTTCCAATGCTAAGAAGCACGCGCAGGAGGCCCCGGAAAGCTCAGAGGCGCTACTGACAGAGCTCTGCCACCTGCAGCACCGGGGGCGGGGGAAGGTCTGCTGACCGCAGGCCAGAGAGGACAGGCACAAGCACACTGGAAGGCATGCCCGTGGCCGCAGTGGCTGCAGCCAGTGGAACAGGAGCAGCCGTGCCAGCCTGAGCTTCTCACAGGTGCACAGGCATGTGGCCTCTGAGGGTGGCCACCACCCAGCTGCAGGGGCAGGAGCAGGTGCCCAGACAGACAGACGCTGCTCATTCTGCTGTCCCGGAAACGAGCACGGGCCACAGCTGCGTGCACACGCACACCCCAGCCGCGAGGGCTCACGGGGCACCGCTGCATCCTCACATCCCTGACCAGCCTCCAACAGGACAGCCCGCATCGTCAGCCCCAGCCCTGAGGGGACACGGGGCGGATGCAACCATCCCCAGAGCTGGTGGCGGAGCTGGGGTCCCTTCCCACTCCCTGCTGGCCCCGGGCAGAGCCCAGGACAGACGGCTCTGCCCTTCCCAGAATGAGCAGCACTAAAGCCACGAAGGCATGGGACAAGGCAGGCTCCTCCCTAGGGACTGGCAGCTGCTGTACTCTGAGCAGCACAGGGCGGATTCGCAGGCTCGGACACGGAGAACCCGAATGAGCCCGTGGACACAGCGGAACTGGGGCATCAGCGAACTCACGGCTCTGACGTGAGTGCCTAGAGAGGGAGGTGCCTGCCAAAGTGTGTGCACCCAGGAGTTCTCAATCCTGCGTCCGCCAGAGGCACTGGGGCAGTGGGGAGGGGCAGGGGATCTCAGCACCTGTGTCCCAGAGAGCAAGGAAGGCCACCAAGCAAGGGCCCCCAAGACAGACTCCCACCGGCCATGGCCCCGGCAGCTCGAGCATGAAAATAAGAGGCAATCACAGGAGTCAATGAAGAGAGTTTGGTGGGAAACAGGCCACTGACGGTCCCCAGGCTGCGAGGGCGGAAGGGGCCCGGAGGACTCCTTGCTGACAGAGCCACACGGGGGAAGCAGGCCGTCCTCCGGGGATGGGCCAGGTGCGGACCCCGCACCAACGCACACACACCTGCCACCGACAGCAAGGGGCTGTGAGACAGACTCAAGGTGGGGGACCTACCAGGCAGTCAAGGAGACGGACACACGTCAACCTGTCCCCCCAGATCCCACCCTGCGCACACACCCCAGCTCGCACGGGTCCCCACATGGCGCCTCGCAGGTATTCCACAGCTAATCCCCTTCCCAGGAACACCCTACGGCAGAGGTTACCTTTACGTTGACTCTGCTTTGGAGTTTTCCTAGGAATTGAGTGACCCCACCCCACGTGGCACAGAGCTGAAACTCCAGGTGGGGGTCCTGACCCACAGGAAAGGCCCCAGGGCCTTCTTGCTCCAGGTAGCAGGCTTGCCCTCAGATCTGCCCGAGGAGCACCAGCAGGCGGGCCTGTGGGCACCCACAATCACGAGGGGCCGAGGCAGGCACGTGGCGGGGTGCTGGGCTGACGGGCCACCTTCCCTCCTCCGGAGCACACCCCTCCTCTCCCCCAGCCAACGCGGGTGCCTGTCACAGTGTTTCTAGGGGCCACTTCACAGTGCACTGGTTCTGGGAGTGCTGGGCAGGGTCCCGAGGCCTGGACCCTCACGGTGGCCAGAGCAGTGGACAAGGAGCCGGCGACCGTGAAGGGAGGCCGCCCCACAGCCTGACCTCCAGCGCAGGCGGCCGTGGGCCTGAGCTGCAGGGCCTGTGTGGATTCCGGGGAACGAGGCTCTGCGGCCCACGTGTGCAGCCCAAGCCAGGCTGCTGCTCAGAGGGGCCGCGGCCGAGCCCCATCCTGTGGTTCGCCCCAAAGCTGCCTGGTGAGATCCAAACCCCCTTCTCTTCCTTGTGTGTATTTTCTCTGGAGCCCGACCCGTGGGCTTCTCGGCATTCTCTTTGAGATAAAAATCAAATGAATCTTAAAGGCCATCTCCAAAGACCACAGAATGGCTGCAATTAAATAAACATGAAGCTTGTGGTTTTCCTCTCAGGAACTTCCTGCTTATCTGATCTGTGGAGTCAGCAGGCCTCGGAGCGCCGGCGGAGGCTCCCGGGGAGGGGTGGCGCTCAGCCCCGGGGCAGGGGCCAGGCCCGTGGGACACCGCCGCCCGGCCCCAGGGTGCTCCGAGGGCGGTGGGCACGGCCAGACCTGTGGGCAGAGCGCAGGTGGAGGGGAATCTCACTGGGGCCTGGACGCCATCAACACAGTGTGGGCTGGACCGCATCGCCCAAATATCCACGTCCACAGATGAGAGGCTCGGAGAGAAGACAGCTGATTACACCCACGGGCGCAGACAGGGCCACGCACACAGGGCACGGGAAGCACCGGGGTGGTCGGGCCACCAGCCTGAGCTGGGGGGCGACCAGGCCACAGGCTTGAGATTCTGGCAGGCGGGGGCCCAGGGCCGTCCACCACCGTGCGGTGCCCGGCCCTGGTGACCGGGGGCTGGGAGGCCGGAAAGGGGCAATGGGGCCATGGACCCAGGACTGGCCAGTCCTGCAAAAGGCTCCAAACGCCCACCTCCTCCCACCCCAGAACCGCCCACGTCAGAAAGGCGGCCGCGGCACCGCTCTTACCAGCATTTCCGACGCCACGTGTGCGGGTCTTCCGGACACAGACCGGCTCTCCAGCTCTCTGAACGCCAGCAGGTCCTGCAACGGAACTCCGCTCCGACGCTTGCTGCAGGCGCTAGTGAGGGCCCCACAGGCTGCGGGACCCTGAGACGCCCCCACTTCACGCACCAGGTACCAGGTCCGCGGGCTTCCTCATTTAGACGAAGACTAAATGTCCATTTTTTAACTATCCCACAGACATCGGAAAAACAGCATGCGGCCGTTTTGAAAGCCGAGGTCCGTGAACACCTTTTTTAATCTGGAAGGGGAGGGCAGCGGCCCCCACAGAGCCCGTGCGCAGACACGCGGGTCTGCCCGTGGCCCTCCCTGCCGTGAGCTCAGGGAAAGCGGGGCCGGGCGCCCCCGCAGCCTCTGGCACGCTGGAGGGCAGACGACCCCCATGTCAGAGGGGCCCCAGGAGGAGACGCAGGCAGCACGCACGCCCACCCGGCCCTCACGGAGGTTACCGCAAAAGGGCCCCGTGGCCAGCAGTCTCAGCCCTGGGCGGGCACCACGTCCACCCCAGTCCACGTGAGAACTTGTGCACAAATGTCCCCCCGCAGAGGAGGGTGGACAACACGTGGCCCAGACACAGGATGGAACAGCCTCCAGCCTCGAAGGGCGGAAACTCTGACCCGTGCGCCAACGTGGATGCGCCCCGAGGCCGTGCTCGGAGAGACGGGCCGTCGCGGGAAACGCTGTGGCTCTTCTTATGGCAGGTCCCTGCAGGAGTCAAATCCACAGACGCGGGGAGTGGACGGCGGGCGCCAGGGACGGGGTTTCACTGGGGGCTGGCGACATGCTCTGGGCCTAGACAGAGGTGATGTCACACAACCCTGCCAATGCCCTAAGTGCCACTAAGTGTGTCACGTGAGTGTTACCTCGGTACAGAAGCCCTGAGGCCCCTCTGCCAGGCTGAGCAGCCCCCACCCCCCACCGGCGGACTAGGCCCGTCTGACCAGACAGGCGCGGGTGACACCCACGCTCCTTCACCCGATGGCTCCAAGCCCACCCGCCCTTCCTCACCTCGGATTGCCGTTCACCGCCCCGTGGCCTCTCACCTTTCCTCGGGCTCCCCACAGCACCCCGCTGAACGCCCAACACGACACCACCCACAGAAAAGCAAGGGGATGAGCCCAAGGTGGACCAGAGCAGAAGTACCCGCCAGGCCCCCACTTACACCTGCCTCAGGTGAGCCCCGGGGACCTGGAGCACCAGCCAGTTTAGGTGGAAACACCGGCCTCAGGGCTCAAGGCCTCGGCACGCCCCCACCCCACTCTCCGCCAGGGGCTGAGAAATGGACTCTGGATCCATTTTCTCATAAAAATCTTGGCGTTTCAATGCACCTATATAAAGGACTCCTTCGGCACAGGCTTGAATGAATGGGTCAGCTCCGTTCCCTGAGACCTGAGCTGTGGATCTCAGCACAGCAAACGCAACTGGCCGCACCAGGGCCGCACCTGGGGGCAGCTCCGAGAGGCTCGCTGGGTATCCGGACGGCCCGCGAAGCCTCAGGCCGGATGCCGGGCATTCGGGTCTGGAGGTCCCCCAAGGGACCGTGGGAGAGGAGTCAGAGCCCTTCCTGAAGGGCGGCCCCAGCCCACCCCTGGGCTCAGACCCGGCCCCACCTCACAGCAGCACCACGAACAGACAAAAGCGACCCACATGGCCGTCCACAGATGGACGGAGGGACAAAGTCCACCGCCCACAGGGGAGAGGCTGCTCCCGTGAAACATCCCGAGCCCACGAGCCCACAGGCGCCAGGAGTACAGGGAGCAGGGCAGGGGCCACTAGTGGGTCCGGAGCTGGCTGTGGGGCAGGTGACAGGAATGTTCTGGAACTCGATGGAGGTGGTGGGTGCACAACACTGCGCATGGGCTAAACACCACTGAATTGTTGAATTTTAAGTGGTTAATTTTATGTGCATTTCATCACTTTTAAAAAAGAAAAAGAAACTGTTAAATAAAAAAAAAAAACAAAAAACAATACATCTTGAATCCTAAAGAGTGGCAGCAGGGAGAGCTGGGGGTGAAGGGGGGCTGGTGTGTCTGACGTCCACTCTGCAGTCACTGTCCAAGGCTCCCACGCACAGTTACCGTCCAGGGTGGCATTCTCAGGACATGTGACTGATCATCAGGACGAGGACAGCCCCACTTTCCCTGTTGTGACCGTGAGTCTGTCACCTATCTGCCCCCCAGCAGCCGCGAGGCCCCCACTGCCCAGGTGTGAGCTGGAAACCAGCCCGTCCTGAGAGGAATGCACGTGTGTCCACGCTCACAGCCGTGCCCACACTGTGCACTACGCTCCACTTGTATCTACAGGCACACACGTGCATGTGTCTGTGTGTGACACAGGGCTCGCGTGTCTGCACGTACATTCTGTTCCATTTGCGTGTGTGTGCAGATGCACGTGTGTCTGCACACGTGTTTGTGCAATGCTATGTGTGTACACGTGTGCACATGTGTTCCAAGAAGGTAGGCTGTGGCACGGCTCCATCCAAAAGAATTACCATGTGAGGGGCGCCTGGGTGGCTCAGTGGGTTAAGCCTCTGCCTTTGGCTCGGGTCATGATCTCAGGGTCCTGGGATCGAGCCCCGCATCGGGCTCTCTGCTCAGCGGGGAGCCTGCTTCCCCCTCTCTCTCTCCCTGCCTCTCTGCCTACTTGGGATTTCTCTGTCAAATAAATAAGTAAAGTCTTTTTAAAAAGAAAAGAATTACCATGTGAGCTACAGATTCAACCTTTTAAGATTTTATTTTTAAGCAATCTCTATGCCCATCATGAGGCTGGAACTCGCAACCCTGAGACCAAGAGCCCCTCGCTCCTCCAGCTGTAACTTTTCTAGGCGCTGCCCACATGTGAAAAGTGAAAGCAAACTTAAAATTAATGATACATTTAAACAGGCCTATCTAAAACATTACCATTTCACCCCGGAATGCATGTACCAAGTTATTAATCTGCTGTCCTGTTACCCGTGCTACGTCTTCCCCCTGGGTGTGTCTCACAGGCCGGCCGCCCGGCGCTGACCGGCAGCAGCGCGGTGGGCAGCCCGGCGCCCCCTAACGGCACCCGGCACAAAGGGCAAGTGGAACAACGGAACAAAACCACCCACGGCCACCATCAGCGCAGTGGGCAAGGGAGATGACAGAGGAGGCTTTCGTCCCCGGGAGAGCCAGTGTGTGCATGCAGAGCCCCTCTGACATGGCGTGCCCCTGGCCACAGGCTCCTTCCAAGGGGACCGTCCGCAGCAGGCGTGCCCGGAGAAGGCGTCCGCTACCGGCCGCGTGCAGCGTGAAGACGCCCCGCGGCCGGCAGCTGCTCCCGCTCTGTGACGCCCCGTCCCACACCGCCAGGGGCAGATCTGGGACCCGTAGGCTGAGGCCGTCCGAAATCCACTCCAGGTCTCTGCTAAATTCTACACGGAATTAAATTTAAAGAAACCAACACTCCCACGAAGGGCACCAAGCCCCGCAGCTCTGGCGCCCTCTGCGACCTGCGACCTGAGACCAGCTCAGCGGTCAGGCCCCAGACGTGTTCCAGGAATGAGCCATCAGCTGCCCTGGACGACCGAAGCCCTAGTTCTCACGCAGAATACCCTTGCCCTGCCTGCACTGGTAAGAAGTAACAGCTGTTCTTAGAAGTGCGTGTCCCCACACGGCAACAGAAGACAGCAGACCACCAAACCTGGTTCTGCTACAAAGGGGCTGTGGGGAGGCAAACCCAATTGTGTTTCGGCGGATGACGCAGCAGGTTTGCTCTGCCAAGAACGGGAACTTGGAGAGAAGACACAAGGCGTGAGGAATCAGATGAACTTCTTTTTTTTTTTTTTTTAAAGATTTTATTTATTTATTTATTTATTTGACAGAGATCACAAGTAGGCAGAGAGGCAGGCAGAGAGAGGAGGAAGCAGGCTCCCCGTGGAGCAGAGAGCCCGATGCAGGGCTCGATCCCAGGACCCTGGGATCATGACCAGAGCCGAAGGCAGAGGCTTTAACCCACTGAGCCACCCAGGCGCCCTCAGATGAACTTCTTATTCGAGGCAAAATATCCTACCAGTTTGCGGCTATCAAATTCTTACAAGCTTCCCTGAAAAGAAGAGAGAAACCACACACACACCCAACACGGAGCGCAAGGCCCAAAGCTGCTCCAGGACAGAATCAGTGACAGCAAAGCAAGATCACACCGGCTCCAGGACGCGACGGTGCACCCCTGCTTTCGCAAGTACACCCCCCGGGTGCCTACCGGCCAGGAACCAAGACATGAAAGCAAAGACTTCAGAAAAGAAAGGAGAGGTGAGGCGTGGGTGGTGGGGAGACAGGAGGCATCTAATTTTAGCTGGCATCTTTCCAACAATAAGATCTATTCCATCATCTCTGGGTGAAAGCTCTTAATAAAAATGCAGTGTGACTGAAAACTGAAATTGGGAATTCTGCAGGGACTCCGCTGGGACGGGGTCTAAGAGCCGCACAAAGCTCCCTCCAGCCCAAGCCCCTAAGAAACGCCACGTGCGGGAGCCTCTGGGCCCTAATGTGGCTACTGGACCATTATGTCCCTGAAAACGAAGATGGGCCCGTGGTTATGCCCCCCAGCCTCCTCCTGCCCTGGGGAGAGGGGTGTCTCCTGCAAGCCTCCAGCTGGCAGCCCCTGGTCGGCAAGCACTGGCGAGAAGGATGAGAAGGGCGTCATCCTCCGCTCCCCCCTCCCCCCGCCCAATGCCATCCCCACCCGCCCCCTCACTCAGTCGGGGAAAGAGTTTTAACCCTTTGCTACTGTGCAACCATCACCCTATCTAGTGTCAGACTCCCGCATCACCCCAAAATGAAACCCCATGCCTGGCCCCCTCCCTAGACCCTGGTGGCCACTGATCTCTCTCCACCGATCTGCCGGTGCCGAGCATGTCCCGTAAGCAGACTGAGACACCACACAGCCCTTTGGGTGTGGACTGTCACTGAGCAGAATGTTCTCAAGGTCCACGCACACTGTGGTGTGGGCCAGAGCTCCACTCCCTTTCTGGGGCACAAGAAAGCCCGCTGCGTGGACGGGCCACATTTCGCTTACCCCCCATCTACAGACGTGTCGGTTGTTTCTATCTTCGGCTGCTGTGACTAGACCTTCTGCAAACCCGGGTGTACGAGGATCTGTTCCGCCCCTGTTCTCAGTTCTCTCGGACGTGAACCCAGGAGTCGAATTCCAGGGTCAGGTTCCTTCTGAGGAACCGCCAGACTGCTCCCCACGGGGGCCCGCACCATCTCCCTCCCGGCCCGCACTGTGCGAGCGTCCCAACGCCCCACCTCCTCACCGACACTGGTTATTTTCCATGTCATTTTGTTATAATCACGCTAGCGGGTGTCCAGGGGTATGATACCTATTTTCTAGGCATCTTTTCGGGGGCTCCTGGCCATCCGTTTATCTCCTCTGGGGAAGGTCTGCTAAGCCCCCTGCACATCTGGTAAAGCAGGTTGTCCCATTTTGTTTCTGCTCATCTTTCTTGAGCCCCGATTGTAGGGGGTTCTGGGCAGGGTCTGGGTGCAGGTAGGCTCCCTGACACTTTGTGTAAGGCTCGTGGGACCCTCGGCACAGTCCGCCCTGCAGAATGACAGGCTGTGCTTGGCACAGCAGCCTTTGGTCAATGCTGGGAACCAGGCAGGAGGGACCATCTCAGTCTTTCGGTGTTCTCCTGGGTGTCCCATCAAAGGATCTTACCATCCAGTGTATTTTACTTGCTCCAGGAAGAAATGGATCCCAATTATCATAGCACTTATATCAGCAATAACCCAGAGGCCAAGTTGACACCTTGAGCCAGAGTCACATTAACTATCCAAACCAGCCAAACGGAAGCCCAGTGCAACTTGAAACCCTGGGAAAGTATTTAAGAACTGAACTTCACCGTCGTGCAAAGGGGAAAATGGTTTCTGCTTCAGACAGGCAGCATGTAGCGATACCAGATGTCACTTTTATGCTTAAAAGAGTGAGGAACACCAACCACGAAAGATCAAGGCCGTGCCACCAGCTCTGTCCCCCTCGCGGCGGGCTCCGCGCTCCTCAGCTCTCTGCCTGTGATAGACCACGTGGGTTCATTTCCACGAAAGCAGGGCCACGTAACCCTCAACAGACACGCTCTCAGCACACGACACTCTAAGAGTCATGTTACAGCACTTTGCATTTTAAATTTCTGCCATTCTAAAGTGCCTGTCCCTGAAGCCCGGGCGAGATTTAAACAGAGCTACCCCAAATAGGGAAACCATGTTCTTCTGTACCGACGTCCAAATATGGGTGTGACCACTCGCACAGGCAAGCTCCTCGTGATGAATGCCCCCAGCCACATGAGCGCGCCTCTGCCCCCCTAGAAAGAGGGCAGGAGTGTGGCCTGCAGGCAGAGCTTCCACTGGCCGCTTCTCCACAGCCTTGCCCCACTCCCCTTCTCCTGGGACTGGAAGCTTGCCGCGGCTGCCTGAGCCGCTGGGGTCTCTGCGCCGCAGGCAGTGAGGGGCTCCCAATTTTCTCTGAGCACCAAGGAGCTGACAAGGGTGGGATACAGTAGGGAAATGTGGCAAATCTCCCTTTCATTTCTTACACGGGACATTCTGAACCCAATTTAAACCAACCACAAGAAAAAAACTAAATGTTCTTTGGGAATTTCTGATATCCGATAGCCACCCAAGGCCGTGACAAGACACCTACCCTATGCGACGGCCCATTCTGGCCTACTGCATCGGCTCCCACCCGCCTTCAACTGGAGCCTCTTTTCTCACTTACCTTCGTAACATGATGCTGTCTGCCAAGGAGACAATGAGCAATCTTGATGTTTCCACTTATTCTGCTGAGTTTTGTGAGCACAAGATCACACATAAGGGGAAAAGAGACAGATGGAGGGTTGGACGGGTTCTCAGTCCCAGCACCCAGCCCCCACACACTCCCACCCCCGTTCCCTCAACCCACCTGCATGTCTGGCCAAGTTAGGGAGCCTCTGTGAAGAAGGCTGCAGAAGTACTTCTTATCTTATGTTCTGTCCCTGGGGTCTGTCAATTAAACTGACAAGCAACAGATTAACAGAAGAAAAAAGTTTAATTATGTGTATATGGGAGCCAAGCAAAGTAGCTAGCCCAAAAGTTTCAGTTAGATGTCTGTATACTTAACTTAGTAGGAAAAGGAAAAGGGGAGGAAAATCCTTTCTTATTTATTGATTTATTTATTTGGGAAGGGGCAGAGGGAGAGGGACAAGCAGACTTCCGCTGAGCATGGAGCCAAATGCAGGGCTCGATCTCACAACCCGGAGATCATGACCTGAGCTGAAATCAAGAGTTGGATCCTTAACTGACTGAGTCACCCAGGCACCCTGAGAAAAATCCTTTTTAAAGAAAGAAGAAATAGTTTCTTTAGGAAAGACAAATGTGTTTCAGGAAAATAACTGAGGTACAAGGAAGTTGGTGGTAACAGTTGTCTATACAGGAATAAATGGGCTTTCTGTCTCTTTCAGAGTCATAAACTCCCCCGGAGAAGGAAGTTAGGATAGGTTTTATTTGTGGTAACCCCTTTGGGAGTAGACCGACCCCAAACAAGAAATTTATGGCAGTCTTATTTCCCAGAAGCTTCTTATATTCAGATAAGGAAAGCTCCAACAAGGATTCCCCCTCTGCATCTACTGATTCTCAACTGCCTTCAGCTCAAAATAATTCTCATGCCAAAGTGGTACATTCTGGGGTGGCATATCCTAGTCCCCTTCAAATCCTTTAACCATGAGGCAATCACACCATCACCCAGCTGTAACCACGTCCTTCTGAGCCACTCAGAGTGGCTCTTGTGTGAATTCCATCTGCTCTTTCCTCTAAGACCAGGCCAGCAGTTCTTTTAAGGGCCACTCAATCTCCCAAGTGAGGATGTTGAGAAGACCCAGTGAAGAAAAGACTGTGGCCCCCCGGGCAGCAGAGGAGAGGGACTGTATCGGGTCCTCACCCCAGGAAGCCACTGACAGAGCTGAGGAAGAGGGAGGGGTGGATATGTCAAAGCCTTTCTGTCTCCCTGGCCAGGCCAGGGGCTCACGGTCCAGGCTATCCTAAGTAAGTACAGATCAGAAGAACATCTGCTGATGGAAGCCACTCAGCCAATAGCTTTCTGGAGGCCTGGCCACACAGATGACACGGAGCAGCTTACAGAAGCATTCTGCTTGTGCCCGCTGCCACGCTCCTTCCCCTCAACACCCAACCTCACCATGGTTTACTCTTTTTTTTTAATATTTTATTTATTTTTTGACAGACAGAGATCACAAGCAGGCAGAGAGGCAGGCAGAGAGAGAGGAGGACGCAGGCTCCCCGCTGAGCAGAGAGCCCGATGCGGGGCTCGATCCCAGGACCCTGAGATCATGACCTGAGCTGAAGGCAGAGGCTTTAACCCACTGAGCCACCCAGGCGCCCCAGCCATGGTTTACTCTTTCAGCAAGACCACGATTGTGTTTAGGGCACCTAAGAAATTACTTTGACAATAAGAAAAACATGCTTTGACAAAGCATCCGTCCCAGCACATCAGAGTTTCTACCACTTGGCATAAGATGAGTGAATTCTCCTTCCCTTCCAAAAATAAAAACAACAGGTACAGGTGTTCTTAACTTCCTTCAAAAGACCTGTGCTTGGAAATGTCCGTAACCCAAGGGCCGTGTCAATTCCGAATGCACCGGGCACCGAAGAGGACCCCGCAGCGAGCCTTTTCATAATTCAGGTCATAGTCTAACTTACTGACGTGTGCGCACATCTTGCTGGTTTGCAGGTAGAGCCCACTACTGCACTCCTGATACATGTTCCTTCTCTGATTTAAGAAAAGGAACTCTGATGAGATGAGGCAGGATGGTACCACATTTCTGCCCATGTGTGCTCCGCAGCCGAAGTCAGGAGGTTGGAGAGAACGGAGCTAGAACCGGTTCTGAGGGCCGCGGGCCAGAACCCTCAGGCTCTGTCCTGGCCGTCTGCAGCAGCTCCAGGACGTGGGGCAGGCAAGGCCGTGCGGCCCAGCTCCAGCACCGTCACCACCGCCACCATCACCGCACGCACCATCATCCGCACCACCACCACCAGCGCTGCCAGCATCACCATCATCCCCACCACCACCACCAGCCCACTCAAGCCAGAGTACCTGCCAGGCTCCCAAGGCACCCCACTCTGTCCGGCTTGTGCTCACACACATGACCTTTCCCTTCCCTGCGGAGCTCGGTCGTCAGCAGAAGCAGGTCACCACAACCTGCACTGGGCTGGGAGCAGAGCTGCCCTGACCAGTCCAAGCTGCCTTCCACCTGTCCTCTGCACCAGCAGAAGTGGGGTCCTCAAAGCTTCACCTACGTCCTAAAGGGTAAAGCAGGTAAAAGCAGCACCTCAAGGCCCGAAGAACCACCCCACAGCCATAACAAAGCCTCCAGAAAAAAGCCAAAGGGAGACTGTGGGAGACGGTGGCCTGAGCGCATGTTCCCATTAGCTCACCTGAGGGGCAAGCCCAGCGGGGAGATGGCCGTGGGCCACGGTGCCCGGAGGGTCCCTGGAGACAGACAGGCTGAGGCGGGAAGATGCGTGCTCCCTGGACAGGGCCCAGCCACCGGCAAATGAGGAGCTCCCCCTGCGATGAGGCTCTAAGCGAGGAGGGGCCGAGGGGGCCCCCTGCCAGGTGCTCCCCATTAGGTTCTCCCAACCAGCTGTTCCATCCCGGTCCTCCCACCAGAGGCTCCCAGCCAGATGCTCTCACCGGGTGCTCAAGAGTGCCGGGCTCCCGTTTCCCTTGGCCCTGCTTTGTGGTTGCCACATCTGGGACACCACGTGCTCCCCCAGCCAGAGGCTGCGATGGGTCCTGCAGACAGGAGTGCCACGTGCTCGTCCCCTCCCCGCTCTTCCCTCTCTGCTGTTCCCCACCCCCCAGCTCCTCTCCGTCTTGGGGAAGAGAAGCGGGACCTACGGAGAGGTCACAGTGGCGGAAGCAGTTGCCATTTCCCCACCTAGCCACAGTTGAAACATCTCATAAACCCCAACTGACAGACATCCTACACACCTCAGATGGTCAAGGCCATCAAAACTAAGAAAAGCCGGAGACACTATCACTATGGTTCCAACCCAGAGGAGTCCAAGGGGACAGGAGGATCCAGCCCCGCTGGATCCCGAGACAGACGGAGGCACCGGGTAACAGCGGAGGACGTGCGTGTGGGGCACCAGCTTCAGTAGCAACCCCGCGTCAGTGCCGCTCGTCAGCTGTGACCGGCGCATCGCCCTGCCACGAGAGGTTATCGGTGGGGCCCGTGTGTGGGGCAGAGCAGCACATGGGAGCTCTGTCCTTTCTGCCCTATTTTCTCGGAAACCTAAAACTGCTCTAAGCAGAACGGCACCTGGCTGGCTCAGTCAGTTAAGTGAATGACTCCTGATTTCTGCTCAGGTCCTGATCTCAGGGTCATGAGATCGATTCCCACGCAGGCTCCACACTGGGCAGGGTGCCTGCTTAAGAGTCTTTCTCCCTCTCTCTTTCAAAAAAAAGGGGGGGGTGCCTGGGAAGCTCAGTCATTAGACGTCCTCCTTTGGCTTAAGTCATGATCCCAGGGTCCTGGGATCAAGCCCTGCATCAGGGTCCCTGCTTGGTAGGAGCCTGCTTCTCTCTCTCCCACTCCCTCTGCTTGTGTTCCCTCTCTCGCTGTCTCTCTGTCAATTAAATAAAATAAAATGAAAAAAAAAAAAAAAAAGGAAGTATAAAGCACCTGGCTGACTCAGTTGGTAGATTATGGAACTCTTGCTCTTGGGGTCATGAGTTTGAGCCCCACCATGTGTGCAGCCTTTTTTTTTTTTTTTAAAGATTTTATTTATTTGAGAGAGAGGCGGTGAGAGAGAGCATGAGCGAGAAGAAGGTCAGAGGGAGAAGCAGACTCCCCGTGGAGCTGGGAGCCCGATGCTGGACTCGATCCCGGGACTCCGGGACCGTGACCTGAGCCGAAAGCAGTCGTCCAACCAACTGAGCCACCCAGGCATCCCGCAGTCTACTTTTTTAAAAATAGGAAGCCTATTAACTATTTTAGAAAGTACCAAGACTCCCCATAATCATATCATCTTGGTCTTTCTACAGACCCCCAAAATGTACAAGGCCCTTGCCCTTCACGACTGATCTGCAAAGTCCCTGATACAGACGTATGTGCGGTCCCAATGCGTTTCCGCAGGATTTGGGGACCAGATCCCACATTAGCCCCCCTCACCTACAATTCCTCTCGGAGTGTCTTGACATGGTGTCTTCTGGGAATCCTAAATAACCTGGGGCTCAGCAGGACTGGGAGGGGGAGCTCCTTCATGTCCAGAGTAACCCACACTGCAAACCAGACTGCTGCAAGCTCATTTCTGCCCAGAAAATCCTATGACAGGGGCGCCTGGGTGGCTAGTGGGTTAAGCCTCTGCCTTCGGCTCAGGTCATGATCCCAGGGTCCTGGGATCGAGCCCCGCATCGGGCTCTCTGCTCAGTGGGGAGCCTGCGTCCTCCTCTCTCTCTGCCTGCCTCTCTGCCTACCTGTGATCTCTGTCTGTCAAATGAATAAATAAAATCTTTTTTAAAAAAAATCCTATGACACAGTTTGTGTCTGACTCTTTAGCAACAGGCATCAAAACGCAGGAAATCACAGAGACAGAACAGCAGCAGGGGCGTGAGGCAGCCACGCCTGCTTTTTCAGGGCAGTTGCCGGGGTGTGGGGCGTGCAGGGAGGACACAACTGTCACCGGACTGCTAAGAACTGCCTCCCACGCGCATTCTCTGGAAAGGGCCCTGCGGGGTCCCAGAGGCTCCCTGGTGGCAACGCCGCTGGCGACTAAAGGCAGAAGCAGAGTGGGAAATGAAGCTCTTCCTTGAAGGGATCCCACAAATGGAAACAACGCCTGTAAATTTGTTTTGGAAAATTAACGCTGCTTTGCCTTAAAAGGGAGTGTTTGTGAGCAATAAACTTTAATGCTGTAGATTTTAAATTAAAAAAAAATACACACGCACCATATCTTTGACTCCACTCCTAAGGCAGTAAACACTCTTCGCGCGCGCCAGCACAGGGCGGGAATCCAAAGCCGGCGAGAGCGAGAGGGCCCTGAGCCCGGGACACGGGGCGCTCACGCGCGCCTGTGGCTCCACCTAGTGGCGAGCAGCGGGCATTGGCGCACACAGGAGCAGGCCCAGAAGCTGAGGGCTGACGAGGAGCCCCCCGGGCCACCCAGCAGGCCGAGGCGCAGGGTTTCCGTGCTCCGAGTTGAACGGGTCCCGTGGAAAGAGCCCGAGAAGTGCCTTTCTGGGCGCTGACGAGGGCAGTGTACCGTGAGATTCTGCCCTGACAAGGCCCGCCCCCAAGGTGCAGGTCCGCAGTCGGCCCGAGGCCTCCTTGGGGTCCTCCAGAGGGCGCCGGGGCCGTCTAGCGCCGTGTCCCGCAGCTGCCGCAGCCGCACCCTGGACGGCGGTCCCCGGAAGGCAGGGCTCTCCCGCCTGCGCGCACACCCGGTTCAGGCCGGCGACGGGCGGCGCGGGGGTGCACGGCAGGCGGACAAGTAGCCCCGGCCAGAGCTCAGGGACGCACCACCCTAGGACGGTGGCGGCCTCCGCCTACGGACCCAGCGGCACGGACGCGGCAGGCAGTGGTGGGGCCAGGCTGGACGGGAGTCACCGGGGACACCGGCTTCGCAGGTGCCCAAATCACGCTCCCTTCCTGTGCCCCCCCCGGGCCGTTCTGTCCCCAAGCCGCACCTCCGCACTCACCTGCAAACCTGCCCTCCCGCCGTCCCGCATCGCGGTCCAGAGCCACCGCCAGGCCGCTGGGGACGGCACCTGCTGTCCTCCGCAAGTCACGCTGGAAGACAGGCTTCGCCTCCATCCCCGTCTGTCCCGCCTGTACCTCGCGCACAGCCGAGCGGCCGCTGCCAGGCTCCGAGAGCGCAAAGACGCCTTTGCCACGGCAAGTGTGCGGCGTGCTGGGTCCGCGCGACTGTCCCTCGGCCTGCGGCGTGCTGGGTCCGCGCGACTGTCCCTCGGCGGGAAGGCAGGGCTCCCGCCGCCCTCTCCACGGACAGCACAGCACGGAGGGCGAGACCCGAGCGGGAACCTGGGGGACGGCCGGGGGAGTCACTGTGTGCGGGGGACCTGGGGAAGCTCAGAGGACAGCACTCTGGGGGACACCTTGGAGGGAAACCTGGGGGAGAGAACCTGAGGGAGGACACGCGCTGGGGGGAGGGAAGCTGAGTGCAGAGTCCCCGAAGACCTGAAGGGCTCCCCTCAGCGCCTCCCCACCCAGGTCCCCCCCAGGCCTCCCCCTCAGCGCCTCCCCACTCAAGCCCCCCACACTGATGCTGAGGGTGGACGCTTAAGGGAGACCTGCTGGGGGAGCTAAGTAGGGAGATGCTGAGGGGGAGACCTGGGGGGGGACGTGGGGGGAACTTGGATGAGGAGATAGGGGACGGGGGACCTGAGCGGAGTCCTCGCCCGCCGCTGTCGTGTCTCCTACAACGCTCGGGTTTACACGGGGTCGCACGGCCCGACTCGCTCACCCACGCCGCGGGTGGGAGTGTCCGGGCGCCCTCGAAGGTCATCTTCCAAAACCCAACACAGCCTGCAAAGCGCCTCCGGCGGAGGAATTCCAGCCGGGAAGGGAGCTCCGGCCAATAAACGGAAAGTCGGCGTGCGACACCCCGCCCTCCGTCCACCGCACGACTCCCGCCGCCGCGCCCACGCCGCGCCCACGCCGCGCCCACGCCGCGCCCACGCCGCGCCCACGCCGCGCCCACGCCGCGCCCACGCCGCCGTGCTCCAGGACAGCAACGTCATGCGTGACGTAACGCGAGCCCCCTCTCTCCGGCTGCCCCGCCCCTTCCGGCGCTTACCCGGAAGTGATCTTCCAAGGCGGAAGTAAACGGGCGCTTGGAGAGCGGGCGGCTGCTGGGCTCGGCTCGGTGGGTCCGGAGTCTGCGGGGAAGTCGGAACCGCGGTCCCGCGCGGCCCCCCGACTGCCTGAAAGCGCCCCCGCACGGCGGGGATGGGGGCCGGCCGGCCTTCCAGCGCAGCCCGGGAGGAACGGGACCTTCCCGCCCTCGTCCTCCCGATTCTGTCCCGCTCTCAGCGCCCTGCAGTCCGAACCGGGCCCACCCCGTCTTGTCCGGCCTTCGCACTGAGAACGGTCTTTACACTTGCAGGGCCTCCAGCCTGGGCAGGGTGCGCAGCCCCCACGCGTGTGCCCCGGTTTGGGCCTGACGCCGGGAAGCCGGGGAGCCGGGGACAAGTCTCCGATTTGGATCGGAACCCGCCCTGGCGGAGCCTCCCAGTACGTGGTGCAAACCTTGGCCTTTTCTGCTCGGGCTGCTGCTGAGGGTTTTGCAGCGGATCGCCGGGACGGCGTTACCCCGGGGGCTCTGCCTGTGCCCCTGGCCGCGCTGGAGCGCTGGGTGGGCCCGAGCACGTTCATAAAGCAGTGCTACACGTGACCCGGGCAAGACAGGCCCGGATGCTGGGGTCAGGCAGCCACTGTCACGCCGAGGGCTGTGCCTCCGCCCGCCTTCCACCACGTCCCTGGGGCCGAGGGCTGTCTCGGTCGCGACACCAGTAAATGGCCAGCATCACATCCACCCCGGGTCTGAGATCTCCTTCCCAGGCAGCTGCATGGGGCCTCGGCCATGGGGCCTGCACAGGGGAGTCCTCAGGAGAACAGGCAGCTTCCTGGGTGCCACGGCTTTCTGCAGATGGGGGGCCGAACAGCAACCTGTGTGTCCCAAAACACCAGGTGCCTGTGCTGGCTCTTCCCCAACCTGGAGAGCCCCTGCCCACCCTAACCCCTCTGCATCTGCCGGGAACTTGTCTGTGAGATGCTCCCACCCACGCCCTCCTGGACTCCCAGCGGTGCAGCCTCAGGTGCAGCTGCCCACCTGCCCCGGCCTTTGGACCGCCCTTCCCCGCACATGGCCCCAGGGCAGCAGACAGCCTGTCCGGATTCCAACCCCAACGCTGCGGGCCAGCTTATCTCTGAATGGCTCCCCTATACATGGCAGCCTGGACACGTGCGGTGTGCACAGGCAGAACATCCCACAGGAATACAAGGGCAGCCCTCCCTGCCCCGACTCATATCCGGGATGGACAGTCTGTGTAGGGCGCCCCTCCCCTCCACACAGTCTCACTCATTCTGCCCCCTCTTACCTCTTCCCGGACACCATCTGCCAGCTGGGCCTTGAGGCCCCTCTCCTCTGTGTGCAGGCTGCTGTCCACATGCTGCCCTGGCTGTTAGACATTCTCCTGGCCTTTGGGGGAAGACTCACAGAGTGATGTCCCCTGAGGTGTCTCCTCTGTTTGCTCTGGTAGGGAGAACTTGTGGGCCCTGAAGTTGTTTCTAAAAGGCCTCCCGCATAAAAACTGCCTTCAGTGGTGGGCGTGACCTGGGGTACCAGAGGCTCTCCCTGCAGACTTGGCCATCAGACCACTGTCACCGTGTGCGGCCACTCCCAGCCCCAGCTCCTGATGCACCGACAGCAGTCCTGCACCGGCTTCCTCCGGGGAAGCAGCGGAGAATGAGCTGCTTCCCAAACCGGCAAACAAACAGCTCACCGAGCTCTCACACTGGGCCTGCCTTGCTCTGCCTGGTCAGGGGTCTTGTGTGCGTGTGGTCACTGCCAAGCACAGAAGGCAAGGGGCCTTCTGTCCACCCCCAGCCCCGGCTGCGTCCCTCATCCACACCCCTGCTGAGTGCAGTGGGGGTCAGCTGGGCAGTCATTGCAGGGTGCTGAGCCGTCAGAGCAGCCTGGGCCCCTACGAGCCAGAGGCCCAGACAGCATACATCCACCCTGCTTTGTGGTGTATGTGTCTTTGGGGGTGCAGATTGGTAGATTGACTAGTGACGTGCTGGGACCCCCAAGAGGCATGAGCCTCATCGGCCAGTGACCCACGTGGCCTGTGGGTGCCGCCAGATCAGAACCAGCTGTGTGCTGAAGTGTTCTGAGCCTGCACAGGTGACAGACCTAGGCCTGACTGGGTGCAAGCTGCTGCACCTGTCCCTGCTCTTGGGGGCCCACACACACAGGCCGTTGGGAGCCTCCAGTCCCGTCTGGTAGCAGGACGCCTAGGGCACTAAGTGCTACCTGCCCCTGGTTCTGTCTCCCAGCAGAGATGAAACGATGTGAACCTTGTGTGAGGGTCTCAGTGCAGCAGGACCCCTTCATAAGGACTGGTCCCCCGGGTCTGGCCTTGGTCGCTGGCCCTGGGGGGAGGGGGGCAGCACTGAGCTGTCTCTTCTTCACTCCACAAGTGATGGGGCAAAGTGGCTCATCTTCCTCATCTCAGAGTAAGCATCCCCCTGAGAAGAGGTAGCTCTGCCAGCCGGGCCTGCTGGGGCTGGTAGAAAAGGGGGGCGGTTAACCTGTGTGCAGGTTAACCACACAGGAGTCTCCGTGAGCCAGTGACAGCTGGCCTCACCTGCGCCCTGCCGCGTATCATGGGACACCCCTCCAGACCTTCACGAGACGGGGACACCTGTAACTTCGCACATTCATGTCTGTTTCAGAAAGCACGGGTCCCTTTGGCTGGTGTTCAGGAGCTGCTTGAGGGCACCCTCACCTGGGGGCGGAGACCTCGAGGCCCCAGGCCCGCTGCCCAGGGGACCCTGGCCTTGCTCCCTGGCCACAGGGCTGCTGGAGGCAACCAAGTCTGCTGTAGTGGCCTCTTGGACACTGACTCGAGCTGTCCTGCCGGCCGCAGCCACCCGCCGGACTGGGCCTCCCCGGAGTCGTGTCTTAGGTTTCTTGGACGCATCACCAAAGGGAACTCCAGTTATCCTCGACTGTCGTTCACAAGCTTCCCAAGATTACGTAAGAGCAATCTTCATGTTTTCACGAGCTCTGTTGAACAAGGTAAATAAACGGTTTCTTTGCCGATTTTGCTGTCCTGGTATTTGGCTCTGCCAGTCATGGCAGGGGCAGAAACAAGTGGGCACGTTCCTGTGAGGCTGTAAGGGCCACGGTCACCCGGCCCGTCGTAAGCCTCCCATGGCGTGCTGACACCCCTGCCCCCGCCAGCCGGGGCCCTCAGCACTGACCGCGTGTCCTCAGGCTTCACCACCTCCAGATGAGGTGGTGGCCCTGGGAGGGATAGAGGGGCTGACTCCCTCCCCTGAGCAGTCTGAAGCAGAGCCGGTGTCACCTCGGGCCTCCCTGTGCCTGTGCGCAGGCTGGCCGTCTGCCCCAGGCTGTGTCTTGCTCTCTGAGAGTCCGGTCTCAGCAGCAGCTGAGTGGGCCCGTGTCCTCACACGGCGCCGACAGCAGCTGGGGCGGCCCTGGTCGCCAGCATGCCCCAAGGTTCATCAGCCAGTGACAGACACCCCAGCTCTGGCCTCCACCAGGAGAGAACCCACAGCTCAGAGTGGTGTCAGGGATGGCACTAGACTGCGGGTCCCCGTCTGGTGGGAACCTTTCCTCCCCCTCCTCCCTGAGCCCTCTTTGGCGCCCCACCCAGAAGGGATCAGGGCACCGCACACACACACCATTTCTTTACTCCTGCAGAGCAGAGGCCCAGCCCACAGTGCCCATCCACCCGTGTGTCGGAAGCCCGGCCGTTTCTAGGCCACAGGGAGCACGTTGGGTCTCACCAGCAGCCCAGTTAGCAGAGCTAATTTCAGCACAGCGTCTGGTCTCTCCGGAGCCGCTCTGGGTGTCTGCAAGGTGGCAGTCTGCTGGAGGACAAGCTGTCCCTGCTCCCCCCGTCCAGCATCCCAAGAAGCTGAGAATCCTGGCTCGTCGCAGAGAGCAGGCGTGCACCAGCGGGCCTGCCACACAGAGTGGTGGACTCCGTTATTCAGGGCTGCGGTCAGCACGAGGACCACGTCTGAGCCTGGGGAGTCCGCACAGCAGCAGACATGGCCGCCGCCCAGAGGCTGGAAAGAGCACAGAGCTGGAGACGTGCGGGCCCCCACGCCCCACGCAGCTCCCGCGTGCAGGCCTGGCTCCCGCCGTCGTGCAGACACACCCTGCTGCCCCGCTGCGCTCAGGTGCCCCTGCGTGTAGAGTGTTCAGGCAGCACCCACAAAGCAGGGCCCGGAGCAGACCCCAGGCCTTCTCGCACGGGGCCCTCCAGACGCTGTCAAGCCAAAGCTTGGCCCTGGGTACCCTGTTCTGTGCAGTCTGAAGAGAAGGCATGACGAGGTAGCAGGGTCGGGCTGGCCCAGGTCTCAGCCCAAACCTTGTTCCAGTCCCGAGGACCATGATGCCCTCCCCTGGGCTGCCCGCCTGCCCGTGTGAGCAGCCCCCTGGGCCACAGGGGTGTGCAGGGCGGAGTGAGACCGGCACGGCCGGCCATCTGCCCTGCGGAGGCCGTGACCCCGGCTTTAAGCCCCCCATGCCCCATAAATCCATAATAAAATTAATCCCTCGTTTTCCTGACGTGCCCCAGTTCCAGAAGGGCCTCCAGATGCATCACCGTGTTGCTGCGTGAGGGGCCAGGGAGGCCCAGATGACCCCCCTTTCAAAGAATCACATCAGGGAGGACTCAGGAGCCCGAGTGGGGCAGGGGGCACCCCATCCTGCCTCCTAGACGAGGACACAGTGACTAGTCACAGGCCGCCAGCCCAGAGGGGGCTGCCAGCACTCCCGCTGAAGGCCTAGTCCCGGCCTCTGCAGGGTGGAGGTTGGGGAGCGGGGCCCTTCCGGCCTTCCATGGCTGCCGTTGCTGCTTGGGGGCCCCCGCCCAGGAGGCAGCCCGGTGCCTGCGTCACCCAGTGGCCCCAAGGGCAGCACTCCCCCGAGAGCCGGGCAGCAGGGCCTGCCAGACACACCCGGGGCATCGGACTGAGCAGACCAGGATGTGGTCCGTCCTGGAGCGGTGGAAGGCAGAGTGAACGTCTCTTTGGGTCCCAGCATGGGCCGGATGGGGAGCAGGCAGAGAGGGGACGGGCCTGCAGGAAGGAAGGCCCCCTCCCTCCCCAGAGCCCCCAATGCTGCTCAGCCTGGCCTCAGGCACCCCTGAGGCAGACACACCCTCCAGAGGCAGCACATTCCCAGCGCACCCCGGGGCCGGCACAGAATAAGTCTGGCTATTCCCAGCCCAGGGTCAGCGGAAGCATGGACGTATGCTCAGCCCTCGGGGCAGCTACCCAGTCAGCCCACCGCCTGCCTGGAAATGGGGGACACAGGCTCCCACCTACAGGTGGCTCAGCTCCAGGGCAGGACCCTGTCAAGGGCCTCAAGGCCTGTCAGCAGACACTGCTGAGGCCCCTGGGGGTACGGTGTCCTGGCCCCATCCCTGTTACTCCCACCTGGCCTGCAACTCTAGCTTCTCAGGGCACGGACAGCTACAGTACAGTCTAACGGCTCTAAGTCTTTGGTGCCAGCCCTCCATGGGAGACCCCTGTCCATGGCCAGAGCGGACTCCACACAGCCATCCCTGCCTCTCCCACAGGCGGGGGCTGACCAGCGTGCTGGGTAAGGCCAAGTCCCCAGGGTAGACCCAGCCCAGAGGAGGAGGGCAGAGGGGAGGGGGTGGTGCCAGGGCCTGGCCCCAGGTGGCAGGAGTGGGCGGGGCACCTGCCTGGGCTCTGGCCGCCTGTGCGCCCGCTCACTCATTCACTTGGCCCTCGCTGTCACTCACCATCACTTGGTCCTTGTCAGCTGGCGCTCGCCGGCACCGTCCAAGGTAGGTCCCATGAGCGGGTCCCCGTGCAGAGCAGGAAACCGAGGCGGGCCTTGTGGGACTTGCCCGGGTCCCACCGGGCTGACCTGGACCATCCTAACCCCCAGACGCCCCCTGCCTGTTGGTCTTGGAGCCGAGGGCGGCAGTCCTGCGCGGCCCAGCAGGCCGGACCCCACCCGCGGGGAAGACCCCCTCGGTGTTCCGGCGGGCGGGGCGGGGCGGGGGCGGGGGCGGGGCGGCCGAAGGGGAGGGAAGCCGCGTCCTGCGCCGTGCGCGCCGCCCGCAGTGCCCGCCGAGCGCCGTGGCCGGGGGCGTCGCGGGGCGCGCGGGACGGGCGGCCGGCTCCGGCGGCGCTGCGCGCAGGTAGGGCAGGCAGGGCAGGCAGGGCAGGCGGTGGGGGCTGCGGGCGAGGCGGCCGCCCCCGCCCCCGCCACGGAGAGCCCACCACCACGTGGCTGTCCCTGCCAGGGTTGGGGATGCTGGACTGGGGGTTTCTGGGAGGGGAGCAACCGCATGCCCCCCATTGACTGCCCCCCCCAAAAGGCAGGTTACGCTCTCCTGCGGCTCTGACCCTTCCAGGACTCCTAGTGTGGCTGCTCTGTCCCCAACTTGCAGGGCCGAACCCCCTGCCAAGATGGAGATTTTCCAGCGTGGAGCCCCCTCCACAGGCTGGTGCAGACAGGGTCAAACTCCTGTCACCCCCTGCCCACCCTCCCAAGGTCCAGAAATGCCGTCCCCTGGCTCTCAGTCTCCCGTGATGGGAGCAGGGCCTGAGGGCCGGTGGGGGACTCCCTGGGCCGCTGGAATGGGCTTTAGTGGGGGAGGCAGGAGGCAGCCTGCTCTGCCAGGCTGGTGCACAGGCAGAAACTGGGCCAGGCGGTTTGCTAGCGCGGGGGGCAAACACGGGGCAGCAGAAGGCTGTAGGCACTCCCAAGTCCCAGACCAGCTGTGCAGCCGGTGACCCCATAACCCTGAGCACCTACTCTGCCCCCAAACTCCTTGGCTAGAGATGCAAATTGCAGCCAAATCCTCCAGGCCCCATGATTAATTTCCCTTGGGTAGGCTTCCCCATGCAAAGCAGAGGGACAGCCCACCGCCCAGGGAGGCCAGGCGCGGCCCCACCCCTCACCTGATGGTCTGGGGTGCCCCTGTGCAACAGGGAGTGGGAAGTGGGCCTTGCAGTTGGAGGGTGGGCTTCTGGGAACCCTGTGCCGTGTGCCTGGTCCTGCTCTTGCCGAAACACTGCCCCTTTGCTCTCCAAGAAACCAGGCCGTGGACAAGCTGACGGGGGTGGGAAGGGAGGACGCAGTGCCAAGCAAAAACTTTCCTCCGCAGTTAATTAACCCCATGGGGGAGGGGCAGGCACACGGGGCCTCATCAGTGGGGTCTCAGCTCCAGGCCCAGCACCCTGTGGACCATGTGGGTGCCTCTGGGGCCCCCAGGACAGGGGTGGTACAGCCCCTGGGGGCCTCCCCAGCAGCAGACTGGGCATCGGTCTGGTGGGGAGGGAGCTGCTGGGGGTGACTGCAGGCTGGCAGCCCCCTGGCTGTCTCTCCCTCCTGGGCTCTCCAGCCCCAGGCTGGCCACTTCCGAAGCCCCCGACGCCATGGAGGAGTGGGATGTGCCCCAGATGAAGAAGGAGGTGGAGAGTCTCAAGTACCAGCTGGCCTTTAAGAGGGAGATGTCGTCCAAGACCATCCCTGAGTAAGTCCCCGGGAACCCCCAGCCCAGGCCGGCTCCGATCTGCATGTCATTTCCCTGCCCTGCGCTCGTTTGCATGAGCCAGAACCACGGCCCCGCACCAAGCCACTGGGCAGCACTTCTAAGGAGCCTGGCACCCACCTGCTCAGCCTCACCCTCCCCACCTTGCCCATCCACAGGCTCCTCAAGTGGATCGAGGACGGGATCCCCAAGGACCCGTTCCTGAACCCCGACCTCATGAAGAACAACCCATGGGTGGAAAAGGGCAAGTGTGCCATCCTGTGAGGCCCCCGCCCCGCCCGCAGGCTCTTGCTCGTAGGGAGAACGACTCTATAAAGGTGTGACTTTTATAAGGACTTTCTAAGAGCGTCCGTGCTTTCGTACATTTCCTAACGGAGAAAACGCAACCCGACAGCATGAAGCGTGGTCCCTGGGGTGTCCAGCACGGGTGGAGGTACCCGGCCTGGGTTCCTGGCGGCAGGGGCAGCCCCCGCTACAGCAGATCCCTGATGTGGACACTGCGCCGCACGGCGTTGGAGACACCCTCCTTGAATCGAAACCAGACATCACTCCTGCCCACCGCCGTGCCTATGCGCCGCTCTGCCGCGTCTGCCTCCGGGGCCGCGTCTCCTGTGAAGGCCGCATGGTTGCTCCCCTGCCTCCCCCACCTGCCCCCGCCCCTCCCGCCCCTCCCACGCCCCAAGCACCTGCACTCGGGGTTGCCGCTCTCTTGATGACCACACGACCAAAGAAGTCCCTCTCGGGCTGAAAGGGGCAGTCTGGTCAGGCTCTCAGGAAAGACCTGTGGCGGTCACTCCCTGCCCTGGGGAAGGAGCCAGTGGCCCCAGGCTGTGGAAGCAGAGGCCCACCTCCCCTCCCCAGGCCCCCTGAAGCAGACTCACCCAGCTCGTGTCCCTCGGGTCCCTCATCACCCACCCAGCAGCTCCCTCCTACCACAACCAGCAGAGCCCCCTCGTGCCCACAGGGGAAGCTGAGGCCACAGGGAACCCTCCAGGCTAACCAGCAGACAAGAAACAGGCCCCCCAGGGCCAAGAACCAGCGCCCCCCCCACCCCGTACCTTCTCCTCCAGGGCGGCTCTCTCCAGGATGCGCTCCAGCCGCCGCTGCAGCTGCTGCTCCTCACGGCCGCGTCCCCCTTTGTCCCCAGCAGCCCCCGGCAGAGCCTTGGCCTCTAGGGGAACCCCGTCTACCTGCAGACCAGAGGTGTGGTGAGGGCTGACCGGGCAGGGCCACTCGGGGGACGCTGTCCCTTCCGACGGCCCCACCCAGAGCCCAGGGCAGGCTTACCGGGGGGCTGTCCCCAACCCGGGCCAAGGCCTCCGCCCGCCGCATCTTCTCCATTTCGATCTCTCGGGCGATGAGCTGCTTGGCCTGGTAGGTGAGAGGTTTGCGGGCGGGCAGCTCAGGAAAGCGACACACCTCCTCCACGTTCCTGCTCTCGGGGTGGGTCAAGAGGCGTAGGCCATCAGCAGGGACAGGCAGGTGCTACCTACCACACCGGTCCCAGACGCCACAAAGCAGGAGCTGCAGTGTGGGATTCAGTCTTGGTAATACAATGCCTGTACCCCACAGCAGCAAGGGATGACCCACCCCAAGCCTGTTTCCCCAAGTGCTTGTGGGCATGAGAAGGGAACCTTCCCAGGGCTGCAGAATGAAGAAATGAGACCAGGGCCTAGGCTCAAGGCCGGGGCTGAGCAATGAGAACTGTCACCATTACCAACTCCTTGCAAGTGGCACAAAGAGGGATGGCAATGGTCCCCTTGTTGGGCAGCGGGGCCCCGGGGAATATCTCAGCCTGGGGCAGCAGAGCCCTGGGGAGCTCCAGGGCCCTCTGGAAGGAGTGCCTGAGGGACACTGAGGCAGGCAGACCCTCTGCAATAACACCCCGTAAGGGGGACACCCCGCCTCATAATCACACCTGTGCAAGCCCCAAGCTGGGACTGAGCTCCTGCCACTGCCCCACCAACGGGAAAGTGAGACTCACACCTGGCCGAGATTCCTGGCCCGCGTGCCACAGCACCCAGAGCCCAGCCTGCCCCCGGCAACCCCCAAGTGCCGCAGACTCACGGCTCTAGCCTGTAGACATATTGCCCATCGGGCAGGCGCTCCTGGCGGTAGGTTAGGCTGTAGGCAAGCATGGTGCCCACGAGGCTAGCCAGCTGCTGCTTCTCACGAGTGCTGTACAGCTGCGTGCTCACCTGTGGGCACAGACGCTGAGCATGGCCAAGGCCCGCCCCCCTTAGCCGCCACACCCCCACTCCGCACTCCGGACAAGGCACTCACAGGGCGCAACTTGGGTGCCAGGATGTCCAGAATCAGACAGAGGGCATCCAAGACAAGAGCCTGAGGCGCAGCTCGGCTGCGGGTGGCCGGTGTGATGCCCGCCACCAGCGTCTGGATGAGGTTCTGTGTCCGGCTCGTCCGGTTCTGGGCCTGGGGTGGAGAATGAAGCGGGTCTGGGTGATCTAGGATCTCTGGGCCAGACCCCAGGCCCAGGCAGGGTGTGGGAGACACACCTCCTGCTGGCTGCTGGGGAAAGCAATCCTCGGCACGTGGCTGGACGCAAAGAGCAGGTGGAAGGCCACCGGCAGGAAGGGCAGGTAGCGCAGCAGCTGGAAGCTCTGGCCGTGGTGCGCGGCGCGGCTCAGCAGGTCGTCGAAGGCCAGCCAGTCGAGGGCCGCGCACACGGTGCCCAGGCTGGAATCCCGCAGCCGCAGACGCAGGAAGTTCTCAAACAGACCCTGGGGGTAAGCGGGCGGGTGGACTGCTGAGCACCCCCAGCTGTGGCCCCCAGCCCACATACAGGCACCCTCCTCTGCCGGGACCCTGCACCTCCCACCTGCCCTGCCAAATCCAAGGTCTCTGGGACAGCAACTAGCACCAGCAAGTGGCCCTGAAGCCCCAAAGGAGGAGCCAGGAAGGCCCAGCCTGCCGCCCCCACTGTTCTGACCAGAGCCCCGAGAGCTGCAGGAAAAGAACCCCCGGCCCATGACTGCCTCAAGGAGCCCAGCCTCCGGGGCCCACCCCTCCCTGAAGGAAGCTCTGCGGCCAGGACGGAGGGCACAGATCCCCCGCTCTCCCTCCCCGTGAGACCCCCATGCTCTCGGGGCACAGATTCCGGATTTACTCAGATCCACAGCCGCTAATCCAAAGCTTACTCAGGCAGACAGCTTAGACCAGGCTTCCCGGGGGCGGGGGGTACCTCTGCCACCTGCTCCAGCCCCAACTTCACCCCGCCTGCCCTACCGCACGTGTCCGTTGCCACAGCTCACATCCAGAATGGGGACTCTCCCACCCCACTCACGTGTCCCAACCAGCAACTGAAGTGACCCCAGCAGTCAGATGACTGCCCCACCGCGCACCCAGCCCACCTCCCCTCCCTGTCAGCCCACGCCTGCCACCACCCACCCCCCGCCCCTGCCACCAACGAGTCCCTCCTCCCAGGCATCTGTCCCTGCTCGCCATCACCTCTGAGAGCTCCCTGAAGCCCTATGTCTGCCACCCCTCGCTCCCATCCCGTTTCTCCACGAGCATGACGGCATCTGAAGCATCGCCTGTCCTCTGGGGACAGAGACGCGGCCAGGTGCTAGCAAACTGGCAGGTCTGAGAGCGTTCGAGGCCAAGCGAGGTTACCTGGACCACCTTCTCGTGCTCGCCAGCAGAGGCAGCCACGTGCAGGATGTGGTAGAACCGCTGGGAAGCCGAGGTCAAAGGCGCCTCGGCAGCTCGGGCCCCCAGACCCAGGTGCCCATCACTGAGCAGGAGCCTGTGTGGGGGCAGGGCCGGGTCCTGGCCCCAGCGTTGCCTGCAGGGGGGGTCAAGGCTGGAATGGGGCCCCCCTACCTCGTCCCCCTCCGTGGTGCTGCGCTCCCCAAAGCGGCCCAGGCATCTGCACACAGATGATGCTCTGCGGGACCCAGGAGCACCCAGGGCCCATGCGGCACCCAGGGTGGCGGTGGAGGCAGGCCCTCCCGCTTACCTCTGCACCCGGGGCAGCTGGAACACCTCCTGCCACACGGAGAAGAGCCCCTTGCGTTGGTCCTTGAGGCCGACCCGCGTGGTCCACACAGCCTGCACACTCAGCTCCCGCCGGCCCCGCCCATGGAGGAACTGGTCACGGGGCAGAGCTGGTGAGAGGCAGCCCTCCCGGCCGCCCCCAAGCAGCCGCCCCCCACGCACACACCCACCTGCAGCGTGTTGACGCAGGCACGGATGTCGTTGTCCGTCTTCTCACACAGAGCGGCCAGCGCGCCGGGGTCGGCCCTCATGCCCTGCCGCAGGGAGATCTGCAGGGGGCGGGAGAGTGGGCGGCCGCACCCCAGAAACCCACCCCGAGGCCCCCACTTCCCCAGAACACAGAACGACCACCACATATCCCTGCTTCGAACCACCTGCCCCCAACACATCCTGGGGCCACCTAGGGGATGGGTCCCTGGATACAAGAGGGGATGGCAAGGGAGAAGAACACGGGGGCCAGGACAGGAGGCGCGTCCCCCCACCTCGTAGTCAGCCACGCGCCCCCCTAGTCACGTGCCCCCACCCCAACCGTCACCAACCTCCTGCAGCCGCTGCGCGAGCCTGGAGGACAGTATGGGCGGGAAGTGCAGCAGGAAGGCCTGCTGTCTCAGCTGCCGCAGGGCGGGCACGAACCTGCAGGGCACCGCCGCACGCAGCTCACTGCCTAGGCAGGGGCGTGGCGGGTGTGCCACAGCCCAGCAGGCAGAGGCAGCCGGGTGGGGCTGGGGGTACGCCCTCCCCGGGCTGCTGTCCTCCTGCCAGGGGCCCCCGACACCCCTCCCCACCCAAAGCCATGCCCCACTGCGCTCACTGGTCGTTGCAGATGCAGATGATAGGCCTCATCAGGAGCCCCCCCTCAGCCCGGCGCCGCCGCCCCCCACTCAGGGGGACCGGACCCCCGGACTCTGCGTCCTGCGGGCCCTTGCGGTCCAGGATGTTCAGGAGAATGTTGACGGCAGCCTAAGGGATGCAAAAAGGATGCAGTGAGCCCCAGCCCGTTGCCCACCCGCCTGTCCCCCCAACTGGGGCCCCCAGGAGGCCCACCACAGGGGCCCCGTCGATCTCGTCGATGACCAGGCAGTTGGGCTTCCCGCCGGCACCCAGCACCGACTCCATCTGCGTGGCTGCTTCAATGCACGTGCGGAAGGCTTCGGGGCTGCGGTCGTCACTGGAACCATGAGGCCGGGGCAAAGCCGTCAGGGTGGCACAGCCTTGGCCGAGACAGCGACCAAGGTCCCTGACCGGACAACCTCCCAAGGCGGAACCCCCACACCTACATCTCAAGGCGACCCCCCAACGAGCCCTGACGCAGCAAGAGCTCCTCTCTGTCGTCCCCGCCTCCAACCCACTGGGGCCTCAGGGCCACGTCACGACGGAGGCTGGCCTCCCTGCCCCTCACCTGGCGTTCATCTCCACCACGCAATACCCAGCATGCCGTGCAATCACGTGGGCCAGGGTGGTCTTGCCAAGCCCCGGGGGCCCACAGAGCAGCGCCACCTGAGGCCAAGACAACACACATGCCCACCTCCTACAACCTGTCACCACTCAAGGGACCCCCCACGCCCACCTCGACCTCGAGGCTGAAAACCCTGTCCCGAGAGGCCTGCTACAAAGGGATGCACGCCCAGCCCCGCTCTGGTGACCAAGAAAGGACCCCCGTATGCTGATGCCTCACACACGCCGCGTCAGAGCGAAAGTCGCACGTGAGACGAGGAACGAGGACGTGCGGCAAGAGGCACAGCCACTGCTGGCATGTCTGACCCCGAGAAACCCCCATCACCCTGAGCATCCTGGGAAGGGCCAGGATCCTCCAGAGAGCACACGCTCTAACCGAGCCATGAAAACAGACTCAGAGTCCGACTCCCGGCGCTGACGTTCCACGCCGACACACTGGTGTTCTCAACGCCCCAACCGCGGGAGCACCAAATGTGCCTCAGGACCCCACGAGGCTGCGAAGGCACCGGATGCCCCAAAGCACAGCCGTGAGGTGCGGGGGAGGGCCTCACCTTCTGCCGGGGCCGCCGGCTTGGGTCCAGCTCAGCCTCTAGCATGTCCTCCAGCACCTGCTCATGGCTCTTCCATTTGCTGGAGCTCGCAGCCTCTTTAGCACCCCGGGCCAGCTCCATGCCGGGCCTCGGCCTCCTGGCAGGCCTCTCTCGTCCGAACACCACCAGGTCCCACAGCTTTAACCACTTGAGGAGGCAGCGGTTAGTGAACTGCAGGAAGAGAGGCACGGCCTGAAGGAGCGGCCAGCACGGAGGACCCCCTGTGCCTGCCCTTCGGATCAACCTGCTGCCGTGAGCCCTGGAAACACCCAGGGAGACTGAAACTAAATGACAAGTGACCAATGAGCAACAGAGGGAGGCTCATACCAGACTCTCCAGCCCTACCACCCTGGCCCGTTCAGGGCCGCCCCCCACCACCTTCCCCAGGAGCATCCCCACATCGGCTTTTATGAGAGCAAGGAAGGAAACAGGAAACAGAAATTCCGGATGGCGGGGGCAGGGGGCAGGTATAGATCCCAACCCAGATCACGAGTGACACAGAGTGTGCCAGCCCCGTGAGGGCTCAGTGTCCCCATCTCCAACTCAAATGTGCAAACCAAAACCACCTCTTCTGGGGCGCCTGGGGGGCCCAGGCAATGAAGCGTCTGCCTTCAGCTCAGGTCATGATCTCAGAGCCCTGGGATCCAGCCCCGCGTCAGGCTCCCTGCTCAGCGGGGCGTCTGCTTCTCCTCTCTCCCTCTGCCCCTTCCCCCTCTCACACTCGCTCCCTCTCTCAAATAAACAAAACCTTTAAAAACCAAAAAGCATCTCTCCCATTGCTGACGACACGAGGTTTAGCTGAATCCTGCACCTTCCGTTTTTTCCAACAAAAAAGCCAGTCGCGCTTGAACAAGAATAGGATCTCACGTCGTCACTGAGCAGCTCCGTGTAGGACCGAGGAGCAAAGTTGTCCACCCAGAGGCAGTGCTGGGACTCGGCTTGGTTGCTGGCCAGCTCTTCCTCAGGAGCCGCCAAAGGCTGGACCTCCTCCGACCTGAGGCTGGAGAACATCGTGCCTTTGGAGGGACTGTGCGCCCCCGACAACAGGCGGGAGGTCAGGGCTGGACGGGCCCACCGTGTCACCTGTGAAGCGTGTCTGAGAGTCGACGGGCCTCCTCGAGCAGCTGCTGCCTCCGCTGTGCAAACACCAGAGGTTGGGATCTGAATGGCTCCGACATGCAGCCCCCCGGAACCACCCTTCTCTTCCCAGCAAGCCCCACCTCGTTGTCCACCTGCTCCTTCAGGGACGCGAAGGGCACGCCCAACAGATCCAGCTGGCCCTGGCCTCGCCGCCAGATATCAAGGAAAGGGGTCTGCAGGAAAGCAAAGGCAGTCTTCATCACCCTCCGGGACATAACCACCCCGGACCCCTGCCCCAGTGCTAGGGAGCCAGGTGGCGTTTGGCAGCACGCACAGACCAAGAACAGGACAAGCTCCCTCTCTAACCAAGACGCCAATGGAACAAGACGCCGGGATGGGCACGACTCTACGGAAGACACCCACACAAAAGCTGAAGGAGGTACGAGGCAGAGAGGGGGAGACAGGTCTGCTGAACTTCCGGAGGTGTCCCCAGGGTCCCGGCGGGGGTGTGAGGTCTAGGACTCTCCTGGGCAGCACGGAGTCCCCCACCTCTCTCGAGGCCACACAGCACCCACCTGCACCCCTGTGCCCACTGGATCAGCCTGCAGGACCAGAAAAGCCCGGCTACCCCCCGTGGAGGTCACACTGACATAGTCCTCCAGGACAGGGGGCCGCCTCAGGACAGGATTTCGGGCTGCCGGCGAGGCCTGCAGGAGACCCGCATCGACACCGGCGTCCACGGCCCTGGGAAGGGACAAGGGCTGTCTTGGGGCCTCTCACCTCCTGCTACCATGAGAGGAACCCAGATCCGCGCAACCACACATCCCTCCCACCCACCCTCCGAGGCAGGCCTCTGGAAACCCGCGCCCCAAGCCACACACCCCTTGCTCCGCGGTTCAGTGGGGACCTCGGGACTCGGTGGGGGGGTGATGTCCCCCGCAGGGGAGTCAGGAAGGGGCGGCTCCTCCATTTCCTCGGGCCTGAAGTTCAGCTTCTTGACGACTTCCAGCTTAAGCCGTTTGACCCTGGGGGCTGGGGAGGCAGACGGGAAGAATGGAGGCTCTTCCACAGCCTCACACCCCACCCCTGGGCCCCGGGCCCCGGAGGACATACTGGGGGGCAAGGCCCTGTCCCTCGCGACGCGGCCGGCCAGCTGCCGCTTCCTCGCACTGCCTCCGCGGTTCTCTGGCGGTCCCTCGGGAGAGCAGGGAATGGCGGCGCCCCCTCCAGCGGCGGCCTCCTCGAACGGCAGGCGGGACCGACCCAACGTGGGCCAAGGGTCCCTGGAGGGCGACAGGGCCGCTGTCCCTGCAGGAGACAAGCTTGACAGCAGCTGCGCCGGGTAGCCGCGTCCCCACTGCAGGCCAGGACTCCCGCGGCGGCGCCGTTCCAGCCTCGCGCCCCCCCGCTCCCCTCCCCTCCTCCAGGCAGCCCTCCCGGACTACGGGGAACGAGGCTGCGGCAGGGCCCGCGCCCACCTTCCAGCTCGGCCAGCACCTCCAGCTCGTCGGCGAACTGGCTGTGGAAGTCGTCCTGGGCACCGGCCAGCTCGAGCTCCGGGTCGCCCATGGCTCTCACTCCCGGCTGACCCGCCGCCAGCTCCGAACCTCCCGCGTCGCGGTCGCGCGCCGTGCCCGCCCCCTGCGTCCCGGCGCCGCCAATCCCTGGCCGGCGTGCCCGGCGGCGCTCGCCACTGGCCAACGGGGAGAGCGGGGCGGAGGCGGGGCTGCGCGCGCAGGCGGGGCGGAGCCGAGCCAGTGCGGCGGCCCCGGACGCTCGCCATTGGCCCACATGGCCGCCCGTCCGTGGTGTGGGCGGGGCGTGGGCGGGGCTGCGGGCCCCGGCAGGGCCCTGTGAGGCGCGGCTCCAGGGTCGCCCGGTCGCCGGGCGCGGGGACCGTGTGCTGGAACCAGGGACCGGCAGCGGCCTCGCGGGGCCGGGGCGGCGCGGCCGGGGTGCAGGTGGGTCTCGGAGTGGGAGGGGCCGCGGGAGGCCCTGGCGGGCGGCCTGTGGCCATCAGACGCGGGGGCAGGGGTTCGGGGAGGGGGTGGGGGGGTACCCTCACTCGGCTGACCTGGCCCGTCCGGGCCCTGGGGGCGCGGAAGGTCTTGCCCCTCCCCGCTGCGACGAAGGCTCCCCCGGCACGTTGGCGCGCTGTCCCGGGGGTCCGCGGCGGGGGCGCGGGCGCAGAACAGCTGGCCCGGCATCTGCGTCTGGGTGGGGCAGCGCCACAGTCCCCGCTCGGAGGCGGCCGTGCAGCGGGGTCTGGCGGTGCACGCGCAGCGGGGCCGTGTGCCCGGCCGGCCCCGAGTGAGCCGCTTCCCAGCCGCGACCCTGGGACCCTGAGGAGTCGGTGCTGGGCTCCCCGCGCGCCTCCACTGCACACGCTGGCCACGCGCCGCAGGCCGCCGCCATGGACGCGGGCCGCACGGAGAACCTGTCGGTGGTGTACCAGAGCCGGGACTTCCTGGTGGTGAACAAGCACTGGGACCTGCGCATCGACAGCCGGATGTGGCGCGAGACGCCCACCCTCCAGAAGCAGCTGCGCCACCACTTCCCCGAGCTCGCGGATCCTGACACCTGCTACGGGTTCAGGTACGCGGGGGCGGGCCCTGACGGCCCCCAGCCGCTGCTGCGTGAGGAAGCGGCCGCCCCCAGCCTAGCCAGCCTGACCCCCTGCCCCATGTCAGATTCTGCCACCAGCTGGACTTCTCCACCAGCGGGGCGCTCTGCGTGGCCCTGAACAAGGCGGCAGCCGGCCGCGCTTACAAGTGCTTCAAGGAGCGGCGCGTCACCAAGGCCTATCTGGCTCTGGTAAGGCCTGACCGGTCCCCCGGGGACAGGGATTCTGACCCTCAGCCTCTCCGGCAGGCCGTCAAGACTAGGTGGGCTCCGCAGAGGTGGTGGGTAGCCCTGAGAGCAGCTCGAGTCTCTGCCCAGCAGGTGCGGGGACACGTGCAGGAGAACCAGATGACCATCAGCTACGCCATCGGCAGGAACAGCACCGAGGGTCGTGCTCACACCATGTGCATTGAGGGCACTCAGGGTACGCAGGGCGGGGCTGGTCACCCAGTGGGGGCCCTGAGTGAGCCAGGCTGGGACAGGCTGGGGTGGGCTGGGGCGGGCTGGGATCTGCGCAGGTGCAGCCAGCCCTCACAGCTCGTCTTGCTTTCCACAGGCTGTGAGAACCCGAAACCGAGCCTGACAGAGCTGGAGGTCCTGGAGCACGGGCTGTATGCTGGCGCCCCTGTTTCCAAAGTGCTGTTGCGGCCCCTCACAGGTGTGTCCGGGGCCGAGGAAGGCGGGACGCTTTGAGGATGCTAATGGCAGGCCCCCCTCCCCGCTACGTGCGCCAGCGTCTCTTCCCGAAGGGGACTGCGGGAAAGCGGTGGCGCAGGGGCACAGCAGCCTGCCTGGGGCCACTCCGCCATTTCCATTCCCCTCTACCCGCCCCCACCCCGTCCTGGGGCTTGCTGTCCTAGAAGGCCGCAGGGGTTCTGTAGCGCGCCTGGCTTTGCCCTGACGGGCAGCCATCTGGAGGCTGACTCCTTTTCTGACTTCTGACGTTCTTATCCGTGATGGGAATCAGATTCTGCCGTTTCTAGGGGTTTTATGGGGCTTGAAGAGGGCAACGGGGGATAGTGTTAGGGGTGATGTGAGTGGGTGAGGGTCGGCACGGCATGGCACCCCCACCCTACCAATCCCCTTGCCCCGCCTCCCCCCCAGGCCGGACACACCAGCTGCGTGTGCACTGCAGTGCCCTCAGCCATCCCGTCGTGGGGGACCTGACCTACGGGCAGGCGTTGGACCAAGAAGACCAGCCCTTCCGCATGATGTTGCACGCCTTTTATCTGCGTATCCCCACGCACACGGAGCGCGTGGAGGCCTGCACACCGGACCCCTTCGTGCCGGCCCTCGATGCCTGCTGGAGCCCCCACACCCTGGTGCAGTCCCTGGACCAGCTCGTCCAGGTCCTGAGGACTGCTCCCGACCCTGGTCCCACGGAAGGGAGCCCTGCGCCCTGCAGCACTCCCACACCCCCCAGCAAGCCCCCCGAGACAGAGGCACAGCGGGCCTCCTGCCTGCAGTGGCTGTCGGAGTGGACTCTGGAGCCTGACAACTGAGAGCAGCAGGCTGGGTGGGAGTGGCAGGCCGGACCCACGAGGGGGATGGGGGCTGCCGGGGAGAGCCCTGGGCCCATCCTAGGTAGAGGCTGTCCCTGTGTGCGGCCCCTGTGGGTGGAGCCTGAGGCCTCTGCTGCAGCAACCAGACCTGGAGAGACAGGCAGGGCCAGCAGGGGGCGCCAGGCCGCCGGGAGTTCAGAGGTGGACCCTCCCTGAGCACCTGCCCGCCCCTGGGAGGGGAAACCAGGGCCTGCCTTCCCGGCTCCCAAGCTTTGCTCCTCTGGGTTTGTTTTATGGATCTGCCAGGGTCGCTGTCTCAGAGACAGAGCCCACGGTCGGGCCTCGCCTCCTCCTGACCCTGGGCCTCTGAGCACCCTGCTCCGCTGCACGCTCCTCAGACCTCCGGTGTCGGTCGGCCGCTCCCGGCTGGGTCCTCCCTACCTGCGGCCCCGACTCACCCGCCCAGCCAGTGCTGCCTCGTGCCTTTGCTCGTACCAGACTCTGCTTGCGGGCCCCGCCTCCCCACCCGCGCGGCACCCGGGGAAGGGTCTGGGCTGTGCCCCTCGGTCCTCTCCCAGGCCCTCAGGCTTCAGCTGGGAGCAGGGGTGGCCAGCACCCATCTTTTCCATCCCGAATGCCACGTCCGTGTCGGCCTGGTTGTAGCTGAGCTGCGGGGCCTCAGAATAAATACCCAGTGACTGACCTCGTGAGTGACCGTGAATCCATCCGATGGGGAGGTTTTGGGGGCCCCAGACCCTGGCTCTCTCTCCTGCACTGGGTGGGTATCTGCCCTAGGCCTCGCAGCAGGAGCCGGGATGGACCTTGTGGTCCTGGCTGGCGTGTCCGTCCCCTGCCGTGCAGTGAGCACGTGCAGCCTGTGCGGACGCTGGGCTCTGGGTGGAGGACGGAAGCTGGTCAGCCCCGTTCCCAGAGATCCCAGCCCTCTAACCCAAAAGCAGAGGAGCGCCCATCTTCTCACCAGGGTCCCTCCTTAGAGTTGTTGTCCCCACATCCCCTTAGGCTCCTCCACCATGAGAACACCAGCTACCCTGCAGGGTGGGCACTCCTGGCTGGGGGTGGCCCTGGGAGAAAGCAGAGGGAGGCGTGGCCAGCTGGGGACATGGGTCTGGATACCTTGGCCTGGTGGGACCCATAGGCTGGGCCTACAGAGCAAACCCCAGGGAAGTTGGAGGGCTGGACAGACTGGTGGCCCCCAAGGGAGGGAGGGAGGGAGGACAGGAAGGTGCATAGGGGTAGGTCCCTCCAGGGAATGTGTGTTGCCCCTCCCCCAGCCCTGTTGCTCCCCCTGAAATGCCTGCTTAGACCCTCGAGCCCCCCAGGACCCAGAGAGCCACCCGCAGGCCAGACCCAGCTCTTGCTTCCTGCAATTGGCTGTCTCCCAGTGCCCTGGGGCCCTCTAGGCTGAGACTGTGGAGCCCAGACAGACATGCGGCACACACAGGCCTGTCTGTCCCCCAAACACACCCTAGCTGTGAGTGGGCAAGGTTTGGAAGGTGTGGGAGCTGAGCAGGGTCTCCTGGACAAGGACAGCAAGGCGAGTTTCCTCAGGCAAGCATGGCCAGAGGAGACGGACGCTGCAGGTGGTAGCATGGGGCTGACCCGTGACAGGCAAGCTCTGGGGGGCAGGTGTGCTGGTGGGGCACCATCCAGGACCACATACAGCTCCACGTGGTGCGGCTGGACTTCCGTGGGGGCGGTCCAGGGCTGGGGGTCAGCGTGTCTGCCGGGTCAGCGTGTCTGCTGGGCCGTGGGCCACATGCAGCCCTACTTGGGGTGCTGGTGGCTAAACCAGGGTCCCGGGGCTCCAGGCTCGGTGCCTCCAGTTGTGCGCCTCCCAGGAGATGAGAGTCAGGACTCAGTGCCCTGCCCCTGGCCCTGCCCAGCCCCTGGCCCTGCCTGGCCTAGCCGGGCACCTCCCACAAGACGTCATAGCCCCCCCCCGCCCCCCACCGCTGGTGGAGCTGCCCTCATCCTGGGCCCCAGGGCATGTGCGGCACAGCTCTTTGCCGCTGCGGCCACATGCCTGGAGCCTGCACCCCTCTTAGTCCCTGGCAAACACCAGTAGGGACACGCATGCTCACAGAGCAGATACCGAGACATGCAGCACGGAACCCAGGTACCACACTGGATCCGCGTGTGACTGGCATCCCGCAGGGAACACGTGCATCAGGCATGCACATAGTTGGTGCTCCCAGATGCACACGCGTGTGCACGAAACCACCAGCACTCATGACAGATGCAGACACGAATGCGTACGAAGGCACATCCGATCCTCGGGGCACAGACCCATCCCTGGGGGGAAGGGGTGTGCACTGGGTGGCTGCCAACCGTGAGCTCAGCCTCCTGCTCCCCCAGGGCTGGAGAGCATGTGTCTGCTGGGCTCGGGGCCCCCAGGGGTGGGCACAACAGCCTCACCTGACACCTGGACCCTCCCCTGCAGGCGTCGCTGCAGGAGCAGGCGGCCAGGCAGGCAGGGTGTCAGTGAGCCATGGAGGTGAGCAGGAAGCCCGGTGCCCCCACCCTGCACGGACGCGGTGGCCTGGTACTCAGCCGCAGGGGCTGACACACTCAGTGGACTGGGGTCTTCAGGAGTACCTGGCACCTGGCCTACATCCCCACCCCCCCTCCATCGGATAGCCACTGCAGGGCACAGGAGAAGCCTCCCTCCACAGCAGATGGTCTCCATGCTCCGGTGAGAAGCGAGGGCTGGGGCAGGGCCACTGCCACCTGAACCCACAGGGCAGTCTCGGTGTGAACCTGGGTGGGGGGCTTCCATTCTGTCCCCTGCAGAGGACAGTAACTATCCTGGGCCATGCAGAGTCTAGAGCCCCTCGGGCATCCCGACACCACCTCACAGTTCAGGCCTCCAGCTGGAGACCATGCAGGGCCGCCTTCGGGGCTGTGGTGTGGGCTGTGGCCGGAGGCCAGGTCTGCCTGGGCGTCTGAGGCCCTGAGAGGGGAAGAGGACTTTCCAGGCCACCCAGGAATGGCGACAGGTTGGAGAGCCCCCAGGCCTCCACCCGCAGCTGCCTGCAGGGACTTACTGGGACCACTGCCCCTCCCCAGCAGCTGTCAAGAGATCTGTTTACTGGAGACACCAAAGCTACCGGTCCCAGGGGGCCCGAACTGTGATAAGAAAGGCCCCGCGTTTGGCCCGGCCCCTCCTCTTGCCACTCCCTTTAGTTCCAAAGAAGCATTGTTTGTGGGGTTTGTGCCCCTCCCCAAAGACAAGAGACGGGGCTGCAGGGAGCCCTTCCTCTATGACGCTGGACGGCACCTCCCTCTCTGTGCCCTGTGCCAGAGAGGGCAGGGGACGGTGATGGGTGGGCCTTACCTCCTGTCTCCTCTCCAGCTTGTCCTGTACTCACTGCCTGTGACCCCACACCTTTCTGCCAGGACGAGCAGTGCACACCGCACGGCCATGGGTCCCCGAGCAGGTGAGGCAGCCCTCACCAAGGGGCATCTCAGACCCTTGGGGGGTAGGTCCCACGGCCAGGCTCCCGGGAGGTATCAGGGCCATCTGTGATCCTAGGCCTCTCCTAGGACCCATGGAGCCCCGGGTCGACCCTTGAAGGACGCCCCCAGCAGGCAGCACCCAGCTATGCTGGGGGGCCCAGCCGCTGCTCACGGCCCATTTTGTTCCAGGTGGTCAGGTGAACCCAGGCCTCGCCCTCCTCGTGTGGCTCACAGCCCACTGCTCTTGTCCCCAGGCCCAGGGCTCCTCCCAGGGAGGGCTGGAGGCCAGCGGGGATGACCTGTGGGGCAGGTGAGTGCCAGGTCACGCTTCTGCGGCTGATCCTCTGGTGGCGGGGGGGGGGGGTCCACCCCCAACGGCCTGGGCACAGCTGAGGCAGGGCCCCCATCACTCACCGACCTCGCCCTGAGATGGCCCGGAGCTTCCAGAGTCCTGCATCAGACTTACCCACGTGGCCAGGAGTGGGTCCCCAGGCATCACGCTGGACAGGGCCCCCGAGCCCCTCACGGCTTGTGCTGCTCTCCAGCCCGGTGGGCGGTTACTTCTTATGCCGAGTCCTCTCCAGTTTCTTCCTCTGACCCAAGACTAGGTGGCTCTCCCAAGTCCCAGAGACTCAATCATTCCCAACCACTGTCCTGGGGCCTCGAGTGTGGGCTCAGCTGTGCTTTGCTTTCCTGGAGGGTTAGAGATCACTGATGAGGCATCGAGGGATGGATTGATCTGGGTACTGATGAAGCAGAGTCAGAGGCCCAGGCTGACGTCCCAGAGGATGCCCTCCCCACACACAGACTGTTAGATAGATGCACACCGAGAGTGGCACTGAGCCAGAGGCCAGGCCCGCTGCGGTGCCCCAGCTGGTACTCAGGCCCCATCTCCTCCATGCCCTTAGCCATCGCAGGGACAGTGGGGCCCGCCCGAGCTCAGAGCCTGCCAGGACCCCAGAGTCCAGGCCAAGGCCACATCCAAGCCCTGCTCACAGCTGGGAGCCTGGTGCCTGCTGGGTGAGCGCGGAATGAAGCTGTGGTCCTGCATGTGCCCGGGGGCCATGGGCCACGCTTCCCGTGTCTCACTCCCTCAGAGCTGGCGGTGCTGACCTCGATGCCGCCCCTCACCGCCTGTCCTCTTTCTGCCCAGTGCCAATACCTCCCTCCTGCATGGCTTCTGGTGCCAGCCGGCCAGCCAGCTGTCCCGGGACCAGCTTTCCACTCTCATCCAGGGGATGGCGACCCAGCAGGTCCCCCTCAGGGCCTGGCAGGTAAACGGCTGTGGCTGGTTGGGAGTGGGCCAGGGTGCTGAGGGAAAGGGCACACTTGCCGGAGACAGGACGGTAGGAAGGGCGTGCCCAGCAAAGGACATGGGTCAGCGGGGGCCCACGGGACTGGGATGGGGCACGAGACCCGGCCAGCCTCCCGGGCACCTGAGACATGGCTGCTGGGTAGACTCTGACATGGCAGGAAGTGTGGCCATCAGAGGTTGGTTTTTCCCTCCCTTGGGTGACTCTATGGTGCTGCCCACTTGGGACCATTTCCAGGACTTCTCAGCCCGTTACCTGCAGATCCCCTGACTTCTATTCTTGGCTCGGGCGAGGGCTTGTCCAGCAGGCCTGCGCTGGCCGCTTCCTGCCTCCAGTGGCACACGGTGCCCACACTGGGACAGGTCCTCTGGAGCCCTGTGGGGATCTTCCAGCCTCCTGGCCTCTCCCATGTGGTCTGAGCCCACCTCGACCTGCCCCTGAGTTTAAAGAAACAAAAGGAAGAAAAGCTACTATTTTGCCCCGTTATAAAATTAGTATGAAATTAGCAATACATCTGAAAACCCCAAAGTAAGTCCAATGAGACAAAAAGTCTAAGCAAGAGGTAGCACTGAGGCCATGGAGAGCCGTGGGAGGTGGGGGGCTTTCAGGCTGGCCCTGATGCCTCCTGAGAAGGGCAGACCACAGGGCATCCAGGGACAGAGCCCAGGCAGACAGGGAGGGCCCCACGCCAAAGGAGAGGTTAAGACGGCAGAAAGACAGGGGCTGTGGGCCCCGGTCTGGCCAAGCCCGCGACATGCCATTGCCTTGCCCAGCTCAGCTGCCTGGCCAACCTGGCCACTTGGCACGGCCTCCAGGACGACTTCGAGCTCCACCCCCCCAACCTGCTGCTCTTCTACAAGTGAGTGCTGCCCCCCAGCCCCCAGCGTCCCAGTGCAACAGGCTGAGAGTGCCTCTGTCGGAGTCCCAGGGCCCCCAGCTCCCCAGGGACATCTGAGCCACCCCAGAGGAGGACCCTCGGGTGGCCCCCACTGTCCCAACAGCCCCCCAACCACCCGCAGCCTGACGCAGGTAAGGGAAGCCACTTGCCGGACCTTCATCCGCCGCGCCGCCCAGGGGGACACGGAGATGCTCGCCAACCTGCCAGACCAGAGGTTCGCCCTGCAGCACATGGCCTTGGCCTGCTTGGTAGGCATGACAGGCAGGCTGGGACGGGACAGGGGGAGGGTGGACAGGCACAGGGCCGGCTCATGCTGACCCGCTGTGTGGCAGGGAGCACCCCGCCGACGGCTCAGTGCCTTGGACCTGCTGCTCCTTGGAGCCCTGGTGTGTGACATGCACGCATCCCGCATCGAGACCGCAGACCCGCATGTGCTGGAGAACCTGCAGCGCTGCCACCGGCTGACGGCCCCCCAGCAAGCTGCCCTCAACTCGCTGCTGGCTGGTGGCAAGACCGTGCTGGGGTAGGCTGGGTCCGGTGCCTCCACCCAGGCCGTCCCTCCTCGAGATGATCCGGAGACCCCTAATGTCTGCCATCCTGCTGACCCTTCACCCGTCCCCCTGACCCTGCACAGCCTCAGGGTCCCACCACCCTCTAGACCCCCCAGTTCCCCTGCCCCCAAGCCTGGAGTGGGAGGTGTCCCCAGTAGGCAGGCCCTGCAAACTGGGTGCTCACGGAGGGGCTGGCCGCCTCCGGGGGCCCGGGCTCTGCTCCTGACCCCAACCTGGTGCTCCCTTACCACACACCAGGCCTCCCGGTTCCTGGAACCTGGAGGGGCTGCAGGCCCTGGGAGCCCTGGCCAGCTACATCCGCTCCAGCCTGTGGGTGCAGGTGCAGGAGGTAGGACCCTCTGCAGTGGGCTGGGGGGGGCAGTGTCAAGGTGGCTGTGCACAAGGACAAGGGCATCCAGCCGACCTTCCGCCAGCCTGTCCAGTGTCCCCAGTCCCTCCCTGCCCCGGGGTTTCCGTCTGTGGGACAGGACGAGGAACCAGGCGGCGCCTGGCAGCCCCCCGGGCATGGGGTCTCTATGCCCGCCTGGCCAGGCCGTGGGCCTGGCCTTCTTCAGCAGCACGGTGGCCACATCCAGAGCTGGGCGGCTCAGCCGGGGCGATGCCAGACGCTTCGCCACGGGCTTTCTCAAGGCCAAGGCCATGTCAGCGTCCTCTCGACCCAAGCGTGGCACAGGTCAGTGTGGCCACCAGGGCCAGGGAATGCTGCCCCCCCTGCCCTGGACTCCTAATCCTGGGGGTTGGGCACTCAAAAGAGCGTCCCACCTGCTGCTGGGCCTCCTGGGCACGCCCAGGGGTCTGCATCCAGCCTGGGGTGGGTCAAGGCCAGGGTCAAGGTCAGGGTCGACTCTCTGGTCTGAGGCCACGTTCTCAGCTAGAGGTCAAGCTCAGGAAGGAGTCAAGGGCAGGCTGAGGTTGGGAGTGAGGCCAGGCCCAAAGTCGGCAAAGGTCAGCTCAAGACCCCCACCCCTCCCCCAGACGCAAGGAGACCCTGCGTCCGCGGGGACATCACGGCGGCCACGCTCCTCGACGACCTCTTCCTGGTGCGCTACGACTGCGTGCAGCTCGAGTCCTGCCTGGGGAGCCGCGTGCTCCAGGCCAACCTGGACCCGCTCCTGCAGCATCCGCTCCCAGCAGAGTGCCAGCGCGTCGTCAAGGCCAAGCTGGCTCGGGTGCGCTGCAGACCGGCTGCGGGGGGCGGCAGGCAGGCGCCCAGCCCGGCCTGACCCTCCCGCCCACCCAGGTATACCCGCACGGCGTCCCCGAGGAGCAGCTGCGACTCATCACCTCGCTGGTCTACCTCTACTCCCGCTCGGAGATCAGCCAGTGGAACATCACGTCCAGGGACACGGTCGTGGCCCTGCTGGCCTCGGACGTGGCCCTGGAGAACCAGACCGCGGTGAGGGCAGTGCAGGGGGCGGTGGGGGCGCGCCGCCCCTGGCCCCGCTGACCCGGGCCCTGCCGGCAGGCTGTCCTACAGAAGTACCTGGACCACAACGGCACCATCACCAGCGCCCTGCTCACGGCCATCGGGGGCTCCCGTCTCTGCTGGATGAGTGCCCGGCAGATCCAGGCCATCAGGCCAGTGGAGTTCCGGTGAGCCAGCCCGGGATGCGCCCACCGTCGGCTCCGCCGAGGAGGGAGGGGCTCGGCCTGAGGTGTGATAGGTTCCCGGGGCTGCACAACCAGGTACCACAATCCGAGCAGTTTAAAACAAGAGAAATTCTCCTGTGCTCTAGACAGCAGGAACCTGAAATGCAGGGGTCCTAGGGCCGGCTCCCTCTGAAACCTGCAGGGGAGGCGCATCCTGCGTGGGGTGCCAGCAGAACTCCTCAGCCTTGCCTGGGCCGGGGGACGCACGCCCCAGCCTCAGCCTCCACGGCCATACGGCCTTCCCCTCGGCGCCTGGGTGCAGAGTCCCTTCCCCGCTCCAGTCCTTGGGCTCGGGGCCACGCTACTTCACTGCGATGTCGACTTCATCATAAAATCTACAGATAGGAGAGGCTCTGTGTTGAGGTTTCGGGCGGGTGTGAGTTTGGGGGGTACCCTGTTCCGCGTGGTATGGGGGGCAAGAGGAAAGCTGTGGTGGGGACAGGCCAGGAGCACGAGGGGCGCCCAGCCCGCCCACCAGCCTCCCCCTCCCCCAGGCGGGCTGGGGCCCTGGATATCTCGTCCTGCCCGCAGAGCCGGAAGGACGCGCTCTACACCAAAGCCCGCGAGGCCTTTGGCAGCACCAGGAACACAGCTAGCTACTACCGCTTCATGCGCCCCTACCTGGGTGAGAGCCTCCCCTATGTGCAGGCCCCCCGTCCCAGAGGCCCCCTGCCCTGTCCTCTGACCACTGCCTGCCCCCAGGAGGGGCCCCCGTGGAGGAGCTGCGGCACCTGGCCCAGGCCAATGTCTCCATGGATATCGACACCTTCACCAACCTGAACCCCCAAGTGCTACAGGTGGGTCCCCGGGGAAGCCTGAGGCATGGGGCGGGGCTGCCAAACCAGGGGAGGCCGCTGTCACCGTCTGCAGGCCCCAAGTACCCCAAGGCCAGAGGTGTGCAGTGAACCCCGTCGCTTCTGCCAAGCCTCACCCCGGGCTCGCTCCTCAGTTAAGTACTGCCCTGCCGGGTTCTGCCCCCAAGCCGGCTGCTGAGGGACCCTCCGGCCCTGCCCCCAGAGCCACCCCTCCCTCCACAGAGCCTGAGTGTCGGCAACGTGACGACCCTGCTGGGCCAGAATGTGGGGGACCTGCAGAAGGCCCGCAGCCATCCCACCATCAGCTCCTGGCTCCGCAGCCTGAACACCTCGGCCCTAGGAGAGCTGGGCCTGGACACAGACGCTGCCAGCCCCACCGGCCCAGCCCGCTCCACCACCGGAACCCCGGACACCACACCCTGGGCGTCCCATCCAGCCCCCACCACGGGCCAGCTGGGGAACAACGGCCCCACCTCTGGTATGCCCCGGACCCGGCCTCCCCATCGTGGGCTCCCGTCTCTGCCTGGCCCCGTCTGCCCAGGGCCTCTGCAGACCCCTGACGGCTCCCAGTTCCACAGCTCGCACCCAACCTCCTACTCTGTTGGCCAACTCTCCTCCCTTCGCCTCCTTGGGGGACATCTGGGTGACCCTGGCTTCCGTCCTCACTGGCTGCTGAGTTACTGAAGGACCAACTCCCCTCCTCTAACACCTGCTGAGCACCAGGAAGTGGGGGTGGGAGAAGCTTTAAGATGCCTTTCAGGGCCCCCGAGCAGCAGAGCAGCAGCCTCGCTGGCCTTCCCGCCCGAGGAAGCGCACGGGGAGGGCAGCCCAGGCCGGGAGGCTCCCAGCTGGGCCTCATGGGTGCTCATCCACGTCCACCTACAGGCAGCGTGCCGGCCCACCTGCGATACTGGCCACTCACTGCAGCCCTGCCCTCAGGCCTCCTGTGGCTGCTGTACTGGGGCATCCCGGGGCCCAGCCAGGACTGCTCCCGGGGCACCTGCACCAAGGCCTCCAAAGACAGCGCTGGCCCAGCGCCACATGCAGAGAAATTGGGGCTGGTAGGTGGAGCTAGACACCTGCTCAGGCCCCCGCCCAGGCTCCAGGGCCAGAGGACCTGGCCATGTCCCACCTCCTAGGGGCCTGCAGGGCTGGTCTCCACTCATACCCAGCTGCCAGGACATGGAGCTGGAATGACGACCTGGGCCCACGCCGTGGCCAGCCCCATACAGGTGGCAGAGATGCTGCCCCAGTCCCCTGCCTCCTCCAGGATGAAGAACTGGTACGGGGGAGGGGGCCTTACTGACTGATTTGAATAAAAGACAAGGTGATAATCCTGCCTGCTTCCCTTTGCTCTGGGCCCAAGGAGGGACAGAGACCCTCCTAGCAGGGAATAGGACTTCCGTCTGCATCTCCTGGCCTCTGTCCCCAGAAGCCACCCTGAGTGTTGGCCTGGTCTTGGAGGGAAGGCCCTGGGAATGGGAACAGTGGTAGGAGGGCCCTGAGGGCCAGTCCCCTCCCCATCCCCAAGTGCAAACAGGAGGAACTCCAACTCAGGGACCCCAGCTACCACACCCCGGGGTCGGGCCTTCCCTCCCGGTCCTCAGAACACCACAGGCCATCTCTGCAGGGAAGGACAGGGGCCTTTTATTGAACTCCAGTCCCCTTGGGGTGGACCAGGCAGGGTAGACCAGCAGGCCGCCACAGCGGGGAGGGGGGGGATGTTCCGCATCCGGGACGGTGGCCTCACTTGGGGATCAGAGCCAGGAGCAGAGTGGGGATCGCAGTGAGCACTGTTCCAGGTCCCACAAGGCGGGCGCCCCCCGAGAGGGCCTCTGCAGAGAGAGTGACTCAGGCGCCCTGCATGGCTCTGCCCCAGCCCCACCCAGCGGAGTGCCCCAGCCCACCTCGGAGCCTGAGGTCCATGACCAGGTAGCCATTGGGGAGGCCACCGTGCAGCCCCAAGCCCAGACTGTCCAGGTCACCCTGCCGCTGACGGACGATCCAGTCCCGCACGGGGCTCTTCTCCTGCTCCGCCTTCAGGCCCACCAGGTTTGGACCCAGAAGGTTTTGCACCTCGGCAACGGTCAGCGGCTGCCAGAGTCCCCAGGGCGCCGTCAGAGTCGCCCGGCCTCTTCCCCAGAAGCTGCCAGCCTCTGCTGTGTCCAGACCTCCCGGTGCTTCCCAGGCTTGAACATCCTGCCTGGCCCCTCCAGACTTCCGAGCTGAGCCCAGAGCTCTGGCAGCCGTGGCCCCGCCCCACCCCCACCTTGGCCCCGCCTCCGGCCCCGCCCCCCGCCGTACCAGCACGGCCTCCGTCCGCAGCTTCTGGAATGTGGCCACGTCCATGTTCACCTTCTGACTGCTGAGAGCCCGCAAGTCCTCTGTGGGGGCCCCACCTGCTCGCGGGGAGTGGGGCCCCAAGCGTGAGACCTCACAACAGCCCCCAGTCTTATCCTCCAACCCTAAGGAATTCCTAGACCCCAGGTTCCCCTGGGCTGGTGCAGAGGCTGGAGGGGGCTGGGACTCACAGGGCCTCAACCGACACATGCGTGTGAGGGCAGGGCCCATGGTGACCACCAGTCACACCAACAGCAGCAGCGTCGTGAGGCAAGACCCTGGCAGCACCTGTGGGGGCAGCCTGGGCCCTCTCGCCCCCCGGGGGCTCTCCCTGGCTCACCCAGGTAGGGCTTGATCTTCGCGAAGTACTCAGGCCCGCTCACGGTCTGGAAGGCGGCACGGGCCCGGGGATAGAGGACGGCCATCTGCGGAGGGCGGCACGCATGCAGGTCCTGGGGCCCAGCTGCTCTGGGGAGGCAGCGTGGGGCCGGGCGGTGAGCCGAGAGCGCATGCCCACCCCGCCCGTCAGGCCCCTGGGACTCACCGAAGGACGCTGTGCTGCACGGAGCGCAGCTGCTCCGGACTGAGGAAACACAGGTATGCGGGGCTGAAGGTGGCCAGCACGTCCAGGGTGGCCTGGTCCAGCTCGCCCCCTCCCGCCACATAGCGGGCGATCAGGGCAGCCACCTGCGGAAGGAGGCCACGGAGGCGTCTCGGGGCTGGGAGAAAGGCGTCCCCGGGGGCCCGCACACCATCACCCCAACTGCTCCCTCCGGGGCGGCTGTCGCCCTACCTGAGCGTCCCTCTTCTGCCCTTTGCTGACTTGAAGAAGAGATTTCACGGTTTCCAACGACGTCACGTTCCACTTGTGGATGTCCGCGGGGCTGAGCTCGAGGAAGAAGTAGCTCAGGTTCTGGGTCAGGGACTCGGGATAGCCCTGTGGGTAGAACTACCCAGGGCGGCGGCTGTGAGGGCCACGGCCGCGCCCTGGCTGCCCGGGAAAGTGCGGCATGGCGGGCAGGCCTGAGCTACCTCGTCCAGCTTGCGCTTAAAAATGTCCAGCTGCTGGTAGGTGAAGGGCACCATGTTCACGCGGTGCATCTGAGAGGCCAGCAGGGCTCCATCCACACAGGCCTCCAGCTCCCACTCCTCGTAGAAGACGAGGTTTTCATCGATCACGTGGGCCTTCCGCGCGGGCGGGCAGACCTTGCCTGCAGGAGCGGGCTGGAGTTCGGGGGCTGGACTTCTCCAGTCAACCTCCTCCTCCCAAACCTCGCCGAGACCCTGGGGAACGCAGGACCCCCTCCAGGCCTCAGTTTACACATCGGCAAAATGGGGCCATTCTGTCCACTCCCCAAGCAAGCCGTGCAGCCAGGAAGGGCCCCAGATGTGTGGGCAGGTGTGACCCCACTACGCTACCCCCAGCCCCACGTCTCCCAACAGCCAGCAGGGCAGGGTGTCCCGCTTACTGTCTGTGTCCCGCCGGTCCCGTGAGAGGACAACAGATAGCTCAGGTCGCCACCAGGACAAGACCCGGGAGGTACCCTGCAGCCATGGGGTCATGACATCCTGAGGACAGAGCAGGGTTGCAGCTCAGCCGTGCTGGCTCAGGGTTCGAGGACCCCCTCCCCCTCGGGGCCAGACACCTCCTTCCCTTTTCCCGGAGGGACCTTACCAGTCTCGAGTCTGCAGCCTGGGCCCTGGAAGGTAACGCCGACCCTGCAGGGGAGGGGGCACAAGGCTTGGGGGGTGGCGAGGGACTCCTGGGTGTGCCCCACCCTGGGTAGGAAGGAGGCAAAGCTGGTCCCCCCAGACTTGGCACCCCATGATGTCACAGCCTACCCCACCCCAGGGAGCCCAGGCCTCCTACATCCTCCTCCTAAGACCTCGCTGCTCAGGGAAATCAGATACCCAGGTCACGGACACTGTCCCTTTGGCCTGAGCCCCCCTCACTCCCCCCCCAGCTCAGCTTCCAGTGCTGCACCGTAGGGAGGAACACAGCCACCTCTGGCAGCAGAGACACGGCTGACAGCTTACCTGAGACTCGGGACACCTGCCCAGATTTGGGGTACATGCCAGGACTCGGGGCACCTGCCCAGATTTGGAACAATAGCCTGCTGGGGGTGGGGTGGGCACGCGGGCACTGCCAGCCTCCAGGGAGGAGGCGTGGGGCAGGCAGAGCCTTAAGGCCCCTTGGGTGCCGTCTGATGCTCTCTGGCCCCCAACACTTCACCGCAGCCCACCCGTGTTACTCACCGAGGCTGAGAAGCAGGAGCAGGAGGCTGCCGCCGGCGGAGGTGCCCCAGGACCCCCATGCAGGCTGGGTGGTTCGCATGGCCGTAGTCTGTGGAGAAGAGCCAATCTGATATCCTCACCTCTTGGACAGGGCGCCCACCCTGCCCCCCACCCCCGCTTGCCCTGGGCCAGTGCAGGGCCTTATGGGGCTAGAGGGGTGTCAGATTCCCCAGTGGAATCTTCTCGGGCCCCTGCGGGCGGCGTCTATGGGGCCTCCAGCCCTGCTCTCAAGCCCAGCCAATCTACCTGGCCCGCCCTGCCGCCTCCGGGAAACTGGCCCCTCCTGCCCGGGTGTTGAGTCTGAGTCAGCCAGGCCCCCAGCGGTGAGAGCCCAGGAGGGCCGCGGGTGGCTGGTGTCCGCCCCTCTGCCCACAGGGCAGGGCGCGGAGGGAGAGTTTAGTGCAAGAAGGCAGGGCCATTTCTGGTTCAGGCTGGCCTCAGTTTCCATTCACACCAGGGCTGGGGACAGGGCTGAGTGACCCCTCCCCACTCCCTGCGGCATGGCCGTTCTCTCCTCCCCATCCTGGCCCTCCCATGGCCCAGGTGGACAAGGCTGGTGGGGCCCCCTGCATTCCTGGTTTCCCTCCTGACGTCCCTCCCAAAACAGAGGCCTCAGTGGGTGGGACGCCCCTTCCTATGGGTCAGTCCCTTGAGTGGGGCAGTGGGTGGAAAGGCATCCCGGGAAGACCCTCCCACCGTGCGTTTCTGGAGTGGAGTTTAGGAGGCCTCGCTGGCTGCTTGGGGGGGGGGGCTCAGAGGGGGCCGCTCTCCAGGGAGTATGGTCCCCGGGGGAAGGCGGGGGCCTGCAGGAGACCCCAGCAGCCCCTCACTCACCCCTACCAGGGAGGCCCAGACAGGGAGGCTGCCCTGGCTGGGTAGAGCGGAGACATCCCCTCCCTGCATGCCTCCTCCCAAGCCTGTGTCAGCTCCGCCTGGCTCAGAAAGGGGGGAGGCAGCTCCTTTCAGTTGGGCAGAGAGCCTAGCCCTCAGAGAGTGTCCTGGGGAGTGGCCCCAGGGGAGCCCTCTCCCCTCTCCAACCAGGCTCCCGAGGAGGTGGGAGGAAGCCAGACCCCCAGACCAGAGAAGGGGCAGTGGGGTGAGGCCCCCAGCCCCTGGATGAAGGAGGCCAGGCAAGAACTGTGCCTCCCCCTGTGGTCCCCCGCAGCCCTCTCCCCAGCCACATGTCACCAGGGAGCCCCCAGCACCACGGGTGGGGGCGTCCTGGGAGCGTCTGCAGGCCACTGTGGGCCCTGGAATCTGCGTCCTTCACCTCCCCACCCCCGGGAGGGCCAGCAGGCGCCACAGAGGCAGGTCAGCCGTCCCGTGGCTCCAGCTTCCCAAGTGGCCTACAGCTGACCTGCCGTTTCAAGTCTGTTTCTGCCAGCCTGGAGAGCCCGCGCTTGCATGTGACCTGGAAACAGTCGCCAGCCCACACTGTGTCTCCCTGGTCATGGCTGCCGGGAGGTGTCCTTCTCTGTCCTGTGTCGGTTCTTAAAAAGGCCAGCTTAGGGGTGCCTGGAGGGCTCTGTGGGTTGGGCTTCTGCCTTCGACTCGGGTCATGATCTCAGGGTTCTGGGATCGAGTCCCCACATCGTGCTCCCTGCTCGGCGGGCAGCCTGCCTCTCCCCTTGCCTCTGACCCCCTCCCCAGCTTCTGGTCTCTCAGTCTGTCAAATAAGTAATTAAAAAAAAACCCCAGGTTCGTGGGTCACAGCAGGGGCGGTATAGAGAAGCATCAGGGACAGTCCCATCTCTCACCCCGAGTCCTCCGTGGCTGGCACCCACCTGGTCTCCTGTGAGTCCCTGACCACCCACACGCTGGCTGAGGGCCTGCGGCATGCTGGTGTCACTCAGACCTGGGGGTGCGCTGGAGCCAGAAGGGTTCAGGCCCTGCCCGCGCCTGCCTGCGCCTACCCCGCATGCAGCGTGCAGTAGAGGCGGCTGCGTCTGTGACAGTTACGCTGGCTCCTTCCCGCAGCCCAGAGTCCTGAGCTCCTAAGGCTGGCAGGCCTCCCCCTGCAGAATCCCCCAGCCCAGCCCGACCCCCTGAGGTCTGGTCCTCAAGGGACGGAAGTCAGGCCACGCTCCCAAGCTCAGGACCCTCTGGCAAGAGTGGGCAGGGAGCAGATGACTGGCTTAGGGTGCTGGCCTCCTGGTCACGTGGTCAGCCCTAGGCACAGAGAGTCTCTGCAGCCGGCCCAGGGTCACACAGCATGGCCAAGCATTCGGGGCTGGGGCAGAGCCAACCTGAGGGCACTGCCATGGGAGCAGAGCCGGCGGGGGGTAGTGGGGCCTGTCTTCGGCACTCCCCAAGGGCCATGAGGACCAAGGGCAGGGAGGCCATAAGGATCTAAGGTGGCACGGGGCACAGTTGCCCCCTGGCCTGCTTCTGGGGGGCTGGCCCAGTCCCTCCCATGTAGGTCCCCGGAAGAACCTTGGCTAATCCCTGCTCCCACTCAGACCTTCTTGGCTGGAGGTGCCAGGAGTGCTGATGGACACGACCCCCCTCACCTCCCCAGGCACGCCCACGCAGGTGACCCAGACCAACTGGGCCGTTGTCCCTGCCCCACACGGAGGAGGCCATGGTAAGCTCCTCGATGCTGAACACTGGGGTGGGTCCCCGGAGGCCCCTGGGACAATCCCCCAGTGCCCCCAGGCCGGTGACTGTTTCAGGGTGATGGACCGACCCTGAGCCTCTCTGCCTTGGCCTCAGCTTGGAAGTGAGGTGGTCAAAAGCTGGCAGCCCCCCAGGTCTGTCACGGGAGACCAATGAGGCCTTGCCAGGCCGCAGGAACATGTGGGTGGAGGCCCTGCGAGGAGCCCCCGGGGGGGGAGGGGTACCCAGGGCCGAGCGCTGCCCCAGCCCAGCCTTTCTGCAGTGGGTTAGGGTGGCAGCTCCCGCCCGCCAGGCCTGGACCGGGCACACGTTGCGAGCCGAGGCCTCACTTCACTGGCTCGCACACTCCCATTTCTCCCCCCGAGAGACGAGACTCAGTGGAGCAGAGTGGCCGGGACCATGAGGCAGAGCAAGGGTGTGGCGTCCCAGCTGGGGCTGGGGCAGGGTGTCTGCAGGCCACCCCACCAGCCGGAGGTCAGCAGATTGGGTGGTGGCTGCCCAGTCAGGGCGTGACTCCCCAGGGCACTGGCCAGAGTGGGAGCTCTTGGAGCGAGTTCTAGGCTCACGGCAACGTGACCCAGACATCGCTGGTAGTGGGAGGGGCTTGGATGCGAGCCCAGGGGTCACAGAAGGCAAATCCGCATCAGAGCGAGCTCCAGCAGGCACCCAGCACTGCCCTCCATGGTGGTGGGGCCAGTGGGAACCTGCCAGCCCCCAACACTGGCACTGATGGGAGGTAGAAGCCACCTTCCTGTGGCCGTGGCACTGGCCAGTGAGGACAGACATGAGCTTCTGATCTGGCCAGATGCCGGCATCTGCACACGGGGTGCCAGCCGTGGACCACAGCCTCGTAGTACACCCTTGAAGCCAATGCCCCCCCGGTGGCTCCCTGCTCTCTCTCCAGCTCCTGCAATAATTTTGTGACCAGAATTCCCTGTGAAGAGCCTGTCTCTGCGTTACATACCCGCAAAGGCTTCTGTTTGCTAGGTCGTTCAGAGACAGGTGCCTGGGTCTCATCTTCTTCTGTGGGCTGGGCTTCCTGTTATACGCAGCCCGGCCAAATGGCTATTCAAACAGAATTCAGCAAAGCTGCCTGGTACGAGAAATCAATTTACAGAAGTCAGCAGGGGAGTATATGCCTTAAAAAAAAGTCTCACCCGTAGATAACGACTAAAACATTCTGGACAAAACGTAAAAACAAATCCCCGAAGGTTCAGGGAAATGAACAAAAGTCGGCAGAGTTTGAAGAGGAATCGACACCTGAGGGAGACTTCCATGTGTGTAGCTTTACCCTGAAAACAGCCAGAGGCAAGGCTGCACTGGTCCCAGCTCTCAGGCTCATGGAGAGTCCCCCGACCCCCATTTTTCCAGGAGGAGGAAGGAACCCAGGATAAGCAGACACCAGAGAGTGAGTGGAGAACTCCGGAAGGGAAAGTGCCAGAGACGGGGACCCAGATTCTGTGTTTGAACTCTACCCAAGACCCCTGCTGACCCCTGAGTCATGCATGTGCAAGGGATACCGAGACGGACCTCTAACCCCTCAAGGTTTGCAGACCTCACGGCGCAAGCCTGAGTACGTTCATTGCCGTAAAACAAAAGCATCCAGTGTCTTCACAGGAACATAACAGAACGCAGTGTCTCCACAACCTGATGGTCACAGCGTTCATGATAAAATCCAACACTGTGTTCACTACACATCACTTAAGAAAAAATCCAAACTACTTATCAGAGGAAGAGCCAAGAAACTGTGAGTCATCCTCAGAGGGAAGGAATCCACTGAGGCCAATGCCACGATGAGTCAGTTACTAGAATTATCACACAAAGTTTTTTCTTAAGATTTTATTTTTTTTAAGTCCAGTCCACACCCAACATGGGGCTCGAACTCATGACCCTGAGATCAAGAGTCACACAGCCTGCCAGCAGTGACTGAGGCTTCCAGGCTTCCATCAGACAGACCGGACACAAAGCGCGTTAGAGACCTCCACATGGCAGAGCGTGTGGATAGGAGCTGACCCAGGAACAAGGCCCAGACCCAAACTGAAACGACCTGGCATTGGTGGGTAACCTTGGCTTCATCAGAATTCAGGATTCCTGCTCAACAGACACTTGGTGGCTGACAGGGAGATGTGAAATAGGGTGCGGGACGCCCGACACCTCACGGTGCCCCCAGCTCGGTGGGCACCCAGAACAAGCAGAGATCAGGAGCCCGGCAGCCAGAGAAATCCCGGTGCAAATGGGGATTCACAAAATCAGAAGGGTGGGTGGTAACGGGTGCTGATGACCTTCGAGGGACAGAGCAGCAGCAGGGGCGCAGATGTGTGGAGCGGAGCCCTTGCCTGGCTCCCACCGGCCTCCCAGGCAACTTTGCAACATGGAGGCGCGTTCCCCCCAGGGTCGGTCCTCAGCGCCGCCTTGGCCGTTGCGGGTGGCTCGCAGGTGCACCACCAGCTTCTCCTTCCTGGTGCACAACCTCTGTTTGCCCTTGCTCGCCGTCAAGCGTGGGCTGTATTTGCCTCCAGGCTGTTGCTGGCCCTGTCACTCTCCGGGTGAACAAAATGAATTTGGGACTGTTTATTCTGCACAAGAAGAAAAAGCCTTTTTTCTCTCATGTTGACATGGCTAAACCTGTTCCTCGTCAGGGGTGGTGTCCAGTCACGCCTGAATAGTCACTCCTGGTTTGAGTGCTGGTGTGGACATAGTTCACTGTAATCTCATCATCCCGACTCCAGGGCTGACCAGCCAGCAGCCCCAGCAGGACCCAGGTTCTCAGGGGTGGGGGGTAGTAGCATCCATTGCCTGAATTCCGTAGGCTATCTCCTGTCTGATTTCATAAAACATCTGTCCCCAGTGTGGAAAAAAGAGAAAAAGGGACCAGAGTCTGCTGGCCTGGGGCAGACCTGCCATGGGTCTTTGCACCAGGCTACCTCTTCCTGGAAGCCTTCCTTAGCTGACCCGGCCTTCCTGACTCTGGGAGGTCAGCCCCTCTCCTGTGAGCCATGGTTTCCTCCATGATGCCAGACCAGAGCACAACATTCATTCTGCAAATGAAGAACCACTGGGGATGGCTTTTTATCCCCATTTTACAGAGAAGAAAACAGAGACCCAGAGAGATCCAGTGACTGATCAGAGCCCACCCAAGAATCTGGGCCCCTGGTTTTGGTGGAGGAGCAAGGGGACAGCTCTGGTGTCAGGTGCCCCTGGGGCCACGTTCTTGCTCAGCTGCTGCCCTGGGAGCGGGTTCTAGAGCCTGGGTTTCCAGCTCTGCAGAATGGGCATCAGCGTGCAGGGTGGGATTTCTGTCGTCAGTGGGTTCTGGATGCTGGACATCTTTGCTTCAGAGCTTTGCCGACTTCAGCAAATGCCTGTAACTGAGCCCCAGCTTCAAGGGCGTGATATGGGCCCCCTCCTGGCCCCCAGAAGTGGCCAGGTGCGGTCGGGTGGGCAGGACAGCTTTCCTTGCTGCTCTGTTCCCAGGCTGCGGGACCACAGCCATCAGTGAAATAGGCTGGCCAGAGGCTGACCTGCAGGCAGAGCCCATCCGAGGGCTGGTGTGGCTGCAGCTAATCACCAGGTGCAGGACACGTCCCCTGCCCTGCTGAGCCGGACTTCTGCTCACAGTGACAGACATGCCGGCCTTCTTGGACATTCTGGGAGTGTCTGCAGAGGCCACGGCTGAGGCTGCCAGCCCTGTGGGCTTCTTGTACGCCGTGGGCCCCCAGGGCTGCAGGGGCTGGAGTGACCTCACCAGAGGGTCTGCTGTGGTCGGACCTGCCCAGCCTTTCTACCACCACCTCCCAGGGGTCGACGCCATCATCTTGGAGGCTGCATTCCATTGTCTGGGGCCAGCGCTCCCACCATGGCCATCACTGACCTCAAGGGCTGCTTCTGAGGGCCACTGACTCTCCTCCTGGCCTCTGGGACTCCAGTCCCAGCTCACGCCCTGCACCCAGCTAGAGGCCTCTGTGCATCCACAACCCACACCCTCAACAGGGGCAGGACTGTTTCTTCTGGGGTTAGGAACCCATGCCAGGGCCCAGCGGTGTGGGGGGTGTGGGCCAGGACCCCAGGGCAGGGGGTGCATATGGGCCAGGTCCTAGGGTTGGGAGGGGCTTGGGCCAGGATCAGGGTTGACCTGGGTGCCCATTGGCCCGCTGCCGCTGCCTTCCAAGGCCTGGGCTATGTCTTGGAGCCTGCGTGTGTCCCCACTGGCCCCCTGGTGCTGGGGTAGCCTGCTGGGTTCGCAGGCCCTCCCCGTGACCATCATGACTATCCTGGATGCCGCCTTCACGCCTTCTCAGAGGAGCAGAGCAGGCTCACACTCAGCTAGACTGGGGGGACGGGGGGCGGCACACCCAGCTGTGCACAGCAATATCAGGGAGAAGAGGCAATCCCGGAGCGGACCCCAGGTTTCTACTTGGGCTCTGCTGATCCTGCGTCAGCCGGCAGCATTGGCCGAGATGAGGGCGGGCCAGACCCGGCGCACCGGCGTCTGTGAGGGGCTGTCCTGAGGGGACATGGAACGGCGCTTTGCCCAGCCGAACCTGCTCCTTGGGCCTGCTGGCGTGAACCCGGCCATGGGGTTTTCAGTCCGCTGAGCGGCTCCTAGCCCTGTCTGCACCCAGGCAGCTGGCTCCCTCCTCCCAGTACCCCAGCGTAAGAGAGACCTCATCTTCTACGGAGTGTGGGAGACCCGCCCGGGCCTGCCTACTCCCAACGGCCACAGCCCAAGTAGGTGAGCTGGAGGGTGTCCTCCAAGGAGACGTTCAGGGCAGGAGGGAAGGGAGCCTGGGTGGGGATCTTCTGAGGAGGGCCCATGACCTCCCAAGCAGGGGTCTTTCCAGGCTCGGCTCTGGCGCCCAGTGCACAGGGTGACCCTCCCCGCACAGGGAACAGGCCAGGCTTGACCTTCGCCAACCAATGAAAGCACCACGCAGAGAACCCCAAGTGGGCCCCAATGGCCCTCCAGTCACTGTGCTGGTCAGGTCCCCCGAGCTCTCCCGGGGGTGCTGAGTCAGCCCCACCGAGCTCCATGGAGCCGAGGCATGGGGGCTGGGGGAGAGGTGGCAGGTGGCAGGCAGGACCACATTGGAGGGGCCACCCAGGGCCAGCGGGGAGTCCACAGAGGTGGGTAACCACAGAGATGGGGAGTCAGAAGGAGGCTCAGACATGGCAGCAGGGCAAGGGTAATGCCCTTGTCCCCAAAAACCAGGTGCCCCAGAGGCCCACCTGGTGCTGCTGGCTGCCAAGGGGCCAGACGTGAACGTGGACATGTGTGTGACCCTCAGCCCCATGGAGGTCTGGATGGGCGGCCCTTCCAGTCTCTGAGCCTGTCATCCGCCAAGGGAGCCGCACTGGGGACCCCCATGCCCCCACCAGGGGTTCCCAGCCTGACCAGCCAGCCGTGAACCCGGGGTGGGGGGAAGGGATGGTGGAGGGGGGGCTGTTCCTCCAGAAGCCGAGCCCCCCACCGCTGGGTGAGTGCCCAGCACCGGTGCACGTGAACAGCAGGCGTCCACGGCCCGGAGCCTGGGATCTCCCAACAGGACCCCGCCCCAGCCAGCAGCCCCAGGGTCCCACCACCCGGCACTCGCCTCCCCAGACGCCCCAGAGGGTCCCCCTGACGACCCGGGGGCTGAATACAAAGTGTGGGCACCACGGGGCTGCCGGCCTGGCCTTGGCACGCCTCATGGCAGGACCACGGGGCTCACGGAGGCCTGCAGAGCCCCCTGCCCTGTGCCGTGGGGTGGGGGGGCTGACCAGCCTTAGGGGGGCCCCTCCTGTGAGCGCTCCGTGTGCTCCCGATGCTCCCTGGGCCACGGCCTGCAGGCCCCGCGACAGACCGGTGCTGCAGGCACCCAGGCCCTCCTGGCTCTCTCCTTCGGCACCGAGTCAGGCAAACGAGTCGGGGGCTGCCTCCCTTCCTCCTGGCCTACCTGCTGGTGTGTCCCCGCAGACGCAGCCCCGGGCCCTGCTCGGCTTCCGTGCCTGCGAACGTGTGCACGGCGGTGAGGCCCTCCTGGTGACCGGCTCCTTCCACCGCTTCTTGCACCGCTGGGGGCGGAAGAAGCCCCCAGAAGCCCCCGCGCCCTGGCCCTGACCCCCGCCCTCCCTCAGCCCCGGCCCACGCCGCTCTCTCCCTGGGAGGGGCAGGTCACCGCAAGCCTCCTCATTAGCGGCTCATTGCCGCCTGCGCCGGGCCTCCCAGAGCTGTGGCCACATTACACCTGTTGACAAGCTGTGGCGCCCCGCGGGAAGGCGCCCCGCGGGAAGGCGGCCCGTGCTGATTAGACCGCTAATGATGTGCTCATCGCCGCGGTGACTTCCTGCAGCAAATCAAACGCCGTGTCTGTCCAGCCCAGGGACGAGTCTGGCTTCACGAGGGGCCCAGGGTGCCTCTGGGGTTTGGGAGGCCCGGGGGGCTCAGACGGGGACACCTCTGGCCACGACCAGCGGCCACCCGTGCCTGTGTGTCCTCCTAAGAGCGGCTGCTTTCTCTCTCGGCTCTGAGAGTGGGTGTGCCAGGAGCGCCCGGACGCAGACCCAGTGCGTGTGGCCTCCCCTCACCCCCCAGCCCCAGCCCAGGGCCTGCAGAGCCTCCCAGGGACGTGGAAGGGGCCGCAGAGAGTGGCCTAGAAGGCTGTGGCCCCACACCCGTGCAGACAGGGAAGGACAGCCAGGACCCACGGGGATCTGTGCTGATCCCCCAGAAACCCCTGCGCATGAAGACCTTCACATGGCAAAAAGACCTCTAGCTGGTCACCCACATGAACAGGACAGTCCCCAGTCTACAGAAAGCATGGGGACACATTCAGACGGCCAGCCTTGTTCCACGTGACTGACCCCGACTGACCTACCGACAGGGACTTGGGATGCAGCGGGAAGCCCCCGCTTGTGGGTCCTGCTTGCTCCCCCGACCCCGACCCCGTGTCCAACGTGGGGCCCAGGGCCTCCACAAGGGCTCCAAGTGTCTGGGCGGGTCCACAGGGCAGATGGACACCACAAGCACATGGGCCACACCCGAGCACACGTCCTTCCCCTACACCAACATGGAACAGGGCGGGAGCAAAGACCATTTCTACTTTCCAGCGTCTCACGATACAGTAACGTGGGAAAATGTAATAAATGTTTTGAAATCGCACGTTTAAGAAAAACTTAAAAACATTTAGAAGTATTTTCCTTAAGCAATTTCCACGCCCAACACGGGACTTGGACTCACCGCCCCAAGATCAAGAGTTGCTGAGCACTCTTCCTTCCGACCGATCCAGACGGGAGCCCCTAAACATTTCTTGGAAAAGACAAAACACCTTTTACTTTTCCCAACCCTGGATTGTAGTATTCTTACCGCGCATGGGCTGTCTGCCCCCCAGACACACCTGCTGGCTCAAGCCCGGCTGTGGGGACAGCCGAGCGCGGGTGGTCCGTCCCAGCCCACCCCTCAGGGCAGTCCATGTGGGAGGGGGGCTCTGATCTGGGGAGACACATCCCATTACACAGTTGTCCTCTGACCCCTGAGAGTCCCACAAGAACTTGGACATGAGGGCTATGGTGGGTTGAACGGTGCCTCTCAAATAACATGTCCCCCAAACCTGTGAATGGGACCTCACTTGGAAATAGGGTCGTTGCAGATGTAATTGAGGGTTTTGAGAAGAGATCATGCTGGGTAGTAGGCTGGGCCCTGAGTCCAATGATGGGTGTCCTTAGAACAGCAGGGGAGACCCACAGGAGCTCTGTGATGGAGCCGTGGGGGCTGGAGGAACAGAGCCATGTGCCCAGGGCTGCCCGGGCCCACCAGGAGCAGTGCCAGGCAGGAGGGAACCTTTGGAAGGTGCTCCCAACACCTTGGCCTTAGACTTGTGGCCTCAAGTACCGAGAAAAAAATTTCTGTTCTTATAAACCCTCCGTCGTGTGACCCCTGTTACAGGAGCACTGGACACTAACACAGGCCCCGTCCCTGCGACCAGTCCCCCAGACTGCAGGAGGGGTCGGCAGCTCCATGCATCTCGGTAGAAACTGTGCCTGCTCCCACCCAAAGATCTGCCGGCCGGCTTTGGGCAAAGGGGATCCTGCAGGCACACCTGGAGCAGAAGCCAAGCTCTGCATCTGTCCCAGCTCAGGGAAAGGGGTGCCCACACCCCGTGGCCCGGGCTGGCTGCAGGGCCCTCCGTTTCCCCCACGTGGGTAAACCCTGGCATTGCACATGGGAAGGGTGCGGCCAGTACTCGGTAATGATGATGATGAAACAATCCGCAGGTGTGAGAGCAGGTGCACAGAGGAGGCAGGCACGGTGTCGGCTCAGGGGCCTCAGGGTCTCCAGGGGCCCTCACCACGTGTGCGTGCGTGTGCACGCGCGTGTGGTATCGGAGACCCCCAGGTGGAGTTTCTGACCCAGAAGCTGTTTCGGCCACCCAGGCACCCCACAGGGATGGTGGGACTGGGGGCTGGAAGCCAGGAGGACTCGGGTTCACTCACTGTCCCGCTCTTGGAAGCACCTTGGGGCCGCCGCTTTCAACAAGATACAGACTCACATATCATACAATCCGCCCACTTAAACTGTGCAATTCAACGGTTTTTGATACGTGACATTCTTTTTAAGTTGCAGGAACACGTACGCGACAGAATTTGCCCCAGGGACCCCGTGCACGCGCCCCAGTCCTATCCTCAGCTGCGTTCATGGGGAGGTGTAACCACACCTCCTTCTCCAACGCTTCTCATCACCGCACACCGAAACCTCCTCCCCAGGCCCCAGGGCCCCAGGCCCAAGCTATTTGCTGTCTCCGTGGCGCGGACTCTGCAGGCGTCCTGGAAATGGAGTCCAGCGATGCGGGGCGTTCTGTGGGGCTCCTCTCACGGAGCCTTGTGTCCTCGGGGGGTCATCCTCAGGGCAGTGGGCGTCCCTGGCTCGCCTGCCTTACAGCTGAGTACTCCTCGGTGGCAGGGAGGGACCACCGCTCCTTTCTCCACTCATCTGCTGAAGGGCACCTGGGCTGTTCCCGCCTTTATCCCCCCACCCTTTGCTCCACTTGGTTTGGGGCTGCAGACCTGGGTTCCAGGGGGACAGGGAGGCGGAGGCCGGCCCTGCACCCACGTGGGCTCTGGCATCCCGGTGGTGCGCTCCCCACTCCTGCGCTGGGAGAACCCTCCCTGCACCCCAGCTTCAGCCGGAGCCCCTCCCGTGGAAGCCCCCTCCTTCGCTCCGCCTGACTGATCCCAATCCTGCCCCCAGCCCACTGCTGCCTGTTATGCTCGGTATTTTCCGTGAACCTCCCCTGGGGGATTCCGGGGAAGCCAAGGTTATTTGGGGCTCCCTACTCCTAAGAACCACTTGGGACTGTGGAGTTTCAGGCATCCTATCTCAGACCTCGGTCAGGTGTTGTGCGGGCAGGGATGGGTGGGGCCTGGAAGTCCACTTGGTTTAGCTGCTGGGGAACATCTCCCCCCAGCCCCAGGCTCAGCCGCTGGACCGGAAATTCCTGTCCTGGCAGCCAGGAGGAGCCGCTGCACCCCCCCGCCCCCACGGGGAGGCTGCCCCAGCCGGGGGGCCTGGGCTCTCTGCACCGCCAAGAACCCCACAGGCAGGTGTGGGCGTCTCCAGGACAAGCCCACACTGGGGCAGGAACTCCCAAGCAGAGCGGGAGCCCAGGCTAGGCTGGGCCCTGAGGCCTGAGGTTCCCCCGGACGCCCTGGGCTGAGCCCGGCCCTGCTCGCGCCGCACGCCAGACCCAGCTCCGGGAGTCCTCCAGGGAGCCCTGATAAAAGGTGGTCACTGACGTTGAGCTGGACTCGACGGGATTCACAGCGGCTGGAGACCGGCGTCTAGCCGGCAGCAGCCCTGCTCCGCGCTGCGAAATCTCACGGGCGAGCGGAGTCTTCTCCACGGGGTCCCCCAAGTAACAGAGGACGGCGTCGGAGGTCGAGCCAATGTCAGCAGCCGCCCGCGTCGCTGTCACCCGCACGTTCCTCACCCCGCCGCCCAGACTGAGGGCCCACGAGGACCGGGCGTCCCTCTGGGGTCTCGAGCCTCTGTGAGACCCAGTACAGCGAAGCCGCTGCCTCTGCAAACTCCCAGGTCAAGGACTCCGGGGCCGCACACTGGCCGGCAGGGGAGCCCTGGGGAAGGGAGACGTCATCCTGGTGTTCTCGGCTCCTTCCGCCGCCGCCCAAGAAGCGGGGAAGGCGACAGGTTCCTCGGCGGAACTGGGCCAGCCAGCAGGGGGCGCGCGCCCTCTAGGCGCCCGGCGGCTGGGGGCAGACGCGCATGCGCCGCGCGGGGCGCTTTCCGGCAGCGTGGCGGAAAGCGCTTGCCGTTTCGCGCCTTTTGGCGACTTCTTCGCCGGGAGCCCCGCGACAGTACGGCAGCCATGGCGTCGCCCTTCAGCGGGGCGCTGCAGCTGACGGACCTGGATGACTTCATCGGGCCCTCTCAGGTGGGCCGGCCCGCGCGGGCGGCGGCCGTGTGTGGGGTGGGGCCCCGCTACCCGGTCAGTTTCTTCCCCTGAGAAACGGGATCCGCCCGCGACCCCCGGGCCTCCGGCGCCCTGGCCAGTTTCCTCCTGATGAGAAGCCGCGGCCGGGGATGCCAGTGGTCCGAGCAGGGCTACGGCACCGCGAGGCTTCGAGGAGCGAGGCTAGGTCAAGGCCGCGGGTGGGGGGCGTGCCGAGTGGCCCGTCACCGTGCGCACCCGGAAGCCGGGGGGAAGCCGGGCAGGGCCGCCGGCGTCACCCACCCCCGCCCCCGGGCAGTGTCGGGCTTGGGGCCAGGGCGACCCTGTCCACTCCCTCCGGTAGAGGCGGGAAGGTCCGGAGGTCCGAGGAGCTGGTCCCATGGCGTCACCTGCCCTGACTACCCGGTGCCCGTCGGGGTGTGTGGTCGTCGCTGGCGGAGCTTGCTCCTAAGGGAGGCAGGACAGCTACACTGGCAAGGGAGTGTCGTCCTCATCAGGTGTCCCTCCCTATCAAGGGCACCGGCTGTGGGGGACCAGGCCCGGGAGGGGGGAGGGCGCGGGGCTGGGCACAGCACCATGGGCAGGGCTTTCTGGGGCGCACCATGCCTGGGAAGGCAACTGCCAGAGAGGTTCTTGTGACAGGGAGACCCCCAAGAACTTGGGGAGTTGGGGAGAAGAAGGAACTCCTTTCACTGGGGCCTGGGCAGGGCGGTGACCTCCGAGCAAAGCATTCCTGCCGAGGTGCGGAAACGGTGGCTCCTGGGTGTCCTCCCAGTGGCCAGTCCGCGTGCTGAGAACAAGAGTAAAGTTCAGAGAGGGCAGGCTTGCAGGGCGTTAGCGTGCGGCCGGCAGCGCGGGCCTCCATCTGGCTGTGAGCCGCAGAGTGACCGCTGGTGCCGGCGGGCTGTTCGAACGTGTACCCCGTGTGCAAGCGCGGTCAGCCGCCTTCCTTCTAAGACTGCTTCCGTGGCCGGACGAGAGGAGTCAGGTGTGCTGGTGTGACCACCAGGTCGCTCCTCTTCTTGGGGAACCTCCGTGCACTCAGGCCCCCATTTGGGGTCTCTTCCTTGTACAGGACTGCATCAAGCCCATGAAGGTGGATAAGAGCACGGGAAGTGGCGTGGCCAAGATCCACATTGAAGAAGATGGGAGTTACTTCCAGGTCACGCAGGTGAGTTCCGGCCCAGATGACCAGAAGCATGTGCGTGCTGCTCTTCGCAGTCACGAGTACGGTGACCGGGAGACCTCTCACGGCGGTCAGATTCACGGTCATCAAGGCCAGGAGGGCGGGGATGAGGTGGGGGTTGGGGTGGAGGGGCACAGAGGCGGAGCGTGGAGCTTCACTTGGTCTGCAGAGGGGATCCTTTTGCAGAGCTGGTGGTCTCGGTCTTCCCTTTCCCTCTCCGCGTCTCACTGTGTGGGATTTTCCAGTTCAGCGTGTTGTCAGCGAACCCCTGCTTCCTGTATAATCGCACAATACCGAGATCCTGGTTTAAGGACCATCTTCTGCTGTTTGGACCCTCAAGAGTGTCTGTGCCGTCCCGTGGGCCACAGGCATGGGCGCACCTGGCCCAGAAACTTCTCACAGGCAGGGGAGGAGCCTCAGGGGGCACAGGGCAGGGCTGGACCGGGGGTCAAGCGCTCACAGGGAGAGAGCCGGACGTTTGCTCAGGCCAGGAGCGTGACCCCGCAGCACACCACAGCTCCTGCCCAAGCTTAGCCCAGCACAGGGGAACACCACCTCGGAGTTGGGGGGGGGTGGTCCCACAAGTGAAGAGATCCAGGAGAGGTGGGGGCATCAGTGGGCCCTGCCGTACCAAGCAACAGTGACTGATGTGGAGAGAAGTTGGGAATAGGTTTCTTGGCACAAAATCAAAGCCTGGGCCTTTAGGCCCATCCAACTCTAAAAATACGCACTGAGCTCAAATCGCGGCTTCGGTGTGAAGCGCCGCCCTGGTGAGCTGGGCTGGAAGGGGGTCCCCGTCTCAACCCGCTGGTCACATTCTGGGCCCTGGCAGCTCGCCCTGGCCCCGACCCTTAGTTTACAGAGGGAGTAAAGGTGCTCAGCTGGGCTCTCTTGCATTTCGGGAAAGTTGCAGAACATCAGCCTGGAGGCCCACGTCCCACACCAAGCTCTGCGCCCGTTTGGCAGTCTGGCTGTTGCTGCCCGTGTGTCTGTCCACCTCTCCCGGGCTGGCGCTTGCTCGCAGACCGCCGCCTCACTCTGCCCTCTCCCCCTTCGTCTCAGCCTTGCCTTTCTCATCCTCCAGTTGGAGCCTGGCCGTTGACGTTTTCCCCTCTGCACAGCCCCGCGAGTGTAGACTAGGAGCCTCTGGCAGCTCTGCAGACCACACACCCACGCTCCACCCGACAGGCTGCGGGCCTCGTTAATGCGCCTGTGATGCGCCAGCTGAGCTGGTGCCCAGATTAGAATTCGGTGGAGCTAGACTATATATAGAATGGACGTACTTCTCCAACAAATATTTAATTTTTAGAAACGCAGTGGCATTCAAAGCCAGCCAGCTACCACGCTGGTAGTCAGTGTTGCGAGCCAGAAAATCAAGGTTTCCTGTAGGTCCCGTTATCCCAAGGGTTCGTGTCCTTGTCCAGGGGGCCCTGTTGAACACCGCGTGCTGTGCTTCCAGGACGGAGGGACTCAGAGGCTAGAGAAGGCCAAGATTTCACTGGGTGACTGTCTGGCATGCAGCGGCTGTGTCACCTCCGCGGAGACCGTCCTCATCACGCAGCAAAGCCATGAGGAACTGCGGAAAATTCTAGATGCCAATAAGGTAAGCGGTGGATGGCCTTGGAGACGTTTTTAGCCTGACATCGACTGCAGCATCCTTTGCTCTTGCTGTCAAGGGCCGATCTCTGGGTGACTCCCTCATTTTCAAAGTGGCGTCAGCGGGATGTCAGTGACTCGTCCTACTCCAACACTGAAGTGTTGGGCCCCACCTGCACGTAGAAATGACATGCCCCGGAGACAGGGCGTGCTCTCCCCAGCACTGGACCCCTGGGGATGAGTGTGGAAACATGCCGAGTAAGCACGTGTCCCTTGCTTTGCAGATGGCGGCCCCAGGTCAGCGGAGGCTGGTTGTGGTTTCTGTCTCGCCCCAATCCAGAGCGTCGCTGGCTGCAAGATTTCAGCTGACTCCTACAGACACTGCCAAGAAGCTGACTGCATTCTTCAAGAAAATCGGTAGGCACCAAACATCGAGGGAGCGCTCCAGCTCAGCATGGGGGAGGTCCCACGAGGGAGCGCCTCGGGCTTCTGAGTCACTGAACTCAAAACACACCAGAACCTTCCAAGTTGACTTCAGGCCAGAGTTTTGGTTTGACACACGAGAGCCGTGTCTTTTGAGAGACCTTCTGAATCGTCTCTGTGCTCTCCCGACCTGGAGCTTACCTGCTTCTCACGTTGTGTTTAAGTGATCGTCATCAAGGCCCATTTCCCAGGTTCCAGCTCAGATCGACTTTGGTCGACCTCTGTGAGCCAAGAGCTGGGCTGGGAGGCTGTGGGCTGGGTGCCACCAGGATGTGGCCGGTCCCGGACAAGCCAGGTGGCAACAGCTTCCTGGGGCGTGGCCGGCAGGGCCTCGTGATTCAGCCGCCCTTTGTGGCAGTGAGGTGGGTGCTTGCTTTTCAGGGGTGCACTACGTGTTCGACACCGCCTTCTCGAGGAACTTCAGTCTCCTCGAGAGCCAGCGAGAATTTGTGCAGCGGTTCCGAGGACAGGCCAGCTCCACGCAGACCTTGCCTGTGCTCACGTCCGCCTGTCCAGGTGTGTCCACACTGCTGGACGCGGGGAACAGGAACACTGGGGTGGGGGGAGCAGTGCAGGCTTCTGGCAGGATGGCCTCCTTGCGGAAGGAGGCGCCCTGAGAGTCACTCAGCTCCCCGAGACCGTGATCTCAAGGATGCTAGCAGCACTCGACAGTGATAGCAGAGCGAGGGACGTTCCGTAATGGGACTGTAACTCCTTGCACGAGTTGGTCCCCTGTAGCATGTCCTGTCATTTGCTGCCCAGCCTGTGCGATGCTCCTTTTTTCTTCCCGGTGTCGGCCTCAGGCTGGATCTGCTATGCGGAGAAGACGCACGGGAGCTTCCTCGTCCCTCACCTCAGCACAGCGCGGTCCCCGCAGCAGGTCATGGGCTCCCTGGTCAAGGACTTCTTTGCCCAGCAGCAGGTAACAGGAACGTTCCAGCTGTGAGCCAGTCACTGCCATCATCCTGAAAGATAAGCCAAGACCCGCACGAAGAGCCACGGTCACATCCTGGCCGCTGGCTGGCGTCACCCCGTCTCAGCCGACGGCCCTTCCTCTCGGGCCAGGCCGCGACTGCACATCTCCACGTCTCTCAGCAGAACGTGACCCCTGACGGGATCTGCCATGTGACGGTGATGCCCTGCTATGACAAGAAGTTGGAAGCTTCCAGACCAGACTTCTTCAGCCAGGTGCACCAGACTCGTGATGTGGACTGCGTGGTCACCACAGGTCGGTTCCCGCTGCCCTGAGCCCAGGGCACAGACGGCATTGCCCGGGTCCCGCCCGTCGGCTCTGGCTGGAGGCGCCGTCCCCTGGGGACGAGGCAGCCCTGGTCCTCCCCTGGGAGCCAGGCCATACCTCGCCCTGTTCCGCGGTCTCGGAGAACTGTGGCCAGCGGGCCCGCCCCCCGCCCGACCGGGCACAAACAGTCTGTGTGGGGAGGTGGGCGGAGATTCCCGCCAGCTGCTCTGGCTCCCGTGGGTCACCCCATTTCTGAGCTGAGCAGCCTCTCAGAGTCTCCCGAGGGCTTCAGATACAGAAGAGTGAACGCTTGGGAGCCCAGCCAGTGGGGGGGAAGGCCTCCTGCACGGACACACGCCGTGGTCCGCCTGGTGGGGAGCCGGGCGCACCCCGCTGCAGGCGTGCCCCGGGAATGGGCGTGCCCCCCAGCTGTGTCAGCGCGGGGGCGGGCTGCAGGTCTGGGGCGCGGGCTGGCTCTTCTGAGGGGCTTCAGAAGTGGGTCCTCCTTCCGCCCTGTGGCCGGGTTCTCGTCCACCCGCAAGCCGGGAGGTGGGTGTCAAGGTGTCCGTCCGCCACCGGCGCGGGTGCCATGGGCTTCCTCACCGTTTTTACTGCGCTCTCCGCTGAAGAGCATCTGTGCTGGGGTCTTCTTGTAGGTGAAGTCTTCAAGTTGCTAGAGGAAGAAGGGGTCTCCCTCTCGGAGCTGGAGCCAGCCCCCTTGGACAGTCTGTAAGTCGCCTTCTAGTGTGGAGTGGGGTCAGGGCGCTCATGGTGTGGGTCCGGGGGCTGCCGATGTCTTGACAAGCAGGACTGAGCGCGTGGAGGTGGTTCGTGTCCCCTCCCTTGCTCCTCCCCACGCGGCTTTCTTCTGGTCGGCCCCATGTCTGCTCTGTGGTCTGTCTCGGCGTGCACAGAGGTGGTCAGGTTCATGAGACAGCCGGTGGACAGCCGGCCCAACCCGACCCAGGCCTGAGCTCCTGAAACAGGTTACTCAACAGACGGATAATCTTTCTCCCACCTGAGCTACCACCTGACACACAGAGCCCCCAGGTTTCAGACTCCTTTCCTGTTCAGAGAGCAACTCCGTCAAACTCGAGAGACAGAAGCTCTCTGAAAGCCCTGAGGACAGCTGCTGCCCCCTGAGGCCGTGCCCTGCTCCCTAGGTGCAACAGCGCATCTGCCCAAGAGCCCACCAGCCATCGAGGCGGGGGCTCCGGGGGATACCTGGAGCACGTGTTCCGGCATGCAGCCCGGGAGCTCTTTGGGATCCACGTGGATGAGGTCACCTACAGACCCCTGAGGTCAGTGAGGAGGGCTGGAGCTTGGGAACAGGTTAGCCCAGTTGGGGCAGCCTCGGCCTGGGTCTCCTGGCTGAGGTGGGCTTGGAGGACAGCAGGGTGGGTTTGGCAAAGACCCAGGGCACCAGGCAGGAGCTGATACCTCCTCTCCGGCCAGTGCTCTCCAGGGCTCTGCCTCCCCGTCACGGCGGTCAAGAGCCCCTGAGACCGTGGTTGGCAGGGTCTGTCCCAACATAATGCCCTCTTCCATAGCCGGGGGCTGGGGGCTGTCTGACCTCGCCAGGTTGGTGGCCATCGTCAGGAGGGAGGGGGTTCCCATCCTGAGGTTCGGGACACCAAGCAAAGTGAGCTTCCCACCCTTCCCTTCCGTCACCGTCCTCCACGGAGGAGCCGGTCGGGGTGGCCCATGTGCCCACAGGGGTGGGAGGCAGGAGGGAGCCCAGCCTGTGCTCCCCTCAGGAACAAGGACTTCCAGGAGGTGACCCTGGAGAAAGAGGGCCGCGTCCTGCTGCACTTTGCCGCCGTTTACGGCTTCCGCAACATCCAGAACCTGGTGCAGAAGCTGAAGCGGGGGCGCTGCCCGTACCATTACGTGGAGGTCATGGCCTGCCCCGCAGGTAGCTGCGGCGCGGGAGCCCTTTTCAGGGCTGTGGGAGGGGTGACAGGGGGGAGCTCCGTCTCTTCCCCGGCCTGGGCGGCCCGGAGGCTCAGGAGAGCCAGTGTGGGAAGGGGCTGGGCTGTACGCCCCGTGTGCAGGCATCATCCCGTGACCGTGTTCTCGCCTGCCCTGCTCTGCGACAGGCTGCTTGAACGGCGGAGGCCAGCTCAAGGCCCCCGGCACAGCCAGCAAGGAGCTGCTCCAGCACGTGCAGATGCTGTACGACGCGGTGACGACGCAGGTGCCAGAGGACGTGCCTGGCGTCCAGGAACTGTACGAGCGCTGGCTGCAGGGCGAGGGCTCAGAGCGGGCTGGCCGCCTGCTGCACACGAGCTACCGCGCGGTGGAGACGGCCAGCTCTGGCCTCAGCATCAGGTGGTAGGCTGCCTCCTCACGGGGCTGCCGGGCCTGCCTAACCAGTACTGGGACTCCCACGAAGCTCATGTCCTGAGACCCCAGCCCAAAACCCTGACTGAGCGGAAGGGATGGGCTGGAACCCACACAGAAATGAGACTCCGGACCCAGAGCCGGTCAAGGGGACCTCCAGCCCGCCCTCACCCACACTCCCCATCGCAGGATGTCAGAGGTTCCACGAGGTCCCAGAACCTCCCTGTGGGCCCAGGTCTGCGATCAGTGTTCTCTCTGCTGCCTGGAGACCCAGGTAAGGCCCAGGCCCGTGGGCAGCTTAAGGCAGAGTGAAAGTGGGATTTCTCCTCCCCATTCCTGGAGTCATCCATGCCAGACTGGTGGAGAGCCCTACGGCCCCGGATGGCAGGGAACGCTGGCCAGAGAGGAGCGCGCGGCCCGCAGCACCCCACGCTGGGGGTGGCGTACCTGCCCCACCTGGAACTGGGCGTTGAGGATGCCGTGGTCTCTGGGACCGGACAGCTTGCATTTCTCCGGTTCCGGGCAGGAAGCAGGCTCTGTTAGACCCCATGAGATCAGGCGCTGAGTCCCATCTGCACAGCTGGGTCCCCACTGACAGGGGTGGGGGAGAGGACAGAGTGGGGTGAGACCGCCTGGCATGTTGTCACAGAGCTCCTCATCTAATAAAGGGATCTCTCTGAAAACGCTTCCATGTCCAAGAGCATCCACCAGCATCAAAAATGAACCCTTCCACAGCTTTATTCAAAGTTCAGAAGCCCTGTGCACCCCAGCACGCATCCCAAACACCCAGGCCTCGGGGCTCACACGCACCCCAGAGAGGAGCCTCACATGTCCAGTGCCAGGGTGCCCACTCTCCAAGTCTGGACAGCCAGCTGGGCAGGGCTATGGAAGGTGCCAGAGGCAATCCTCCCATGGGCTCAGTCGGCCAAGGGGTGAAGGAGGAGAGACGTGCTACCTGGCCCCACAGCCGGTCCTCCTGGGGCTCACTTCTGTCGAGGTGTGCCCAGGAGCCCCCACTGCAGGGCCAGGAGAGCCCGGGCCTGCGGCTGCAGCGGCTCAGCCGCCCGCTGGAAGCTCGCCCGCTCCTTGCAAAGTGCCTCCAGGACCTCAGCTGGGGCCGCCTTCCCCGTGAACTTGCGCACAGGCTCCTCTCTGTAGGGAGAGGGGACGCCGTGGGGAGACTGTTGGGGAAATGCCAGGGGGTGTTGGCAGGAAACACTTAAAGAGCAGCCACTCCCTGGTGCCAGTCAGCCCAATAACCAGTCCCCTGGCACCTCCTGCAGTACCCAGATGACGCTAAAGGGGACCAAAGGACAGTAGGCCAGCCACGGGACACCCTGCTCTGGGGTGCAGCCCCTGGGGAGGGCACAGGGCCCCACAAGAAGGCTGGGGACGCCAACCAGTACTCACGCCACCCTTAGGAAGGGGTTGTAGAGGAGCTCCTCGCTCAGGGTGGATGGCACTGTGGGAAGGTCGTCCTCGTCCCTCTTCTGGAATGACCACAGGCCCCTGTCACAGCCCTATCTTGAGAGCCCCAAGCAACTTGGCTTCACTCAGCCCTGCTCCTCTCTGGGGGCGGGAGCAGAAGAAGGGCTTCCTCGCCTCATCAGCTCCTCGAGGACGGCCACCCCACCACCAACTGCACAGGCCCCCATCCAAAGCCACCTACTCCTCCCCTATCCAGTAGGAGCCTCAGTCAATGGTGGACCCTGGGCTAAGCCAGGTCTGGTCATGTCTGACTCTTCTCTAGACCCCCTCCTCTGCCCCAACCTTTGTCCACCCTCCAAACCTCTAGGAGGAGAGAAGGTGGGGTGGCCGCACCTTGGCCCATGACAGCTTTGCTCTCACGTGGTCATTGCCAGGCTCCACTTTCTGTGCAAACTCAAGGTTGCCCAGTGTGTGTTCATGGCCACAGAACACCTTCTGGAGAAAGGAGGCACTCAGGGGGTGCACAGCGCTGCCACAGGCAGAGATGGGGGGAGGCGCTCACCTGGGCTTGCCTGGCCCCTCCCCGCATTCTCGCACCCCACGCCTGGTCTGCCCAGGCTCCTTGGCTGGAGTGCTCGTTCTGCATCCCCATGGCACCAGTCAGGGTCAGAGTGTGCGGGTTGTGCAGGGTGACAGGACCCTGCAGGAGGGGAAGGGAAGGCCACTCACCGTCTCGGGCGGCAGACTGCCCAAGGTCTCCGTCAGGCTCTCATACATCTGCTGAGCTGTGCTCTCCAGGCGCAAGCCGCAACCCGCCACCGACAGGGCATCCCCTGAGGAGGACAGCAGGTCAGAGAAGGTGGGGCAGGGTCACAGGCAGGCGGGGGATGGTGGGACGGGGCAGCCAGTACCCGAGAACACCGCGGGTGGATCCGGACATTCTTCTTCCCACAGAAAGTAGCTCATGTGGCCAGAGGTGTGGCCTGGCGTCAGGAGACAGCGCACGTGGATGGCCCCAAACTGCGGCAGAGGGGCGGGCTGCTGGTGAGGCGGGAGGGCCCAAGGCGATTCCCCGCCCTCCCGGGCGCGCGCTCACCCGCAGCTCCTCGCCGTGCACCAGCCTGCGGGTCAGCGCGCAGATGCGCTCATCCGCGCCCAGCACGGCCAGTCCCGGCCGCAGCCGCGCCAGCTCCGCGTTACCCCGAGCGTGGTCCCTGCGGACGGGTGGGAGCAGGATCACGCCTGGGTCGGGGTGGAGCAGGGGCGATGCCCTCGCGCTTCGGCCCGCCCCGACCGCGCTCACCAGTGGTGGTGGGTGGTCAGCACGGTGGTCAGTGATACCCCCTCCCGGCCCACGATCTCCAGCAGCTGAAAGGGACGGGAGTTAGGCAGATTTGGAAGGGCCCAGTGGCCGCCCCACCCCTCTGTCCCCCAATTAGGGCGCCAAGTGTGATGTACACAGAGTCCCGGGGTCTCGGGGGGCGTGGAGGTACGGGAGACCCAGCAGACAATGACTGAGCGCCCAGGGCGTAGGACAACGGTGAGGCACCAGGGAGGGGAAAAACGGGGGTCGGAGACGGTCGTAACTTCAGGGCAGCCCCGAGATAATCCGGGAACCGTAATCGCCATGCGCCCAGAGATCAGAGAGCAGGGGAAGGGCCTGCTCCAGCCACGGTGGTCGGGGGACCCCAGCGGCGCTCCCCGCCGCCCACAGGCTGCCCTCACCCTCTTGGGCACGGCCACGTCCACGGCCACAGCCTCCCGCGTGTGCTCCTCGATGACCAGGTACATGTAGTTATCCTCGAGCACCGGGATGACCTTGACCTTCATGGTCGCAGAGCTCAGGCACCCCGCGTCTTCTCGTCGAGAGGCCCCCAGGCTTCCGAACCCCTTCCTCAGGGCGGGGGCTCCCCTCTCCAGACCGAGGCAGGGCTGCGCGAGGGAGGGGTCAGCTCCTCACACACATCGGGGGCCGGAAAGGGAGCCCGCTCGCTGCTCCGCGGACTTCCCGGAGCTCCGGTGCGGAAGCCCACGCCCCAGGCTCAGGCCGGGCCGGCCAGTTCGCACGCCAGCCGGCCAGCGGCAGCGACCACAACGACTGCGCCGCCACCGCGGCCGCCACAGCAGCCCGCAGCGGCGAAGGCCCCGCCCCTCGCGACGACGCAACCGCCCGGCGCGCCCCCTCCAACCACGCCCCCTCCGCCGCTCCGCGCGTCGAGCCTAGGCCACGCCCCCAGGCCCGCCCCGGCCCGGCCCGCCCCCCTCCCGCCGCGGCGCTAACACGGGTCCCGAACCGTTTCCTTACCCGCACAGGCTGACTGCGCGGACCGCCTCAAAGACTACCGGACAGAGACGGGCCTCGGGCACTGGCCACGGCGCCTTAACGGAGCGCGGCGCTCGGCCCGGCCGCCGCCATGGCCCGTGCCCCCGGCGTAGGGAGAGCGCGTGCGCGGGCGCGCGCGTGCCCGATGGGGGCCGCACGCACGTCGGGGGCCGCAGCGCCCGGCGCTCGGGCGCCGCCTCCAGGAAGCCCTCCGGGCGCCGGGGCTGAGCCCGTCCTCCTGAGTCCCCCAGTCCCTCGACTGGAACGTCTGCGGCCCCTTCCCTCAGGCTGGGGGCGGAGGAATCTGTCCAGTTTGTTCACCTGCCCATCCCAGCGCCCAGCCAGCAGCAGTGGGCACACAGAAGGTGCCTACTGTGCGAACGCCCACAGCAAGGCAGGGCACCTTGCGCGAGTACAGCAGTGACCGCGGCGGTCGTTCCATTCTGTGCTGGGCCTTCTCATGAACTCCTGCTTCCATCAGGACCCAGGGTCAACACTGAGGCGCCGGTCTGCATTTCCCAGGTGAAGGATGGGTAGCCATATGCGGAAGGAGCCGAGAGTGCCCCTCCCTGGCTCCCCTGGTGGGTGGGGCCCCAGACACCCCCGGGACCAGCAGGGGCCCAGCAGAGGCCTTGGCAACATAAGCCACTGTGTTGCAGCAACAGGCGGGTTGGCAAGGCGGCACTGCCCTTGGGGAGGCCAGAGTCCTTTCTGCCTATGGAGCATGCAGCAGCCACAGCCCCCAGGCCAAGACCCCCACCTGGGGCCACTGAGAATGTGAGTCTCTCCAGACACTTCTGTTTCTGCCATGGCGCCGGGGTTCCTCCCTAACCCCTCAGAGGCCTCAGTCTGTGTGTGGAGGGGGTACTGGGGAGGGGGCAGTGCATGGCTGGCAGCTCTCCTTGGGAGTGGAGGCCACTGCTCAAGCCTAAGACACAGTGGGCGATGGGGGGGTGATGCCTCCCCAGGTTCTGCCCCAAGCAGAGGACTGGGCAGCCTGCCTCAATACAGAGCTTCCCTCGGATCTGGAGCTGAGTGAGCAGCGGTGCCTGCAGGTGCGCGTGAGGCCCTAGGGGCCAGCTAGCAGGAGGGACGGTCCCCCGGGCACCGCCTCTTACCCTGACCACCCACAGATCTCCAAGGAGTTGGTTGACCTGCAGATCGCAGCTCACCACATGCGGGAGCAGCATGAGGCTGAACTCTTTGAGCTGAAGAGTGAGGTGGGTGCCGGAAGGTGCCCACATGTGCCGGCCCAGGCACATGGCGGGAGGGTGCGTACCTGGGACCAGTGCTGTGAGGGGTCCAGGTATGCTCATGGGATTGTACACGCTCATGCAGTGTCTGTGATACCCACATCTCCCGTGTGTGCTGTGTGTGCCTGTATGTTCCCTGGTGATGTTGACTTACCCTGGGTGGCCTGACAGGAAAGTGCACCTGCTCCCCGGTCACCCTACAGGTCCTACGGCTGGAGAGCCGAGTGCTGGAGCTGGAGCTGCATGGAGATCGCATAGCCCCCCAAGAGGCTGCCTTGGGGCGCCGCCAGGAGCCGGCACGGGGGCTCCAACACAAGGCCTGGGAGCAGGGACACTCCATCCACCATAGACCCCAGGTCACCGTGAGTGCCTGCTGGGTGGGAGCCAAGCAGGGGTGCAGCAGAGACAGTGAGGTTGGGACCAGCTCTCTCCTACAGGCACAGCCTGAGGACTTCCTGAGCCCCAAGAATGAACAGCAGAAACTGGGGGACAGCGTGAGTGCGCAGCCACCTAGCCTGGGGACCCGTCCGGACCCGTCCTAGCCCAGGGTGGTGTTGGGCAGTGCAGGAACCCAGAGCTTGCGCACCCTGCAGGGAGAATGGAAGCGCGCGCTGGAGGAGCACAAGGCCCAGAGGCAGGCACTGGAGACCCGTGTGTGAGTGGCTGCCTCACGCAGGACGGGGAGGACGCAGTACCGCACCAGGCTCGGAGCGGCTTTTCCCGAGAACGGGGGGAGCCCCCGTCCTGGGTCCCGCGAAGCTTCACACGCATGTCCACAGGGCAGACCTGGGCCGGCGGCTGCAGGGAGCCCGAGAAGAGGCCCGGACGGCGGGGCAGCAACTAGCAGCACAAGCCATGGTGAGGCCCGGCCCTCCCCACGTTGAGGTCTAGCAGGTGGCATCCTACAGTCCGCAAAAGCCCACCTCACGGAGTGTGGGTTCAAGGCCGCCTCCACCCCCAGGTGTTGTCTGCCTGCCAAGGCCATCTGCGCCAGGCGGAGGCAGAGAACGCCCAGCTGCAGCTGCAGCTCAAGAAGCTGAACGAGGAGTATGCCCTCCACTTGCAGCGATGTGCCCGAGCCGTGGCCGTGAGCACCGGGTGGGGTGGCCCTGTGGTGAGGGAGGCCTCGCGTCCTGGGGAGACCAAGCCTGGCCTGGGCGTGCCAGACTGCTTCCGGGAGACCCCGGGGTCCCTGCCTGCTGCACTGCCTTGGCCGCTCCCCAGAGCGGGCTATGGGAAGGGGGGGTTCGCCCAGCAAGCCCCGCCCTCCCCAGGCCTGGCCCCACCCCGCCCCGCCCCCTCCCCTTAGGAGTACGCGAACGGCGCGGGCCAGGAGCCGGCAGCCGCAGCCCTCCGCACGTTCCTGGAGACCACTCTGGAGCACATCCGGGCAGCGCACCGCAGCCGTGAGCAGCAGCTGGCCCGGGCTGCTCGTGCCTACCGCAAGCGCCTGTCAGATCTGAGCCGTAGACACGAGGAGCTGCTGGCGACCCGCAGGTGGGCCCCTCCCTGAGCCGGGCACCGGGGTGGGGTGGCCCTATGTGACTTGGCATGTGGCTTAGTGTGCAGCAGGTGCTGGCAGACTCCAGTGGAGCATCTGGGACCCCCAAAGTTACTTTTGACTCAGCCACCTTACACCTGGAGCCCCGGTCTCTGCACCTGGTCACCAAACTCGGTCACCCAGAAGACCAGGCCAGGCAGGAGACAAAGCTCCGGAAGCTGCAGGCCCAGGTGAGCGTTCCCTGCTGCCCTACACTGGCCTTAGGACAAGCACCCCAGAGCACACCCCAGGACCATCACAGGCTCAGCAAAGACCCCAATTCCTGAGCAGCCTGCCTCGTGCAGCCGACTGGGAGTCCCTAGCACAGCTCACCAGGCTCATGCTGCCGCCCTTGTTCCTACAGAAGGGGCCCAGTGAAGCCTCCCTGGGGGTCACAGACCCACAGTGAGTACCCTGGGGTGGGTAGTGGGGGACCTGCAGGGGGATCATTCATTTATTCCCCAACTCTAAGCCCTGGGTGGGGTTTTGGTGGCAGTAGTAAACAAGGTGGCCCACCTGTGCCCTTGGGTTTTGGTCTGTATGGGAGACAGCCAAATGCCTGGGTGAAGGGGGGGCCCGACAGGAGAGGGGCTAACATTGAATGGAGGGCCAGGGAGATCCCCGGAGAAAGGCACCTTGCAGTGAGACCTAGAGTACCTAAGGATGAAGAGGTGTGGGGGATGGCCAGTAGAGGCTCTGGCCCGGGATGGGGGTGGACGGGACAGAAGCAGGTTGCCTGGTGACTTTCACAGCCCTTGCCTCTGGGCCTCCATGTTCCTGTGCAATGCACAAGGGCTTGTGTCAGCCTATCTCCCAGAGTTTTGAGAAATAAACCCCTAGAATGTGGCTTTGCCCTCTGTGAGCAGCCGGTGTGCCCTCTGGGCCTGGGTTGCCCTGCCCCCAAGTACCGATGGACAGCTCAAAGTCCCAAACAGGGTTGAGTGGACACGCGGACACATGCTGTCCTGACCTTGCTCCCAGCAGGCAAGTCAGGGATCTAAGGGTCCCAACTTGAGCAAGGTCATCGGTCAACACCTGAGAGGACGCTGGCCCTCCTGCCTGTCCCTCTCTCTCCTCACAGGGGCCAGGAAGCTGCCTCCTGGGCCCAGATCCACCAGAAGCTCCAGGACTTCTCCCGTGGCACCCAGGTAAGAGGCAAGGCTGGCTGGGGCCCTTTTCACACTGTGTCTGGCCCTGTGGCTTACGCCCTCCCCATGCCAGGCGGAGCTGGAACGCGAGCGGGCACAACTGCTAGTCCGGGCCACAATGGCTGAGGAACAACTTTCTGAGCTACAGGAGTACGTGGACCAGCACCTTGGCAGGTGGGCTGGGTGTGACCTGCAGGCCTCGGTCCCAGGTAACAGCACCGCCAGGCCGGTGCCTGACCCGGACCCCTCCTAGCAGGTACAAACAGGAGATCCTGAGGCTGAGGAAGCTCACGGGGACACAGGACGCCTGGGGAGTGGGGACCACATCACCCATCAAGCCGCGGCACCCAAGGACCTGAAGCCGCTAGCCAGCTGTCAGACTCAGGGCAGAACTCTTCTTCACAGCCAGCATGGAGCCCTCCTCACAGCACCCCCTTGGGTGGGAGCGGGGTCGGGGGGTGTCACTCCACCCAGCCTCACCCAACAAGAGTCCAAACGAGTCCACGAGTCTTTATTGTGTGCAAATGGTCAGCCAGCCTGAGAACTGGGGGGCCCAGGGGCTGAGGCAGAACTGGGTCGTGGGGACGCCTGACCAGCCAACCCGCCCCTCGGGACATCGTACGCCCAGACACAGTCCACACCCTCACCCATCACAGCCACGGGCTGCCATGTGGGGAGGGGGAAGCGCCCTGACACCACTCGGGCCCCTTCGGGCAGCTCTGCCTGCAGCTTGTCTTCCAGCCGTGGGAGCTGTGGGAGAGAGCAGGAGGGGTGGAGTGCAGGATGGAACACAGCCGCCCTGCCCAGCTCCTCCAGGCCTAACACATTCCAGGAGGACGTCCTGCGCCTCCCCTGCAGCTGGCAGCCCCAGACCTACCACGCTAGGGGCCAGGAACACGGACACATTGCGGCAGTCCCTCAGGTCCACCTGCAAGAAAAAGTGGCCCCGGCAGGGAGTAGGGCCCCAGCCAGGAGGAGGTCTGGTGGGCGTGGGGCCACTGTGGCTTCCAAGTCCTGGCCCCAGCCCACGCAGGTGGCCGGAGAACCTGTGGCTGGGTTGCCAGCTCCCGAGCCAAGCCAGCACTGAAGTGTGGAGGCCGGGTGTGGGGTCTCGGGCTCCGGACTCCCCGGGTTACCTTCCAGAGGTCCTCACGGCGGTAGCAGACGCTGCCGGCACAGCCCGCCCTCCACGCGTGCAGCCGGGCCAGGCCCACCAGCCAGGGGTTCAGCTCGTAGCCCACCGCCGGGCGGAGGCCACACCTGTGGGCGGCCAGCACCTGTGGGCACAGGAGGCTGTGGGGACCCGAAGGCGGGCCGGGCGCCGGCGAGGGGGCCCCCACCCCGCACGCAGTCCTTACAATCCTGCCGTCGCCAGAGCCCAGGTCCACCGTCTTCCCGGGGCGGCCTCGCAGCAGCGACAGCACGTGCTCCACCTGCCGCGCGCTCGCGCCCACGTACGGCACCTGCGCAGGGAGGCAGCGGTCTGGTCTCCGAGCGCGAGCCCCGGCCCCCCCGCGCCGCCGGCCCCCGCCCCGGCCCGCGCCGCACCTGCAGCCGCAGCGGCACGCGCCGGAAGCCGGGCTGCAGCAGCAGCGCCCACACGGCGTAGGCGGCCAGGCCCGAGCCCGCCGCCGCCTGCAGCAGCTCCCGCGCGCCCAGCCGCCGCCCGCGCAGCTCCGCCAGCGCCTCGCCCGGGTCGTCCTGCTCCATGGCCGCCGGCGCGCCGCTCCGGGGCGTCCCGCCGCAACGGCCCCAAGCGCCGGCCGGGAGCTCACAGCACGCCCCGCCGCGCCCAGCCGGCCCCGGGAGGCCACGCCGGAAGTGGCGGGGCGGAGGCCTCGGCGGGAGCCGGAAGCGGCCGTCCACTGGCGCTCCGGCCGGGGTCCGGGGCCCTTCCTGCGCGTTCCGGGCCGCGGAGCCTGCTTCCCCCGCCTTCCCCACCAGCCCCGGTCCCGCTCGAAGCCTGCGGCCGCCAGCCCACCAGCGCCCAGGGCGACCCCGTGGACCACGCGTCCCCGCGCAGGGAGACGCGACACGGCCGCCGACCTCCGAGAGGGCTACACGCGCCAGGGAAACGGGGTGCTGCGGCTGAAGGGGGTTCCCGCGGGCCCCGCGCTGGCGGCCGTGGAGCTCGGGGCGGCGCGTGTCCGCCCACCGGCACAGCCCGAAGGCCAGTCCCCCGGCTCCCCCTCCCCGCAGCCGAAGACTGGGTCCGCGCGCGGGGCGTGGAGGGGGCGCGGGGGTCTGAGGGAGGGGGCGCTCCGCCGAGACGCGGGGCCGACCGGGGCCAGAGCGAGCTGGCCGGGGCCGACGGGGGCCGGAGCGCGGTGACCGGGGCTGGAGCGGGCTGGGGCTGGCTCTCTGTGGGTGTGGCGGGAGGGGAGCTGGCCCACACACAGGGGTGCCAGAAAGGGCCCCAAGAGGGGGAGTCCACCTTCCTTCTCCAAACAGTGACCCAAAACCTGAGATCCGAGAGGTGGCCTGGCAAAGCCTGCGGTGGGAGAGCGAGGTGGGGGGGACAGAGCCTGGGTGGGGTGGTAGGGCCGGACTCCCTCCTCATCCCACCCCGAGGCCGGGCATCTCAGGACTGTGATGGAATTGTACCCATCCACGGCTCTGGTCAGGGGCCTGGGCGTCAACCCTCACCCCCAACTACACACGGTCCCACAGGCCTGCCTGTACTTGGCCCCAGCTGCCACCAGTCCCAAAAGACAGGTGTCCCTGGGTGGCAGGGAACCCCAGTGCCCTGCTCCCAAGATCTGGGCACTGGGGAGATGGGGTGGCCCCACCTGGCTCACAGCATCCTGTCTCCTTTGGGTCTTTCATTCCTTGCATTATTGCCAGTGCCTAGAGCCGGCACCAAATAAAAGCTTGTTGGCCAAATGAACACACCTAACCCGACTCCTCCGTGCACACCCCACAACACCCGTGTTCCCGTCCCACGCTCTGCTCCTCTGCCTTAGGGGAACTGGGCAGCTGGCTGTGTACCCATGTGAGTGTACGTGCCCGGGAGTGCCCCACGGGCCAGGTCCCGTAGCCCATGGCCCCCACACACATGCTCACCTGCACCATTTCCATCTGGCCCCTTCCTCCAGACAGGAACAAAGCCCCTGACCCAGGACTTGGTGCTTCTCTGGCCCTGTTAGCCACACCCACAACTGCCCTTGCTGCATTTCTGCACTTTCTCCGAGGGGGTGAGTGCACTGGAGGCTCAGGCACTTCCTAGGGCAGGTGCGTAGAGACCGCAGTCCAACCAAGAGCTTACCCCATAGCAGCTGCCCCTCGATTTCTTAGACAGGTGGTCTGAAGGGTGGTCCACAGTGGCCCCTGGTGTGGCCAGGAGCCTCCTTCCAATGAAAGGATGTGCAGAGCTGACCAGAAAGGACAGACACCAACGGTGAGGGGCTGCTTAGCCCTAGAGAGGAAGCCATCCTTGGCGCCTGTCTGGACAGTACAAAAACCTCCGGACAGGAGGAGGAGGACCAGGAGCATACCCTCCTCTCCTCCTCCTCCTCTGATCTTTGCTAAGTCAGTCTTTGGCGAGGGGAAGGGGGCAGACAGGGAGGTAACTGTCTGCAGTGCAGGGAGGAGGTCCAGGCTGGAGATCAACATGTGGGATCATCAGCATCCTGACAGTTTTTAAAGCCACAAGGCAGGTCCAGCTCTCCAGTGCGGGAATAGTAACAGAAGAGGTCCAGTGCCTGAGCACGGAGCACCCCTGGTTGGGGGTTTGGGAAGAAGGGAGCAGCAGAGAACCTCAAGAGGGGCAGGTGGGCAGAAACCCACAGGAGCCTACCTCCCCCACCCATAATCGTCAGCCAAATCTGGAGGAAGGGGCCCTGCCTCAGTTCCTGCCCAACAGACGACACAGCCTCTGGCCTCCACCTTCACCGTCAGGCCCGTCCTCAGTGTAGACTGGCAGGGAAGGACGGGAAGCTGCTTCCTGGGCTCAGCCCATGAGCCTACACAAACACACACACCCACAACCTGAGCTTTGGCTCTCTTGGGAACTGTGGGGTTGGGGTGAACAGAGTCCGCTTGTCTCCAGTCTAGGAGCCCCTGAGCAACCCCAACCCCAGGGCCACTCAGCCTCAGGGCCCTGGGCTTTGTCCCAAAGCGCACTGGCCTTTTGTGTGGCTGGGGCCGAGGAAGAAGGCGGAGCCAGCGACAACAGGACCAGTGGCATAATGGTCCTTAGAGACCCCCTGTGAGCCCCTGCGCTCCAGCAATGAGCAACAAGCCTGACTCTACAGAGATGCCCTGCACGGACGCCTGGAGGGGCCCATCTGTCCCCGAGGGTGGGACGGGGCCAGGGCCAGGAACAGGGGACTGCAACGAGAAGTCCAGCCCGCGGCCGGGCTGCACCCCCTTCCCTCACAGGCCGGGAGTGGTGTCTGCCACCTGCCCCCACTAAGGGACCCCGCCGCCTTAGACCTTGGTTACTTTCCCCACCCCCACAGCTCCTGGCGACGAAGGTAGGAGCGGCCGAGCGGAGGCTCACGCGGAGAGGAGGGTCCCCGCTTCCCCACAAGCCAAGCAGCAGCTCCTCCCCAAGGCGCAGGCCTGGGCCGCTCTCCCACTCACTAGCTGGTTAGCCTTAGACAAGGCGCTCTGCCCTGAGCCTCAGTGTCCTACTCCGAAGGCGGAATTGGAGCAGCCCGCAGGGCGGTGGGGGGGTGGCTCGGACGAGGGCCAGCTCAGGCACGGGACACCACCCACGCTGGCTAAGGAAATCCGTGTTCTTACTCTCATCACTCTCCCCTCCCAAGCAGCCGGTGCCACCGGGAGGCAGCCCCCCAGCCCCCCTTGACCAGGCCCTCCTCAGTGCCCTGCTTCCAGGCCCCTCCGTCCAGGGCCACCTCCCGGGTGGAGGTGGCTGGTGTGGGCAGCCCCATAGGCACGGCTGAATTCCTGGATATGAGGCGCATAGCCCAGCCAGGCCTCACTGAGGTGGCTCCAGCCCACGGAGAGGAAGGGGCCCAGACGGTGCCGTGCAGCAGGGTGTGAGTGGAGGCCCGCATCCGGCCTCCAGCCTCCCCCACCGGGTACAGCGGCAGGGTCTGTCCTCCGTAACAGACTCCTGCAGCTCTGTGTCGTGGGCAACCCCGCGGATAGTTCCACTGATCACCGTGGGGAGACACGCTGGCCAGCGGCATGCAGGGGAGGGCGGGCCCCAGACTCCCCCCACGGCTAAGATTCGCTGGGGCAGGCGGCCAGCGAGCAGGAGCTCAGGGTCACTGCAGGGCCTGCAGGCACCTGGCATGAAGGGGACATGGTGAGGGTAGGTCCTGCCCTCTCCTGGACCACCCTAGGCCTCCCCCCCACTGGAGGCAGGAAGGACAAGACAGGCCACCAGACCCTCCCCTCGGCGCCTGATGGCACCTGGGGACCCAAGAAAGCATGTTGGTGACATGTGCACATTGACGCATCCACAGACATGGGTCTAGGGGCTGTGCCCCACATGCGGGCACAACTTACGCACAGGCCGAGGTTGTCCAGGGGCACGCTTTGATGCACCCACCTTAACAGGTGCGCACCAGCGTGCGGAAACCCCTGTGGCTTCCCAGAGCTGCCGCCTTGGGCCCAAAGACACTAGCCCAACCTGGGTGGGTGGCAGGATGCTATCGTGAACCTTGGGGTCTCTGGTCTGGGGCCAGAGGCAGAACAGAAAGACCCCCATCCCCTGTGGGGTCAGGCTCCACGTTCTACAGGAAAGTAAAGAGCTGGGCCTGGTGCCCTACAGGGAGGCAAGGCAGCGTCTCCATGTGACCAGGCACCCGCTGGACTTCTGTTGTGTTGGACTGGCTGGACCAAGGAGCCCCCGACAGCTCCGGCTGGATGCTTTGATTCTGTCCCCTCATTCCCTCTTCCCAGCCCTCGAAGACCGAGAGTCTGGCCAGCCCTTTCCTAAGCGGAGTCCTGAGGGACTGCCCGCCCCTCTCTGTCTGTCCGACCTGTCCTCACTGGCTGTGTCACCTCTAGCAGCCCGCTTCACTCTCGTGCCTCAGTTTCTCCCTCTGTCCAGTGCGGAAGACGGCGCGTCCCCACCCCCACCATCCGTCACCATCAGTACCAAGCGCGCGGGCGTGCGGAGGCGGTCGTGGACACCTGTCCTCACGCACCTCGAGAACGGAAGGAGGCCGCGCGGCCGCTGTCTGGGTGCGGCGTGGCCTGGAGCAAGAGGGCCGGCCAGGGTCGGGCGCAGCGCCCCGGCCGGGTACAGCCCCTGAGCCACGACCTCCGAACGGGCCACGGACGGCGACCGCACGCTGCCCGGCGCCTGGGTCAGGCCGCTGGGCGCAGGGCAGGAGGCGCTGAGGAGGCGGCTCGCGACCTCCGCCGGCGCGGCCCCCTCGCCCCCAACCTCCCCCGAAGCCAGCGGCGGCCGCGTCCACCTGGTTCTCGGACCCCGGGGCGCCGGAGGGGCAGAGGCGGCCTCGCCGGGCTTCGTACCTGCCGCCCCAGCTGCAGCGCTCCTCGGAGGAGCGGCCGCCGGCGCCCGGGAGCCCCGAGCCCAGCGCGCCCCGAGCCCAGCGCGCCCCGAGCCCAGCGGGGCGGGGCAGCGGTCGAGGCGGCCAATGGCGCAGGAACTTTCCGCCAATCGCAGAGGCGCTCGTGGGGGCGCGCGGCCGAGCCTCGGCCCGCGGGGCGCGGGGGAGAGCAGCAGGGGCCGCGTCGCCTTCTCGCCCGCCCCCTCCTGCCGCCGTAGCGCCCTCGTCCTCCAGACCCCCGCGCGCTGGGGCGGGAGTAACGCCCACTGAGACCTCGCTGCGGGGTGGGAGGAAGAGAGGCTCCTCTCGGGTGGCCCTTTCCAAGAGTGGGCCCCGGGCTTTCAGTCCCCAGCCTGCCCCGGCCGGGCTCTGCCGGCTCGTCCCAAGAGATGGCACCGTACCCTGGGGAAGAGGGGCCAGAGGCTGGGCCCCCGTGGGCAGCACGGAAAGGCAGGAGCCAGAGGACCTCCCCGAGCCCCAGAAGGAGGCGCCCAGCAGGTCCAGACAAGCTGAGTGGGTGGCAGCCCCGAGATCTCCTGGTAGCAAGGACTTCCCTGGGGGGAGAGTGTGGGGGACCAGATAGCCAGGTAGGGACTGGGGAGAATCCAGGCAGAGGAGAGGGGCAGACTGCCTTGGCAAAGGCCAGGAACAGGGCGAAAACCTGGGGCCAGATCACGGAGGCCCCAGGCACAAAGCCCAGAGTCCAACCGCTGCTGGAACCCTTGGGCTCACTGAGAGCTTTAACCAAGGTCTGCAGGGAAAGGCGCAGACTTGCCGCCACCTGTGGGTGCGGACCCTCCACCCCACCATCACCCTACCCCAGCCCTGCAGCTACTCCTGAGCCTGAGGGCATGGCTGACAGGTGCGGGAGGTGGCCCCAGAGGGAAGCACAAGACACCCGCAGGCTACAAGAGACCCCTTGCTCTGGGCAAGGAGAGTGAGAAGCAGCCAAAATGCCAAGTGCAGCCTCAGTGTCCGTGAACATCTGGAGAAACAAAATGTGGTCTGTCCAACAGAGGACTATGAGTCTGCCTTAAAGAGGGAGGCGCTCTGGGGACACCTGGCTGGCTCAGTCCCTTAAGCATCTGCCCGGGGTCCTGGTCTAGCCCCACGTTGGGTTCCTGGCTCAGCAGGGAGCCTGCTTCTCCCTCTTCCTGCCGCTCCCCCCGCTTGACCCTCTTTTTCTCTCTCTCTCTGGCAAATCAATACCTATTTTTTAAAGATTTTATTTATTTATTTATTTAATAGAGAGAGAGAGATCACAAGTAGGCAGAGAGGCAGGCAGAGAGAGAGGGAGGAAGCAGGCTCCCTGCTAAGCAGAGAGCCCAATGCGGGGCTCGATCCCAGGACCCCGAGATCATGACCTGAGCCGAAGGCAGAGGCTTAACCTGCTGAGCCACCCAGGCACCCCAATAAATAAAATATTTTAAGAAATAAAAATAAAAAATCTGGGGGCACCTGGTTGGCTCAGTTGGTTAAGGGTCTTCCTTTAGCTCAGGTCGTGATCTCAGGGTCCTGGGATCGAGCCCCACGTCCCAGGCTCCCCACTCAGCGGGAAGTCTGCTTCTCCCTCTCCTTCTGCGTCTCTCCCTATCTCGTGCTCTCCCTTGTGTGTAAATAAAATCTAAAAAAGAAAATAAAACTATAAAAAAAAAGATTCAGACTCCTGGTACAGCCCAGATGAACTTTGAGGGCGTTATGCTGAGTGCCATCAGCCAGACACAAAAGGACAAACACCATATGATTCCACTTCTGTGAGGCCCCGGGAGTCGTCAAGTTCACAGAGACAGAGGGTAGGTGGTGGGTGCCAGGGGCTGGGGCACGGGGGTGGGGAGAGGGTGTGTGATGGAGACAGAGCTTCAGGTGGAAAGGTGGAAGGAGGGGCTGTCTGCACAGCGATGGGAATGTGCCAAACACTACTCAACCGCTACCTTAATTAAAAATGGTGAGGGGGCGCCTGGGTGGCTCCGTGGGTTAGAGCCTCGCCTTTGGCTCAGGTCATGATCTCAGGGTCCTGGGATCGCGCCCCGAATCCGGCTCTCTGCTCAGTGGGGAGCCTGCTTCCTCCTCTCTCTCTCTCTGCCTCTCTGCCTACTTGTGATCTCTGTCTGTCAAATAAATAAATAAAATCTTAAAAAAAAAAAGAAATATATATTTAAAAATGGTGAGGATGTCCATTTTACTCAAGTAAAAATGCAAGAGGTAGACAGGGCCTGTGCTGGGCACGTAGAAGGTCAAAGAGGTGGCAGGAGGAGGAAAGAGGGCACTCGGTGGGCACCACAGCTGCCTGGGCTGAGAGGCACACGTCCCTTTCCCACTTCTGCGCAGGCTCTGGGACGAGCCCCTGCCCGGTCTCAGAGATGGTGGGTTCCAGGCGCCCTCTGGTGGCAGTGCGACGACACAGCTGCCGACCCAGCCGGCGGGCCTAGGGCCCCTGGCTCCCCACCTGCCAGCTCCAGCACTCCCCACCCCGAGAATGCGTCAGTGCCTGCCGTGCAAGGGAAGGGCTCCTGGCCAGTGGCCTGGTCCAGAAGGAGCACACACACTGCCCCAACCCATCTCCTCAACACCAGGTTTCCCCTGCCCAGGCCTACTGCCCAGGGCCCAACTGTCAGCCGCAGAAAACCTGGATGGGGCCACCTGTCTTCACAGGTGCTGCCCCCCACCAGCAAAGCCTTGGGAAAGGGAGCCAAGCAGGCCACGCCTGCTCTGGATCAGCAGTGATCAGACGCACTGCAGGTGCTCAGCAAACACACAGGCAAGGAGTGTGTGCACCCGTGAGTGAATGGGGGGATGGGTGACATCCCAAATCTCGGGCAGCTCCCCCAGTGTCTATGCTCATTACGGGGCTCCTTCACAGGCCTCCAGCTCCAGACCCTTCAGGGTCCTGACCCTCCAAAAGGGGCTCTCTCCTTTCTCACCCAAAACCCAGTTCTTGGCAGGGGCCACCGCTGCTGCTGGGACAGGAAGCGGCATCCCAGCTGGCCCCATACTCCAGCAGGGGGTGACCCCACATGGCAAAAGGCACCTGACAGGAAGCCTGCAGTACTGGGGGCATAAGGAAGGAGCACTCATGACCAAGGCAGGTGCTGGGCTGGTCAAGGACCTGGGGGAGCAACAGGAAAGCGGGGCAGATCCGATGGGTCAGGAGGGCAGGAAGACGTTCCAGGTCGAAGAAACAGAGTGAGAGTCGTGAGAGTCCCAAGGACAGTGTGGAGCCCAGGAGAGACCAGGAACCAGGAGATGGCCTGTGGGAGGATTGCAGGGCCAGCCCTAGGCCCATCAGCCATGGGAGAGCTTGGACTTGGCCTGGAAGGGACAGTGAACAGGGCCGAAAGGGTGAGAAAGCCCAGGGAGAGAAGTCACGGTCTTTCTTGACTTGCATGGGACCCACCTGGGCTCTCATTTCAGCAACAGCAGGGGAGAAGGAAAGGTGTGGCCTGGACAGAGGCCAGCCCTGCCCGAGGCCCCAGCTGAGCCTGTGGCCACCGAGACCCTTGCAGCCAGGACCACCTGAATGTGCCACTCCAGTTGGCCCAGACCAGAGCGCTGCACCCCCCGGGGCAGGGCTGAGGGCTGCAGACAGCAGAGATAGTTCCCTAACTGAATGCCAGGAGGTGCCAGGAGCCTGCCAGTCCCGGGAGAGCCCAGTGATGTGCTCTGATGGCTCCCGCCATGAACACTGGCCTGGGGTACCCCTACGCAGCTTGACCCATGGAGTCCCAGGGGCCAGAGTGACCAGCCTGCGTAGAGACCCCATTAGGGCCACGGCTGTGTCTGCTGAACTGGCTCCCCTTCAGCTGTGCCCCGTTCCCCTGACCTTCACCCTCCGTGGAACCCGGCCTTGCCCACCTATGGAGGCTGTTATCAGGAGACACGTGGCAGCCAGGTTCCTGTCGTGGGGAGGTGTTTTTCCCTTTGACAAGAGGTCCGCCCCCAACACACCTGGCATCTTCTGGAGGATCCAGAAATGCAGCTGCACACTGACTTGCAGCTGAGCTAAAAATAACCGTGGGCTCCAGCCAGGGCCCAGGAAAACATCTCATTGCTAGGAGACCGCCGCTCCTGGGAGACCGCCATTGCTAGGCGACGGGGTTGCCGTGGTGACAGCTGGGCCTGAGTCCTGCTCAACCCTGGCCGCTCCGCCCCTCTGCCCCTGGCAGGTCGGGCCTGGGTCAGGGAGGAGGAAAGGCTGGGAGCAGGAGCCAGCAGCGGGCAGGCAGCGAAGTGGTCCACCCCCTGATGCCCGAGGTCCCCATGGCCGCCCGGGCTTCCCCGTTCTCACTCCTGTGGGTGCCTGTTTGTTCTGGCAGCTGAGCGGTGAGGACAGCTGACCGCCCCCCACCCCAGGCCCCCCTGAACTCCCACCAGGGAGAGTTGCAGTGTCCTGGTCCTGCATCTCCTTAGCAGGATGGGGCACGGTGGGCCGCTTACAATCAGGCATGAGGCTCTCAGCACCTGTGCTGTCCTCGGTGCCTCACTGACCTTCAGGGCCCCCACCTTGGACCCCAGACCTATTTGCCAGGAGGGGAAGTACTTGCCTGAGCCCCCCCCAGCCCCCACAGAAAGGAGGATTTGAGCCAAGCAGGTGGCTCCAGGCCCCCTGTACCCAGAGCCCCCTGGGCAGTGGCTTCAGGACCCTCCTGCGAAGAGGCTTAGGAAGTCCAGGGCCTCTGCCCTGGTCCTGAGGCGCCAGGAGGCCTGACCCCATCATGGGCAGCGCAGCCCCCAAGGTGTCAGCGGCTCCCTCTCTCACCCTCCCGTAACTAAAGAGCTGGAAACCTCCAGCAGTCTGGACCGGGGAGACTCCTCCGTGTCCGGCACCAGGACGAGGAGTGCTTCCGGGAAGGGGTGCTCTGGGGAGGAACGTGGCCCTGGAGGAAAGCCAGTGTTACTCAAGTTCCAGCAAGGGACCCAGCGTCGGCAAAGCTGCGGCCAGCTGCGCAGGAGACTCAGGCTTTGATAGCAGACAGAGCCCCGGGAGCACGGACACCGTGCACCATGGGGAGGAGGTGAGCTGCCCTTCATCGCAGCAGAGAGAGAAGCCCGTGGGCTCAGGGCCAGGTGAAGGAGGTGGGGAAGGGAGCAGAGCCCCAGGTATGTGGGAGGCAAGGCTTTTCTCTGTTCGGATTCTTCCAAGGCGTGGGGTCTCCTCCAGCCTCACTGAGGGCAGCACGTGGGGCCCGGGCCCCTGTTGAGAGGAGGAAGCCCCCGGAAGCTGGAGGTGAAACCTCGCCCTATAGGTCACGCACCGTCCACGCCACGGTCCACACATGTGGAGGCTGAACCGGAGGCCGGCCTGCTAGACCCACACACCAGAAGGGACTGTATGGGTCGGACAACACTGTCCCAGGCACCCCAAAGGTCTTCATGCCTCCCATGCTGACTGCCCCCACCCCTGCTTTGACCGGAGTCCGCACAAGGGCCAGACCGTGAATCAGCCCCAGCCACACCAGAGAGCCGGCTTCACCCCAGCCTCGACGAGCTGGATCCAGCGCCCCAGACGCAGCCAGGCCGGCCCCCCAGCTCCACAAACAGGCTCCACCCTGCGGCTGCCCCCGCCTCGTGCCAGCCCCACTGGGTCCTGTTTCCCACCAGAATGTGCCAACACCAGCTGTTTTCATTTCTCTCAGACACTCTCAAGGGCCTTCCTCAAGGCTCTTTTCCTAGTGCAAAGACCCCTCTCTGCTCTCCCACACCTGATCCCGCCACGGTCTCTGCTCCCAGGAGACCCTGCTATGGGTACCATTAGCCTCCATTCTCCACTCTGAGCCTGTGGGAAGCCTGGCATCTCCAGGGGCCAGGAGGGAGCCCTGCACACCCTTCCTCCACACCCCACCCCAGCCCCTCTCCCCCAGCCTGCTCCCTCCAAAGTGACCACCACCACCGCCTCCAGGGGGTTCCAGAGGGAACTCACCAGCTCAAGAACTCCAAACCTAAAGACCTGTGCACACTCCTTCCTGGATAACCTCACCCAGCCTCTCATCCTTGGGGTCTCCTGTCAAGGGTCCTGTCCTCAGGACAGGCATCGCCTCCCCAGAAGCACCACTCCCCGGGTGCACTCCTTGGCCTGGTGCCTGGACACGGAGGAGTCTCCCCGGTCCAGCCACACCACCACCACACCACCCTCCCGAGGTCACCATCACGTGGCCCTCTTGAACATTCATCGCACTTGTCACTCTCTGAGATGGTCTGGTGGTGGCTTGTTTCTGGGGTTTGCGGGGGGCTGGGCACTGAGGGGTCTCTGGGCCCGGCAGCCAGCAGGTGCGCCGAGATTTGAGGGCCGTCAAGGCCGCCGGCTATGCTCCCCTCCGCTAAGCAGGAAGGGCTCGGAGGGCGAGGGTTGGACCACCCTCGCCCCCGCAGGTGGCATCCAAGGGTCGGGACGCGCGGCTCCGGCCCCACAAGACCGCGCACTCCGGGGCGAATCGCCAGCGCCAAAGAGCTCGAGTCCTCTCCCCGCGCAGGATTCCGGGACCCCACTTCGCGCAGGCAGGGCTCTCCGCCGGCCACCCCTCCGGCCGCGCGCCCTGCCCGCCCCGCCCCGCCCCGCCGAGCGCGCGGGTTTGTTGTTGTGCGAGCGCCCGCGGCGGAGGGGTGGGGGCGCTGCCGGGCCGGCGCGTGCCCGTGGGCGCCGCGGCGGGAGCGCGCGGCGCGCGCGGCAGGGCGCGGCGGGCGGGGCGGGGCTCGGCATCCTCGGCTCCCCGGCCCGGGCTCGCCAACCGGATTGGCTCCCGGCGCCGGGAGCGCGCGAGGGCGCGGCGCGTAGAGCCGGGCGGGGGGCGCGCGCGGCGCCGCCGGCGGCCGCGGAGGAGCGCAGGGAGGAGGGCGAGGGGAGGGAGGAGGCGCCCGCCCCGGCTCCCTGCAAAGCGGCCTTATTTATCTGGGCACTGCCTCAGCCTCCCCGGTGGGAGGCTCGGGGCAGCCGATCCTCTCCCACCGGGGAGCTCCTCTCCGGGCGCGGCCGAGGGGGCCGGCCAGGCCGGGGCGCGGGGCGCGGCAGGGCCCTGCCGGCCAGGCCAGCACCTCGGCCGCCTCCCCGCTTCGCCAGCGCCCATGCCTGGCTCCCCATGACGAGAAGACGCCCGGCGGACGGCGTGGCATGAGCCAGGTGCCCGGGCCGAGGTAAGGTGTGTGCACCGGGCCAGGTTGCGGGGCGGGGAAGGGGCCAGGACACGCCATCGCGGCGGCCACAATGAGGATTGGGGAGGGGGCTTCGGAGAGGGCTGCCACCACCCCCGGGGGCCTCACATCGGCGCAGCCCCTTCCCAGGCCGAGGCCCCTGGGCCTCTGGCCCTGACAGGCCCTCCCACAGATCCCGATCCCAGCACCGCCTGGTCGAAGCATGGTCCCCCCAGTAACTGGACCAGGGCTGTGGGCCGGCGCCCGCTGACCACAGCCCTGGTGTAGCAGCATTGCAGGCCCCCAGCCCACCAGGCTGGCTGAGGTCCTGGACTTCCTTCGTGCTCTGAGCTCCCCTCCCCAGCACCATGAGCCCCTGGACCTATGAGACAGGTGTTAGATGCAGTTACACTCCAGGACAAGGCATGTGGATGCGTGGCTGGGGGCTCTCTGCCCTGGACACCTGGGCCAGTGGGGAGCTGGCCATGTGCCTGGTTCTGGAGGGGTCGGGCCTTGGCCAAGGTTGGAGGGCCTCAGAAGGGAAACTGGGCACCCTGAGGCTTGCTGGGGAGGGGTCTGGCCTCCTGGGATTTGGAGGGAAGAGAGCCCCCACCCATCGCCCCAAGAGGGAAGAAGGCCTAGCTGTTGGAGCCTCAGGGAGCCCAGGGCCCAGTGGTCAATCCTCTAGCCCCTCCCGGCCTCTGCACAGGAACCCTTCCCTCCAAAGAGAGAGCAGATGGTGGATACCGCTTCACCTGCCCACTCGGTCAGTCCCCTACCGCTACCCGCCACCTCCCAGGCCCCTTCTTTCAGCCAACCCCTTTGAGCAAAGGTCTGGGTGGGACCCTGGGAGGGCCAAGGCCTGATGGAGACTTGCTGGCCTGGTAGGAGGTGGACCTAGGGCTGGACCGGGAGCTGTGGGGAGAAGGGAGATCCATAACCTGGGCAGTGCAGGCGGCCTGTTCAGATCCCAGGGGACCCCGGGACTCAGCTGTCCACCGTCTCCACTCATCCTCTGCCACCTCTTCCTTGGGCCAGGCAGGCCTCTCAGCACCTGTCATGCTGGGCAGGCCCCCTGGACAGGCGCCCCTCCAGCTCCTGTCCACTTCTGGAGCACTACAGTGAGTCCTCTCTCCCAGTGCAGTGAGAAAACAAGCAGCCCTGAGGGCAGGGGACCTGGGGCCCTCAAGGCTACCAGCCTGGGCCTGGGAAGCCTGTGCCGCTGAGACCCAGGGAGACTCACCCCAAGGTGGGGCACTGCTCGGTGGCCTGCAGCCCCATCTTGTCACATGTGGGTGCTCATTGCTTTGTCTCGGGGGAAGAGTGGAGGTGGCAGTGAAGGAAGGCTCCGTGGGCTAAGTGGGTGGTTCAGCACCTTCCCCACCACTGACGAGGAGGAGCCCCAGCCAGACCAGCCAGAGGGTGGGCTTGGGCCACACAGCCACACTTGGCTGGGAAGAGGGGAAGGGTTCGAGGCAGCAACTCAAAGAAGCAGGCACTAGATGCCCCTAGCCTAGGCACTGGTGGGGGGTGGCTCAGATCCTTCAGAGGAGAAAAGCCAAGGTGAGGCTTGGAGCCCAAGCCCATTCCCCAAAATGCCCAGTCCCACGTGGCTGAGCTGTCCTGAGCATGACCACAGGACTTGATCTGATGAAGTGCCAATCCTGATCTCTTTGGAGGCTATGTGCTCACTTCCTGGAGCCCCTGGTGCACGGGTGGGGCAGCTTGCACCCCAGAAGCATCTCTGTGCTGGGGGCGGGAAGGGAGCATTTTGCTGGCTCATGTGCAAAGTGGCAGGGATGTGAATGTGCCTGAGTCACGGGGCTTGTCATGGAGTTCGTCAGCCCGCGCTGTGTCCCCAGTCCCAAGCTACCCTGGTTGTCACCCCCATCCCTGGGGCTGTCACCACACATCAACCTGATGTGAATTTCTCAGGCTGCCCATGCTCTGCCCAGCCGCACGGCCCTCAGTGGGCAGGGAGAAATGGTCAGTGCAGGTCCTGCTGGGGCCAGACCCCTCCAGCACTCTGGGAAGCCTTTGTCAGACAGAGCATAAGAGATGAAGGCAGAGATCTCTGAGTTGGAAGCCATGAGGAGTTGGGGGTTTCCTAGGCATGAGCAGTACAAAAAGAGGGTGTTCTGGGGGTGGGCATGCATCTTGCAGCCTCTGGAGTGAGAGCAGGGGCACAACAGAGACAGTGCTGGGAAAGACCAGCAGCCCAAGGTCCCAGGCTGGGAGGACCCAGGGGACTGAACAAGTAGAACAGGGCACAGAAAGGAGGGAAGGGCCTAGCGTTGCCCTCTGCACCTCAGTGCCTAGTCTGATCTTTGGGAGTCAGACTGACTGGGGGTTCTAGGATCAAATTCCAGCTCTGTGCAACCTCTGAAATTGTCCCCAACTCTCCCTTTCCCCACTTGTGGTCAGGAAGTGTGTGAGGGGACCAGCAATAGCAGAGTGGCACTGGGAAAAGCAGGGCAGCTCCTCCCTCTCCTCTGGTGGCTCCTGTGCCCTCTTTGGATATGGCCAGATTGTGGCGGATGGGCAGCCAGCCTCCCTACCGTGCAACTCCCGAAGTGGGGACTCAGCCGGAAAGGAGGTATAAGCCATCCTCTTCCCAAGAGTCCGACTACTTGCAAGGCCTACCAGAGACCCCAGCAACCACCCTCACTGTGGACACTGGCCTCTGTCTCAACCAGGATTAACAAACCGAGCTACACCCCCCACCACCACCACCATCCACCTGCCCTCTTCTTAATCTGGCCTGTCCTCCACCGAGCCTCCTGGGCACCTGGCAGCCACAACCCTTTCGGCATGATCCTGGCGACAGCCATTCCTCATTCGTTCATTCAGCAAGCATTAAGAGGCCATTCAGCTGCGGTGCTGCCTGTCTTCAAGAAGTCCCCAGCCAAGGGAAGAGACAGATGGGTTGACAGTAATGACTGAGACCCTGGAGATGCTTTTTCAGTGCTGGGGAGTCCCCCAGTGGGAGACAGGGGTGGCAATCACACTGAGGGGTGGAGGATAAGGAGCTGGCAGGTGAAGAAGCAGGGAGGCCTCCTGAGCAAACAGGGGGACCAGCATGTGCCCAGGCAAAGAGGGAGAGGGGAGCAGGAATACAGAACAGGGGTCTGGCTGGGCTGTAGGTTCAAGGCTGGTGAGGAGCCAGAGGTGAAGGAAGCTGTAACATCGACATGCTAGGGCTCGGGGCCCTGTGACTTGATGGCAAAAGAGGCAGCTCCTTTCAGAGCCTCAGCATTGACATCTGCAGACTGTCAGCTTGGAAGCCACCAAGTTCTGGAGTCCTCCCAGGAGACTTGAGCCCCCGCAGCCTATCCCAGGAGGACCTCCTCCAGAATTCCGCTCCACACGGAGGCACAACACACCCGGGGCTGAGGCTGAGAATAGTGCAAGTTTGGCCATCTTTTTAAAACGCCTCTTTTCCTAGCGTTAGCTCCTGGTGCTTATTTCTAAAGGAGGAGGCAGTCCACATCAGATTGGCAGCTGACCCTACCCCATCCTAACGAGAAACTCCAGGCAGGTCTTCTGAGCCTCACTGCGTGCAGTAGCAGGTACCAAAAGGGTCGGGGTCTCACAGCCCATCTGCCTGGGTGGGTGGGACTAGACAGAGGAGCACATGTTCCAGCGCCGCCCCCCCACCAAGGGACCTCTTGTCTGACAGAAGGACCCATCGCTGACCACAAGCTCAGTTCTCTCCTAAAGCTCTGACCCCTGGACCAAGATGTGGCTGTTTCCAGTTTTGAACCACGGAGCAAGGGATTCTCAGGCTGGGTCGGTGAGGCTGGGGTGTGCCGCGGGAGCCGGGCAGGACCATGGACAAGGTCGGGGAGCAGCAGGGCTGCCTCCAGGAAGAGGCAGTTCCAATCCGGGGCACAGCAGAAGGGCTGACGGGCTGGCAGGGCAGGGCCTGGCGGCCAGGATGTGGGTGTGGGATAAAGGGCAGCCAGGCCTCGGACACCTCCCCCCCTTCCCCCGGCTGAGGCCATCCCCCGCCTGGCCCCTCCCTCCCGCGGGCGCTCTCCGCCGGCCGGCTTGTTTTCACCAGCTCCACCCTGAGGCCTGAAGAGTGGGGATGGGACTGTGGGCGTGTGCAAATGTGAGCTCCGGTGGGGTGCGGGTAAAGAGCCCCGCAGACGCCCGGGGCATCCACGTGCATCCCGCCCCCCACCACCAACGCGAGCACTCCACGTGCACACCCGTGGCTGGGAGCATCTTTAACCTAAATCGGCACTGCTCCGAAGTTATTTCTCCCCTGGTGCCACCTCCGCCGCCTCCTCCGGATCCTGGCGGAGCGGGCGGCTTCTCGCCCCGCCCCGTCGCCCGCAGGGCCTCTCCCTGCTCGGCTGGGTTTGCCGGGCCCGGCCCCCACCCCACCCCCACCAGCCGCTGTCCGCGGTGGAGCGCGCCCGGGCCTGGCCTCCGAGCACGCGCACGGCGGCTGGAGGGGTGCTGTCCATGGTGCTGCGCTCCGCGGCCGAGCTAGCAGGAAGCGGCAGAGGCTGGGTGGGCGGCGTGCCCCGAGCCCTGAAATCGTGGCACCCCGATCCGGGGACGCAGAAGGTATTCACGCTGGGGCTGCCTCCCTGAGCCCAGCTCAGCCCACAGGAGGGAGTCCACAGGACAGCCTCTCCCCTGCTCCCTGGAGTGGGGACCCGTCGTGGGCTTCCTCCTGTCCCTCCATGAGGCACTGCTGTTCCACCATGGTCTCTTCCTCACGTACTAGTTTTAAGAGATCTGGGGCACCCCTCATGTCAGGCTGCACCCCTATCTGTCACTGTGGGTCACCTGTAACTCCTTGGAGCCCCAGGCTCCCAGTCTGAAAGTGAGGTTAACAGTGGTGCCCCCAACACACACACACACACGCACACCCCTGCCATGAGGCTGGAACACATGATTATCCCAGTGGGTATTCAGAAAACGTTGTTACGAATGTCATGTTTCAGCCAGTGTGAGGCTGCTACTTTCCTGCAGTAAAGGGACAGCCAGAGTGGGGGAGCCTCCCCTAAGGAGAGCTGGCCTGATGTGGATTGCCAGCTTAGGGTCTCATGGCTGCCAGGGCAGGAAGGCCTTTGGACCCAAAGCTGGGTTGGCAGCCCTGAGGGCCCCGTGTTCCAGTAGACTCCTGGTCCCAGCCTAGATCTGCACCCCTCCCCAGATGTGGGATGCCAGCAAGGGTTGAGTCCAGGGCTTGAAGCCAGTGGGGGGCATGGTGCTGGGTAGAGCAGGGCAGGGAAGCCTGCTTCCCTCCCTCCCAGTGGCTCCTGACCCCTTCCCCTAAGGTGGGCCGTGGGGCTCAGAAGCAGCCTCTGTGCCACTTTCCAAACGCTCACTGTGAGCCATGCACTATGCTTAGCTCTTTTCACATGTTGTGCTGTGGGGGTGGGTCATCCCTTCTCGGGCTTCAAAGTAAGGAAAAACAAGGCTTGGAGCAAGGAAGTGGCTCACTGAGGCCACAGAGCCTGGCTGTGTGACCCTGGAGACTGCGCCTGAGCCCCTGGGTGCAGTGCCTTTCCGCTGGATGTCTGGAGTGGGGGTGGGCAGGAGATGATCTGGAATGTGGAGCAGATGGTGGCACGGTGAGGGTCCGGCTGTCCCCCTCTCCAGGGCTGTCTGTGCTCCAAGCCGTCTGCCACCCGTTCACAGCCTCAGAGGCCTGAGAGGGGAGTGGTGGGGGGTGTCCAGTCCCACCTTCTGAGGAACTCTCTACAAATAGGCTTCCAAAGCCAGCTCTGGTTCAAGCCTTGGCTCCGCCACTTATGGTGACCTTGAGCAAATAGTTCATGCTGCTTTGTTTTCTTCATCTGTACAATGGGCACAGTCATCATAACATCACCATCAGTGGGTTGGATGGAGGATTAAAGAGACAGTACATGTCCAAGGCTCACTGTGCTGGCATCATGGTAAAGTCTGCCCTTTCTTTGGGCAGATTATTGGGTAGATCCCATAGCCACCGAGATCCTCAGGGGCTGGTATGTGAGTCTCAGACACGTACTAGAGCCACTCCAGACAGCCATGATGTCACCCCATAGTGGAGGAGCCCGAGACCACCCCAAACCATCTCCTTCAGTTTTGCAGTCCCTGCCCAGTAGAGGTAGGCAGGGCAGGCACTGAGAGTGGGCACTGGAGTAGTAAAGGTGAAGGGGGCAGTCATGAGCGAGTGTCTTTCTATGTCTGTCTCTGCCTGCCTCTCTTTTCTTATCTAAAATGGGAACTGTAGTGCCTATGTGGTCAAAATAGTCTGTGAGAACAGGTGGAGCTCAGCTCACACAGTAGGTGCTCAGGGAATGTCATGGTCATGAACAGCCCTGACTTCCTGTCGCTGCTCACGGTCGGGGAAGGAGTGACTTGGATTCAGATCCTTCCTGTTGGGTGGTTCTGGGAGTGCCATGGGAGGACATTCCCCGGGGACGGGGAGCCCAGCTCTCTTCCCGCAGCGACTCATTACCCCCTCCCGGCCTTTGTCCACAGATTGAGCGAGGAAGATGTCGAGCCCAGGTGTGGACGGCGACCCCAAGCCTCCATGCTTGCCTCGCAACGGCCTGGTGAAGCTGCCAGGCCAGCCCAACGGCCTGGGTGCAGCCAGTATCACCAAGGGCACACCAGCTGCTAAGAACCGCCCCTGCCAGCCCCCTCCCCCACCTACCCTCCCACCACCCAGCCTGGCTTCCCCACTGCCACGGGCTGCCCTGGCTGGGGGCCTATGCCCCCCACCGGGGCTCCCCCTTGGTGGACCAGCCTCAGCCCCTGTTCCCGGGCCCCCAGTGGAGCGGCCACCACTGGCCACAGACGAAAAGATCCTCAATGGCCTCTTCTGGTACTTCTCAGCTTGTGAGAAGTGTGTGCTGGCCCAAGTGTGCAAGGCCTGGCGGCGTGTGCTCTACCAGCCCAAATTCTGGGCAGGCCTCACCCCTGTGCTGCATGCCAAGGAGCTCTACAACGTGCTGCCTAGTGGCGAGAAGGAGTTTGTGAACCTGCAGGGCTTCGCTGCGCGTGGCTTTGAGGGTTTCTGCCTGGTTGGCGTCTCCGACCTGGACATCTGTGAGTTCATCGACAACTATGCCCTCTCTAAGAAGGGTGTCAAGGCCATGAGCCTCAAGCGCTCCACCATCACAGATGCCGGCCTGGAGGTGCGCCCCACTGTTGGCCTGGAAGGGACCGGGATGGTGTGGGCAGGGCCAAGCAGCTGCAACTGAGCTGGTGTGTGTGTGCCTGGGTGTGGGGGGGTGCCCCCAGAGGGAGCTTGGGCATACGAGGAGCAAAGTGGCTGAGGGAAGCGCCGGTGCCCTGAAGACTGTGGCTCTCAGGGGAGGGGAAGCAGGACTAGTTATGCGATTTGGGGGACCCAGTCCAAAATGAAAAATTCAAGTCCCTTGTTCAAAGATGATTAAGAATTTCAAGACAGCCACACCAAAGCAATCAATCGATCCAGTGGGAGGCTCTCCTAAGCTCAGGGCCTATGTGCCTGTGAAACCCTTGGCCCCTGCCCCAGGGCCAGGATTCTAAGCTTCAAATCAGTAACACCAGCTGCTCCCCAGCACCTGCTCTGGTGCAGCCCTGAGCTCCCAGGTCCCCTGTGCTCTGCCTCTTAGAACGGGGCCATGATGGGACAAACCCACCGTAAGGGGCACCTGTCACAGAGCAGCTTGATGCATGTGTTACACACGTCTACATCCGGGAGCCCTGCTTCCTGCCCCCCCAGCGGGCCCGCCCCCCTCACCACACCCTGCCGCCTGCCCGCCTGCAGGTGATGCTGGAGCAGATGCAGGGCGTCGTGCGTCTGGAGCTGTCCGGCTGTAACGACTTCACCGAGGCGGGGCTGTGGTCCAGCCTGAGCGCACGCATCACCTCACTGAGCGTCAGCGACTGCATCAACGTGGCCGACGACGCCATTGCGGCCATCTCGCAGCTGCTGCCCAACCTGGCGGAGCTGAGCTTGCAGGCCTACCACGTGACGGACACGGCGCTGGCCTACTTCACAGCACGCCAGGGCCACAGCACGCACACGCTGCGCCTGCTCTCCTGCTGGGAGATCACCAACCACGGCGTGGTCAACGTGGTGCACAGCCTGCCCAACCTCACGGCGCTCAGCCTCTCTGGCTGCTCCAAGGTCACCGACGACGGCGTGGAGCTCGTGGCCGAAAACCTGCGCAAGCTGCGCAGCCTTGACCTTTCGTGGTGCCCGCGCATCACCGACATGGCGCTGGAGTACGTGGCCTGCGACCTGCACCGCCTGGAGGAGCTGGTGCTGGACAGGTGCGCGCGCGCCCCACCCACGGGACAGGTGGAGGGCACGACCGGGGCGGGGCGGGGCAAGGCCTGCGAGAGCGTCTAAGCAGGGAGCCTAGATTCATGTGCAGAGCTGTAGCTGGAGCGGCGCTACGGAGCCATGGGGCGTGGGTTGACGGGCCAGGCCCTCCGAAGCCCGGGGCCGAGTGCACTGTAACTACCAGGCGCCAGAGTAGGGGCCGGGGCCTGGCGGGGGCCTGGCGGGGTCAGGGCCGTGGCAAGGGAGGGGCTATCATAAACCCTGCAGGGGGGGACGCCCCGGGAAGAGAGGAAGGGCTCGGAAATGACGGGCGGCGCGAGGTGATCTGAAGGCGGGCAGCGCCCCTCTGTCGCCCCCACAGGTGTGTGCGCATCACGGACACTGGCCTCAGCTACTTGTCCACCATGTCGTCCCTCCGCAGCCTCTACCTGCGATGGTGCTGCCAGGTACCGGCCTTCCCCGCCTCCGAAGACTGGGGAGTAGGCAAGGGGAGGTGGGGGACCCGGGCAAAGCCCCCGCCCAGGCAACCCGCCGACCTACTCCCGGCCCCCTCGGATCCCGCGAGGAAGTGTGGGATCCCTCCCCACCCAGCGGGCGACGTAGGCGGGGCTTACGGACTCCCCGCAGACCTCACCGCCACTCCCCAGCTGCCTCCTGGCTCCTCCGGAAGCCGAGAAACCCCCGTTTTGAGCCCCGCCCCCTGCCCCTCCAGCAGCTCCCGGCCTCAAGGCCCAAGGCCTGTCCCCAGCAGTGGGCTCCCCCGCAGGCGCGAGCGGAGCTCCTTAACTCGCCCCGCCCTCCCGCCCAGGTGCAGGACTTCGGGCTGAAGCACCTCCTGGCCATGAGGAGTTTGCGTCTCTTGTCTCTGGCAGGTGAGACCCCCACCACCCCACTACCCCGTCCCCAACTTACCCGACTCCGCCAGCCCTGCCGGGCCCCTCGCGCTGAATCCCACCTGGAGCTCCGTCCCGGGGTCCCAGGGCCAGGTCCGGACGGAGACGCCGGGGGAGCCCCGCCCCCCCGGTGCGCTCGCGGCCCCGCGCGCTCAGACGCCGCCCCGCCTCCCGCCCGCTGCAGGCTGCCCGCTGCTGACCACCACCGGGCTGTCGGGCCTGGTGCAGCTGCAGGAGCTGGAGGAACTGGAGCTGACCAACTGCCCCGGGGCCACCCCCGAGCTCTTCAAGTACTTCTCGCAGCACCTGCCCCGCTGTCTCGTCATCGAGTAGCGCGGGCCTCCCCGCCCCCGGAGCACGAAGCCGCCACGCTCCGGGCGGGGACGCCTTCTCCCGGCCCTGCCCTCGAGGAGCCCTCGCGCCCTCGGCCCAGCGCGGGAGGCAGGGCGAACCCAGTGAAAGCGCCCCCCACCGCGCCCCTCCTGGCCCCGCCCGGGCAAGGGGGGGCGGCGGGCGGGCCCAGCCCCACGCACGCACGCACACTCGGGGACTCTGTGCATGCCCCTCGTGCCCGCACTGCACGCCCGCCCTCCACCGCACCACAGCCGCCTCCATCTTTCGTCGACCCTCTTGGGGGAGAGGCAGGGGTCGGGCTCGGTCCTGGGGGCCGCTTTGAGCTCTCCTGACGGCCCCCCTTACCGCCTTCCCCGCCACACCCCGCTCTGTCTCCCCCGCTGTACCCCCATCTCGGGCAGGGCCCAGAGGGATTGAGGGGAGCTGGGTCCCCCAGGACACAGGGGCCAGAAGAGCCCCAAGGGCTTCCCGCATCTTCCACTGCACCGTGCCTGGAGCCCTCGGAGGGGTTCGAGGGGGAACAGGCCACCGCCAAAGCCATGGCCCGCCAAGGAGCCCAAGTCCCCTCTGCCCTTGCCCCACTTCATGCCAGCCTGACCCAAGAGACCTCCCCTTTTCCTTGCCGCTGTAGGAGGCAGCCCCCTGCTCGCCCCATCCCCACCTGCAGGCCTACAGGTCCTTGGGCCAGGCTAGGGAAGAACTGTGTTTGAGGGAGGGACAGACTGGCTGACGATCTTGCTATAATCAACGTTAACCAAGCCGGCTGTAGCTTACCTCAACCGGGGGGTGGGGGGGGGATATACAACCACCTTGACAGACCACAAGCTGGAGCGACCCTCAGGCCCGGCAGGCCTTGCACGCAGTCCTGATGGACCCCAACCACAGCCCCTGTAGCCAGCCAGGCCCAGCCTCCTCAGTGCCACACTGTATCCCGGGTGGGTCTCTGTCTGGTGGAGGCTGGACAAATGGGCCCCAGCCAAGGCCCAGCCAGCAAGTCCAGTCTTATAAGTGGCCAACACACCCCCAGCACCCAGCGGAGGGAGGGCTCCTTTCTAGCTGCCCCCTCCCCTTCCCAGCTTCCAAAACCTCCGCCTGCCCAGGTGGGCTCTGGCCATGTTCTGTCCAGTTCCAAGACACATGCGAGCCCTGGGGAGACACTGGCACATCTTGGCAATTGCTGAGGAGGGGGCTGGGACCCCTTCCCATCCCAACCTTGAGCCCCAGGAAGTACGGTGCCCACACCCAATCTTGGGACAACCCCCCCCCCCCCCCCCCCCCCCCCCCCCGCCGCCAATCTGGTTGGAAGAAAGTAACCAGTTTCCAGAGAGCCAGAGAGTGAGAGAGAGAGAGAGAGAGCGAGAGCGAGAGCGTGAGAGCGAGAGATGCTGTTGAAGCAGAGAAAGAGTTCAACAGCCCAAAGATTTCCCTGTCCTGGAGCGCCCTCGGGAGGCTCCGGGGCTGAGGTGGTCAGGAGCCAGTTTCTTCAGCCCCTCCTCCGCACAGCTCCCTAGTGGGGAGGAGGCAGCTGTCCGTTTGTCCAAAGTATTATTGCAACTGCAACGACTGTAGGAGGAAAAATTAAGGGGAGAGAGGAAAACAAACAAAACCAACCAACCCCGAAAATCATTTTCTTATTGTACATAACGACCTCATTCTCCTGTATATGCGGAAGATATAACCTTATATTTGGTAAGTGTTTCTTGTGCTATTTTATCACGTGACCTGTTTATAAAAATATATATTAAAAAAGTTGTAAAAACACGTGTCTGAGTTTGGAGGTCATCAGACCACGGCGAGGGAGGGTGTGTGCGCGCGGCGTGCCCCAAGGCTCGGGATTCTTGTGCACCTCTCGGCTCGTCAGACTTACTGGGTCTTTCAACACGCACAGGCCTGGGGCCACAGACAGGAAACACAGCAGTGGCCAGAAGAGAAGGTCCCTGCCCTTTCAGGGCTTCTGAGGGAAGTGAATGATGCTGCGGTCATCGCACATAATATTAACCTCGAAACGCCCCGGATCTCGGGACGCCTGGCTGGCTCAGTCGGTGAAGCTTCTGACTTTGGCTCGGGTCGTGGCCTCAGGGTCCTGAGATGGACGCCCGTCCCCCCACTCACGCCCGTGCGCTCTCTCGTTCAAATACGTCCATAAACCTAGCCCAGGCTGCCAGAAGGGCAAAAACGCGCCCTGCTTCGTGCGTCCGGAACCTGAGCTCACTCCGGAGAGGGCGGGGACGCCGAGGAGCCCGCAGCGCAGCAGGGCAGAGCAGACGCCACACCAGGCAGGGAGGCTCCGAAACGCTCTCGCGGTGGCGCGGGCTGCGCGGAGCAGCGGGTCCTGCCAGGCCCTGGACTGCGGAGACCCGGGCAGCCGCGAGCCCCGCGTGAGCAAGGGGCCAGCCGCGTGCGTGCGACAGACAAGCAGGACCCGGAGGCCGAGCGCCGCGGAGACCCCCTGCTGGATGCGAGGGCCCAGGGAGGCCGCGGAAAGCGCGGCCCCAGGCCGAAGCCTGCAGCGCGGAGCGCACAGCGCGCAGCTTCGGCCGCTGCTCGGAGCGCGCCGGGGGCGGGGTGGGCCGCGGAGCGGCGGCTGCGGCGGGCGTCCCGGGAGACGGCTGGAGGGATGCGGGGCTCGTTAGGGGGGATGGGCTTGCCGGCGCAGTCGGGCACTAGCATGCAAACTCTGTGGCAAAAAGACCGGCCGCTGAGGCGGGACCGGGGGAGCCCAGGGCAGCGCTTCTACCTCCGTTCGGGTCGATGCCTCCGCCTCCACGAGCTCGGCTCCCTGACCCGGAACGTTTGCGGCGCGGGGGCCCGCTTCCGGTGAGAGGCGGGCAAGAAGGGGCCACTTCCGGCGAGCCGGGCGCCGGGGGACAGGAAAGCGAAGGGCTGCTTCCGGCGCGGCGGTTCCGGCCAGGCCCGGCCCGGCAAGTTTAGGAGAGGGTCGTCGTGGTCGCGGAGGGAGAGGCTTGTCCAAGCCCCCTGGCCGCCGTCCCGCTGCCTCCGCTCCCCCGCGCGCGCCGCCGGCCTCCGGCCAGTGCCCTCAGGCTCCCTGAACGGCTCGGTCCTTGGCGTCCGTGTGCGTCCCCGCGCCCCTCTGTCCCTCCCCGGAGGCCCCCGGACGCACCGTGTGGACCGCGGGAACTCCCTCGCTTCCTTGCGGGGACTGACGGACCGAAAGACCAGGGATCGCCCCGATCCGACTGTTGGCATGGAGCGCTGGCCCGGGCTGGGACGGACCAGGTAGGGGCTCCCCGGAAGGCAGACCGGACGGCCGAGCTGCGGGACAGCGATGTCTCCTCACTGAGGGGCAGCCCGCTGTTCCGGACGGGCTCGCCAAGACTGACCCGTCCAGGACAAAGCCATCCGGGGGGACCCAACCAGGGTGAAGGGTCGCAACTGACAGGCCCCGCCGGGCTGATCAGCCCAGCTCCGGTCAGCGACCTCCTGTCGCCCCTACCGGCGCAGACATGGAGAAGATGTCCCGAGTGACCACGGCCCTGGGTGGCAGCGCGCTGACCGGCCGCACCATGCACTGCCACCTGGATGCGCCGGCCAATGCCATCAGCGTGTGCCGGGACGCGGCCCAGGTGGTCGTGGCCGGCCGCAGCATCTTCAAGATCTACGCCATTGAGGACGAGCAGTTTGTGGAGAAGCTGAACCTCCGTGTGGGCCGCAAGCCCTCGCTCAACCTGAGCTGCGCGGACGTGGTCTGGCACCAGATGGATGAGAACCTGCTGGCCACGGCGGCCACCAACGGTGTGGTGGTCACCTGGAACCTGGGACGGCCATCCCGCAACAAGCAGGACCAGCTGTTCACAGAGCACAAGCGCACGGTGAACAAAGTCTGCTTCCACCCCACCGAGGCCCACGTGCTGCTCAGCGGCTCCCAGGACGGCTTCATGAAGTGCTTCGACCTCCGCAGGAAGGACTCCGTCAGCACCTTCTCGGGTGAGGCCCCGGAGGCAGGTCGGGCAGGTGGAGAAGTGCGTGGTGGGCCTCAGAGGTCTTCACACCTGCTCCCGGAGAGCACCAGAAGAGTGGGTGCGGGTCAGCCTGGGAGGGGCCGGGTATGGGACCAGGGAGAGGGCCGGCCTGAGCGGACTGCAGCCAAGCTGGGCCGCTGAGCGGAGGGTCTGTCTTGCTGCCTCCGAGCTCCAGGCCACTTCATGGCAGGAAGCCCACCAGGGCCTCCCCTCCGGGACAGAGAGAGGGTGGGGTATGCTGCCCACCCTCCCATCCAGTTCTTTTCCTAGCAGGCCCAGCTTCTTGACAGCTGGCCTTGCGACATCGAGGTTGTGTCCACCCTGAAGAGACCACACGAAGCATGGGGCAGAATCCTCCGTCGCCTCAGAGCATTGGGGGCCTCCCAAGACCCTGAGCTACCTGCGGTGTGGAAACGCGAGCGTCCTTGAAGGCTCTTGGGGTGGTGTTCCGTGGGGGTGGACACAGACCTTTAAGGTCCCCAGTCCCCTAGGGCGGACCCAGCAGCTCCAGCTCAAGGGGAAGGGATGCGGCAGACGCTGGGGGACCCTCATGCAGGCTGCCTCGGGCCTCTCTCGGGGGAGCGCATACCAACAGCACGGCAAGGCTCCCGTTAGCTCAGTGGTCTGACAGCCAGTCCTGGAGCCATGCCACAGCTCTGTGCAGGGACGGCGTCAGCACAATCCAGGGGAGAACTGGGGTCAGGGGTTTGGTTCAAAAACTACATGGCGCCTGGCATCCCGCTCCCTGGCCTGGTCTGCCATTTCTTCTGTGTGAAGCCTCTCTTGCCACTGTCCGCCCCAGGCAGGCTTAGGGCTGTCTACTCCTTCTTCTAGCCTCCCCACTGTTGCTGCGGTCAGGCACGTGGCCACAGTCCACAGCCCCTCCGAGGGCTCCAGCCTTGGCTGCTCTCTGTCCCAGAGCCTCACCTTCTCCCTCCAATGATGTCCCGCCCACAGGCCAGTCGGAGAGCGTGCGGGACGTCCAGTTCAGCATCCGGGACTACTTCACCTTCGCCTCCACCTTTGAGAATGGCAACGTGCAGCTCTGGGACATCCGGCGGCCCGACCGCTGTGAGAGGATGTTCACTGCCCACAACGGGCCTGTCTTCTGCTGCGACTGGCACCCTGAGGACAGGTGTGGGGCGGGGTGGCGTGCGGGCACAGGCAGCAGGGTGGGACGATCGGGCTTATGGAGGGCTGCCTCCAGACCTGCGAGGCAGAGTGGGGAGTCCTTCCACCCCTGGCGAGGACACTAAGGGCTTCGTGGATCTGTTATAGGGGCTGGCTGGCCACAGGTGGGCGTGACAAGATGGTGAAGGTCTGGGACATGACCACGCACCGCGCCAAGGAGGTGCACTGCGTGCAGACCATCGCCTCGGTAGCCCGAGTCAAGTGGCGGCCTGAGTGCCGCCACCACCTGGCCACCTGCTCCATGATGGTGGACCATAACATCTACGTGTGGGACGTGCGCCGGCCTTTTGTCCCGGCTGCCATGTTTGAGGAGCACCGTGACGTCACAACAGGCATTGCCTGGCGCCACCCACACGACCCTTCCTTCCTGCTCTCCGGCTCTAAGGACAGCACACTGTGCCAGCACCTGTTCCGCGATGCCAGCCAGCCTGTCGAGCGTGCCAACCCCGAGGGCCTCTGCTATGGCCTCTTTGGGGACCTGGCCTTTGCCGCTAAGGAGAGCCTGGTGTCCACCGAGTCTGGGCGCAAGCCCTATGCTGGTGATCGGCGCCATCCCATCTTCTTCAAGCGCAAGCTGGACCCTGCCGAGCCTTTTGTGGGCCTTGCGTCTAGTGCCCTCAGTGTCTTTGAGATGGAGCCTGGCAGCAGCAGCATGAGCTGGTTCGTGGACACCGCTGAGCGTTACGCCCTGGCCGGTCGGCCTCTTGCCGAGCTCTGTGACCACAATGCCAAAGTGGCTCGGGAGCTTGGCCGAAACCAGGTAGGTGGGGCGGTCCAGGGACCATGGCCTTGGGGGCGCCCCCAACTGGTTACCCAGACCCTACTCTGGTTTCAGCGCTCAGCTCTGGTGGTGGCCACCACCAGCCACCACCCTGGTAACTGAGGGTACCCTGTGCCCTGAAGTGGGCCAGATGCCAGTGCCACCGCTGGGGTGCAGGCCTGGTGCGTTACGGTGTCCAAGCCCCCACTCGTGGCTCACGTTTGCTTTTGGATTTCCCAAGGTGTCTGACTCCACAAAGGACCACATTGCTTCTCACTGTCTTCCTGAGCCCATGGGCTCACTTCCTTGTTCACTGCTTCCAATTTCTGCTCCTTCCTGTGCCCTCGTAGGACAGAGACCAGATTTGCGTCTTTGGCATAGGCGTCCGCTTCTCCTGCTGGGGTGGACCAGGACATTGGGTGCCTGGGGCGGTCTGCATGGGGTGCCGGGAACCCAGACCGCTTGTGAGTGCCTGGTGCCTGCCCCTAGGTAGCGCAGACCTGGACCATGCTGCGAGTCATCTACTCCAGCCCTGGCCTGGCGTCTGCCGCCAGCCTCAACCACAGCGTGGGCAAGGGCAGCTCCTGCGGTTTGCCACTCATGAACAGGTACATGTCTGGGGGTGGCTCTCCTCGGGGTGGGGACTGTTGGAGTCCGTCGACCCACTGGCCTTCCCTGCGCCCAGTTTCAACCTGAAAGATATGGCCCCAGGGTTGGGCAGTGAGACCAGGCTGGACCGTAGCAAGGGAGACACACGGAGCGACACAGTGCTGCTTGACTCCTCGACCACACTCATCACCAATGAGGGTAGGCTGGGGGGCGGACAGGGCACTGAGGGGAGTGGGGCTAGGGTGTCCCAGAATCAGCTCCCCTGCGACGCATCCCGCTCCGTCGTGGGCAGATAACGAAGAGACAGAGGGCAGCGATGTGCCTGCAGACTACCTGCTGGGCGACGCGGAGGGCGAGGAGGACGAGCTGTACCCACTGGACCCGGAACACGCACACCGTGAGTCGGGGCGCGGGGAGTGGCGCCGGCTGGGGGTGGCCAGAGGCTCAGACCTTGCCCTCCCCGTCCCTGCCTCACAGCGGAGGAACCCGAGTACGTGCTGCCTCAGGAAGCCTTCCCCCTGCGCCACGAGATTGTGGACACACCCCCGGGCCCCGAGCACCTGCAGGACAAGGCGGACTCCCCGCACGTGAGCGGCAGCGAGGCAGACGCAGCTTCCCTAGCGCCCGTGGACTCCTCCTTCTCGCTCATCTCCGTGTCGCATGCTCTCTACGACGCCCGCCTGCCCCCTGACTTCTTCAGCGCCCTGGTGTGTGACATGCTGCGCTTCTACGCAGAGCAGGGTGACGTGCAGATGGCTGTGTCCGTGCTCATCGTGCTGGGCGAGCGTGTGCGCAAGGACATCGACGAGCAGACGCAGGTGGGTGACTGGGCCGGCGGGGGTCCCCACCATCCCCAGGACTGCCCCCGCAAGCCTGTCTTCTCCGTCCACCCCCGCTCCCGCCGCCCCTAGCGCGCCCCGGTTGGGGGGAGCCCCCAGCATGCCCGCCTCCAGGCCTCGGCCTCCCGCCCCGCCCGCCCCCCCAGGAGCACTGGTACACGTCCTACATCGACCTGCTGCAGCGCTTCTGCCTCTGGAACGTGTCCAACCAGGTGGTCAAGCTGAGCACCAGCCGCGCCATCAGCTGCCTCAACCAGGCGTCCACCACGCTGCACGTCAACTGCAGCCACTGCAAGCGGCCCATGAGCAGCCGCGGCTGGGTGTGTGACCGCTGCCACCGCTGCGCCAGCATGTGTGCCGTCTGCCACCACGTGGTCAAGGGGCTGTTCGTGTGGTGCCAGGGCTGCAGCCACGGCGGCCATCTGCAGCACATCATGAAGTGGCTGGAGGGCAGCTCGCACTGCCCCGCGGGCTGCGGCCACCTGTGCGAGTACTCCTGACCCGCCTGCGCGGGCTCGGCCGGGGCGGGGCGGGGCGGGGGCCACAAATAAAGGAGGCAGCAGCCGCAGTCTGAGGCTGCCTGTGCGCCGCCGCCGCGCCCAGGCTCCGCGCCGGGCGACTCTGGGGGGCGGGGGGCACGTCGCCAGGGGAACCGGCCGTGGCCGCCGTCCCCTTCCCCGCGGCCTTCGCGCAGCCTTCCGAAAGTGCCCTCCTTTTCGAGGCGGGGCCCGAGGAACTGCTTCCGGGGCGGGCGCCGTTGCCACGACGACGGATCTCCCGGCATGCCTCTCGGCGGCGGGCTCATGGCGCCGGGGGCGCGGCCGCTCTTGCTGCTGGCGGTGTGGACGCTGGCGGCTCTGGCCCAGCGCGGCGCGGGAGAAGCGGGCGACGGAGGGTGGTGAGCGGCGCCGGCGGCCGGGGCGGGGCGGGGCGCGCGGTGGGGCGGGCCGCTGACACGCTGTGCCCGCAGGCAGCGGCGCGGGCCCGGGGCGCCGGCGGCCCTGGCAGAGGAGCAGCGCTGCGCCGTGGAGCGTCGGGCCGACCTCAGCTACTCCGAGTTCGTGCAGCAGTACGTGCGTCGCCTCGCACTGGCCACCCCTCCTACACCGCAGTGCTCGCGCCCTCGGGCTGCTTGCGAACCCCGCCCCCTCCCCGGGGCTCCCGAGAGCAACCCCCTTTTGAGCTAACGCGGGTGGGCTGGCGTGGGTGGGCGAGAGTGAGACCGGGCTGTGCCTCTGCCCTTCCAGCTACGCCTTCTCCAGACCCGTCATCCTGCAGGGCCTCACAGACAACTCGGTGAGTGCGGGCGCCCCTCCTGGCCACTTGGCACCCGTGCTGGGCCTGGCCCTTGAGTCTTTTCCCCACCCCTTCAGAGGTTCCGGGCTCTGTGCTCCCGAGAAAGGCTCCTGGCCTCGTTTGGGGACACCGTGGTTCGCCTGAGCACTGCCAATACCTACTCCTACCGGAAAGGTGAGCTGCCCCACCCTGCGGCCCAGCCAGCATGCCAGCATCTTGCACGCGGCCTCTGCCAGTCCTGATCAGCCCCTTTCCCGCAGTGGACCTGCCCTTCCAGGAGTATGTGGAGCACCTGCTGCATCCCCAGGACCCTACCTCCCTGGGCAATGGTGAGTCCGATCTAGTTGGCCATGGGGTGGGACGGGCATCTCGGAGTGCCCAGGTGCCAAGATCCCTGCACCTTCTCTCTTCTTTGTTGACAGACACCCTGTATTTCTTTGGGGACAACAATTTTAGCGAATGGGCATCGCTCTTTAAGCACTACTCCTCACCACCATTTAGTCTGCTGGGTACCACTACCGCTTACAGCTTTGGAATCGCAGGTGGGTACCCTACAAAGGGGATTTGGAAGGGAAGAGCAAATTCTAAATTGGGTGGCATCAGCAGCTGCTCACATATGACCCCACAGGAGCTGGTTCTGGGGTGCCCTTCCACTGGCACGGGCCGGGGTTCTCAGAGGTCATCTACGGCCGCAAGGTCAGCACACGATGGGGGCTGGGGTTTGGGGCTTACTGACTGCAACAGAGTGACCTTGCTGCTCCCGCCCTCAGCGCTGGTTCCTGTACCCCCCGGAGAAGACACCAGAGTTCCATCCCAACAAAACCACGCTGGCCTGGCTTCAGGACATATACCCAACTCTGGTACCATCTGCAAAGCCCCTGGAGTGCACCGTCCAGGCTGGAGAGGTCAGTAGGTGGCACAAAGGGGCCAGGCTGGACCCGATGCCACACCAACTAATCCCTGTACCCCTCCCTATCCTCCACCAGGTGCTCTATTTCCCTGACCGATGGTGGCATGCTACACTCAACCTGGACACCAGTGTGTTCATCTCTACCTTCCTCAACTAGCCAGCTTGGGCGGCTGGTGAGCCCAGCACACACCAGCACACACCCCTATAGTGCTCACAGATTTTATTACAGGACAGCGGTGGCAGCAGCCCACCCTCGCCTGCTGTTTCTGGCCCAGATGGGGGTGGAAGTGGGGCTCGTGGTCCAGCAGCAGAACTGATGAGGGTGGGGTTGGGGACACCAGGGCAGAGATCTAGGGACACAAACTATGTACAGGGACTGGGAGCTACTGCCCCAAGGCCCTCCTGAGCCAGGGTACTAGGCAAGGCGGGCAGCCCTGGCCCTTGCCCGGCCTCAGTAGTCCTCCACCCAGCCGTTCTCGGAGATGAACGCATCAATGACCTCTTTCATGGCCAGGTTGGGGATGAGCTGTTCCTGGGTCAGGGGGCTCCGGGTGACAGGGTCAAAGTGGCCCACGCGCTGCAGTGTGCAGTGACAACAAGGTCAGAAAGTGCTCAGTGGTTACGGGTCCTGCTCCCAGCACTCGCGGGCCCTCACCTGCAGGTGCTCCTCGATGTCCTTGCGGTCGTAGGTGATGCCGCTGGGGGTGATGCATGGCTCACGCATGAGCTCAAAGCTGATCTTGCCACACAGGTAGTCCGGGATATCTCGCTTCTGCAGCACGTGGGGTGACATTAGGCACCGGGATGGGAACAGTGCTCCAATTCCTGCTACCCAGAGGACAGACAGCTTACCTTTCTCTTCTCATCCACCTGGGAGAAAAGCTCATCCATGTCTGCTAAGTACTTGTCCTGCAAAGAACCAAGCAGCTGCGCGTGGGCCACATGCCCTGTTCCCCTTCCCCGGGCACAGGCACGGGCACCCTCCCGACACAGGCACGCAAGCACGCACACATCCACACGTGGGCCGGGGCACCCTCACGTGCTTGGCCTCGATGCAGGCCTGCTGGGCCCGGATGTGGCCATCGTCCTCATCACCCTCATGGTTCCGCTGGCATTCTTCTAGCTCCCTGGGGGTCGACCAGGGGCTAGTCAGAAACGGGTGTGGCCAAAGAGCTCACACTCCACCCCGACCTCGGGCTCATTCAGGTCTCGCTTCCCTCCATCTCCTGCTTGCCAGTGTTGGCCTTCAATAAACACCTGTGTTCTTGACTCAGCGTTAACCCCGGAGTGCTGACTTGGGGGTGGGTGGGGCCCTGGAGCCTGCCACTAGCGCCGCCCACCTCTCCCGCTCGGCCACAATGAGCCGGGTGAGGTAGGAGTGCAGCTCGCTCTCCTGGTGGATGCGCCGCTCCTCGATGCTGTTCCAGCGCTTCTTCTTGGCGATGCGCAGAGCACTAGGGATGTCATCCCCAAAGTTGAGCCGCTGCTCCTTGGCCAGGTTGTAGGCTAGGAGAACAGGGGCTCCAGGTCACCGGGCCAGTCCATCCGCCTGGTCCCAGGCACCCCTGTAACCCTGACAAGCTGTAGGCCCACCTCGCTGCAGATTGGCGATGGCCTCGTCATAGCTCTCCATCTCTAGCTGGCATTGCCCCAGGAAGAAGTGTGCCTTCACAGACTGCCCGTCCAGTTCCAAGGCCCGCCGGCAGTCGGCCAGGGCCTGCTCGTGCTGCTGCATCTTCAGGTAGCACAATGCCCGGTTGGTGTAGTACACTGCCACCAGAGGATTCCGGGTCTGGGGACCAAGGCCAGGCCAGCCAGCATGAGGGAGTGAGCTCTGCGCCCTTTCTCAGTCCTAGGCCCTGTCCCAGGCCCAGTTTAGAGCCCGCGGCTAGAACCCCGACACCAGAAACTTCTCAGCTTCAAAGCCCTTGCATACTGCGGGCTGCTGGAGGGAGAACTCCCGGTCCTGAGGCCTGCATGAGCCCACCCTCTTGACTCCCAATAGATCTTGGAAGCCTGTTTCCCAGACCCGGGGAGAGCCCCAGCTTTGGGCCTGGGGTTCTCAAGGGACAAGGATCCCTGGTCCTCGGTCTGGGGGCCTCAAGCACCCTGAAGCTCCCACCCGCTGTACTTCTTCGGCAACCAGCACTGGCTCGAGAGCCGCGGCCCTCACCCGACGGAAACAAGACCATCACTGAGCTCTCAGAGCCCCAACGCCCCCGCGAACGAACCAAGAGCCTCCGAAGGTCCGGCGGGAATGGCCGGGCAAAGGCTCCAGGGAGGACGCGGGACCGAACCCCGGGCCCCGCCCCCTCCCCTGGCCCGGACGCCGGTCCCCTCCCCCGGCGCGGGCGCACTCACGATGGCGCGGCCGTAGCAGGCCGCCGCCTCCGGGTACTTGCGGCCCACGAAGAGCCGGTTGCCCTGCTCCTTGAGCTCCTGCGCGCTCGGGCTCTTTTCGGGGCTTCCGCCGCCGGCGCCCAGCCGCGCGCCACCCTCCTTCTCCTCCTTGCCCTTCATGGCGCCGCGCGGCACAGCCTGGGCTTCGCTCCCAGGCTCCGCGTCTGGCCCGCCCTGCACCCGCAGCCCGAGCCCGCAGCCCGAGCCCCCGATCCTCTCGGGCCCGGTCCAGCGATCCGCCACCGGAAGTTCCGGCCGCGTGGGGCGGGGCCAGCGCGGCGGGCGGACGCGCGGTGGGCGGGGACGCGCGTGCGCTCCACGGGCAGAGGGGAAAGGGGGCTGAGCCGGCTGGGAGCATGCGCTCGAAACAAAGCGACCCGCGGCGTCCAAGTCCGGAGCGGCGCCAAGAAGGTGGTGGGTGCTCTCGGCTCCGCCCCGCAGAGGCCCCGCCCCGCAGAGGCCCCGCCCGCCTGCGAACATGGCGGGTGTCCGGCCTCTAGCCGGCGGGTCGCGGTCCTGGCGCAGCACGGGGAGATGCCGTGGGCGCGCACGGACCGCCAGGGGCGGCTGGAAATCCCCGACCGATGGTAGGGCGGAGGAGGGGGGGGCGGTCGGTAGGACGGACGAGCCCCGTTGCCCAAGTCTCCGTCACCGCCCTTCCCCAGGCACCGAGAGGAGTGCCCGCCGCCACCGAGGCCCGAGCGGGGAAGCACGTGACACGAAACGAGCCGGAGCGGCCGCGGGCGTGCAAGCCGGCGGTGAGGGCTTCCCACGAGCGGGCGGGGCCTGGCGGCTCGGGCGGAGCTTCCTGGTGGGGCGGGAACGCTTGGCGAGGTCCACCACCCGTGACACCCCCAACCCACCCGGGCCCGGATCAGCCGGGAGAGCTGGGTGTCCCGCGGGGTCGCGGCGCAGCCGGCCGGTTCTTGTCCTTGCCTGAGAAATGGGCCCATGGCCGTGTCCATGACACTGCGGGTCCCTGGGAAGGGCAGCCCTGCGTCGAGCTGGTCCAGCCCTGGTGGGGCACGAGTCCGGCTGCAGGGGCTGTGGAGGCGGCGCCTTCGTGTCCCGCCGCACAGTGGCCGCAATTCACCCTCCAGCGCTCCCCGCTGCAGCCCTCAGCAGAGGTGAGGGGCCGTGGGCAGGCAGGGATGCAGTGTGCAGAGCTGTACGGGAGGATCAAGTGGACAGTGTCTCTGGGCCCCTAGGCCCTCTCTAGGCAGTCCCTCAGGGCCGTGGACCCCTCAGCATGTCGAGGCAGCAGTATGGACATGGGCTGTGGGACAGAAGCTGTGCCCCAACCTGCTGCTGGACCTGAGCCCCAGGCTGGCCATGCCTAAGGACACCACGCCAGCCAAGACATGCAGAGCACAGGCTGCCTGAACGTGGCTGTGGCCCAGGGTCTGCTCACCTGCCCGCAACCTCAGGCCACAGGTTTCCCTGGAGGACGGGCTGTCCAAGCAGGAGGCTAGCTGCTGCAGGACCTTAACAAATGCTAGAACGCACACCTGACCATGAGGACCACAGCTCCTTCCCACACCCATCTGTCTCTCTCACACACACACACACACACACACACACACATACCCTTCCTTCCCTCACACCAGTGCAGACAAGCAAGGGGAAAGCTCGGGTTGTCCACATGGAGGGAAGGGCCCTTACACTGCTCAGTGAGTGGGAGGGAGGCCAGGACAGCCCCCAGAGCCCTGGTACAGCCACCTGCTGCTGTGTAAAATATTTATTCATTCTCCAAAAAGGCTCAGACCGCAAATCGTGGGGGAGAGGCCGGGGCAGGGTCTCCTCTGGGGCCACAGCTGGGGACCTCCACTGCCTGGCCAGGCAGTCCTACCTCCCCAGGCCTGGGAGGGGGTGGCCAGGGCTGGTGTAAGGCTTGGCCTGGACTCAGTGGGTTACTGGGGACACCTGCCCCCACAGAGGAGAAGCAGTCTTGAGATGTACATTCACAGAGAGCAGACATGCAGGCTCGCCTGGTGGCCAGCCCACATACACCTGTGCCCTGGCCTGTGCAGCCCTGGGGAGCCCATCAGGGTGGTGGAGGGATGTGGGCGCCCAGCAGGTCGTAGGCGAAGATGTTCCAGAAGATGGCAAAGAGCAGGAAAGTGCCATAGGCGAGCAGCACCACCCACCAGCCACACTGGTCCCGCAGGCGTTCCTCATAGCTGCGCAGGATGGTCAGACCCATGCTGACCCCTACCACTGCACCTGCCAGGTGTGCCATGAAGCTGGGCTGGGGGCCTGAGGCAGGCAGTGGTGGGGAAAAGCGGAGCCACACGGCCCGGCCCACCTCGGAACTCACTGCAGAGAAAGGTGGCAGGTGGGGGGCGCCCTGGCCGTAGGCTGAGGCCCCCCAGCCCCCTGACCCCTACTTACTGCACACCAAGGCCAGCACCATCCTCAGCAGCTTGTAGGGACACCTCATCCCAGCCCAGTTCTGATGGGGCGTGAGACAGAGGCTGTGAGGCAGGCCTTGCGGGCCCCTCCCCACACCCGCCCCGCAGTCTGCCCTGTTACCATGACGACGTTGGCCAGGTGTGCCGAGCACAGGGCGTAGACCCCACCAGAGCCCCCCACCACAGGGGCCCGCATGTCGGTAATGGAGACAGTCAGGGAGCCTGTGTGAGCAAAGGGAGAGCCGTGAGGGTGAGGCTCACCGGGAAGAAGGCCAGGGGGCCCGTGCCTGCCTCACCTGCCAGCACACCGGCCAGGTAGAGCAGGCTGATGCGGAGCAGACCGTGCACCATCTCCAAGGGCACCCCGATCATGAGCTGCAGGAGCGCGTTGAACCCCAGTTGCTCCAGGCTGGCCGTGTGGGTGCAAACAGACGGGAGGTCAGCAGTCAGGCTGCCAGCCCGACGGGACGGATGCCAGAGGGGGGCCCTCACTCACCCGACGTGCATGAACATGTAGGTGAGGAAGCGCCAGGCTCGAGCACGGTGGCCGGGGTGGTACACGAGTGGGCTCTTCATGTACTCGGGGTGGTAGGTCTGCAGCACCCACTTGTTGAGGCGAGCTCCGTAGCACAGGAACACAATGATCTGGGAGGGAGAGGATTAGGGCCAGGCAGGGCCGGGCTTGTGGGTGGCCGCTGGGTGGCAGGCAGGTGGGCACACCTGGGCAAGGGTGACCGAGGCCATGAACACGGGGGGTGGGCAGCTGCGGTGCCGGTAGAAGTACCAGTGGCGGTCCACCTCTCGGGGCAGGATCTCGTAGGCCACGTAGCGCACAAACCGCTTGTAGACACCCAGGCCTGGCTCATCCAGCAGCCCGTCCCGAGGCAGTGCCCTCTGTCCATTGGCGATCGCCCGCTTAAAGCTGCTTGAGCGCTTACTGCTGATCTGGAGGGGGGTGGCCCTAAGCATGGGCCACCATACTCCCCGCCCCCCCAGAGCCACCCTGCCCCTTGGCCTGCCCAGCTCCTGGTCCAGTCGGAGTCCCTGCCCCAAGTCCACACCCCTTCCTGGTGGGAAGGGCAGGGAGTGGGGGCTGCCTGCCCACCCCACTCGGACCAGGCACTGTGCCTGCCAAGGCCTAGGCCCCTACCCCGCTATCCACCCATTATGGCACTGACCAGGTCCACCAGCTCCTGGTAGCAGACCTGGCCCCGTTCGTTGCTCTGGGCCAAGGCCACCAGCATGTCCAGCTTGGCCGGGTCCAGGGGCAGCTCATGGCTGTGCACCAGGCCGGTGAAGGTGTCCGCACCGATGAAACCTGTGTGCTCGGGGTCCAGCTGCTGGGGTGGGGGGGCCATCGGCCAAGGCTTGAGGGTAGGTCAGGCCTCCCAGGCCACAGGGCTGGGCCAGGCCAGCTGTGAGAGGCAGGCTCCAAGCACCCCAGGGCCAGACCTCTGGACCGGCACAGTCCCAGGAGCCACCAAGGGACCAGTGCCTGGGTCCCAGGCCTCCAGCTCCTCCAGCAATTAGGGACCTCCCCACCTCATTTCTGCCCTGCCCATCCTCCTAGAAGGGTAGGGACGAGGTCTGAGGACGATCTCCCTCCCTCCTATACCTCCCCAGGACCCCTGATCTGGCTCACCCTCTTCTGGGGTGTCAGGCAGGGGGCCAAGGTCGCGGGAGAGGGGGCCCGAGAGTAGGCGCGGAGCGGGGACTGGACCGCAGCTCTCTGGGAGCTCTGTCGCCTCTGCCCAGCCCAGCGGCGGGAGGGCTGCGGCGGGGGCGGTGCCGGCGCCCCCCACCCACCCCACGCACCTGCTCCTGGATAAGCTGCAGCAGCGAGCTCCTGTCCATAGAGCCAAGCGGGGCCGGGGGCCGGGGTCGGCGGCCGCGGCCGGAAGGGGCTGCTCTGCGGACGACTCCGCTCCGCCCCGGCCCGCCTGCTCCGCCCGCTCCGCTCCGCGCCGCGTCACGGAGCCAGAGCCGCCCGCCCGCGCGCGCGCTGCCGCCGCCGGCCCCTCCACGCGCGGCCGGGACACGCGCGCGCCCTGCTTGCGGACGCGCCCCGAGAAGGAACGGCCCCGACCGGAGCTCGGGTCTTGCCGCCCCGCTCACCGCCTTCCCGTTCTGTGCCGGGGCTGCTCATCAAGCGGGCACAGCGGCCGGGAAACTGAGTCACAGGGCAGCACCCAGATGCCTCCCTCGCGCGCCCCTCTGCTTGGAGCTTCAGCGCTGAAGCCCCCTCCTGGCTGCCCAGGACGCCTTCCTCAGGCCAGGGAACCCTGCCAGGCACGCACCGCAGTCCCACCGTGAGCCCCACCACCTGCACAAGGGCGACTAGTGGGGACAGGTGGGGAAGGCTTGGTGCAGCTGTCTCCACTCGGTCCACGGACACCAACCCACTGCACCCACCTGGGACCAGAGACCCCTGACCACTCCTGTGGCTCAGTGCTGGACAGGGGGACCTCCAGCTCCGCGAGTTCATGGGTAGCCCAGGCAGACCCACCGACGTCAGTGTGGGGCTGCAGCTGGGCTAGGAAAGGGTCCCTACTTCCTGGGGAGGGCAAGAAGAGCTCTCCATAGGAGGCGACAGAGACCACCGGGACGTGCCGTCAGAGCAACCCCTCATGGGCCCCTCACAATCCTGATGCCACAGTCCACACTCCTGGCAGCCAGCCCCACCCGAAGGCAGGTGAGAACCACAGCCATAGTACGAGGGCCAGTGGGGCTGGGAGGCTGGTGGAAGAACTTCAGGGTCAAGCCAGACCTGTGTCAGGCCACGGCATCTCTGGGGAGCATCACCTCCTACAAGTAGCACCTTGGGGCTTGGGGGAGGCTGCCTTGCAGAGAGGGCCCGATGCCAGGAAGGAGGGCATGCCCAGCCACACTGCAGGCTCTCTGCTCCAGGCCCCAGAACACATACCAAGTAGATGACCCGGCCCCACACTGGGTCTTCTCCTCAGCCCAACAAAGGTTCTCAGTTCCCAACCCTGTAGGGTGGGGCTCTCTGGCTGTCCCCCACCCAGGGCAGGGGGCTAAGGCATCTGGCCAGGGTGTGAAGAAAAACGGCAATTTCCCAGGCCGGTCCAACCCTGCACACCAGAAGCAGAGTGTCTGGGCACACCCCAGTCCCATCCCAGAGTCCTAGACCCTCGGCACACCCCAGCCAGACTGCTGAGCTCACGGCAGGTGGGAGCAGCCATCAGGAAGGTCTCGCTTCTCAGAATCCCGCAGGCCAGCTCAGGCCTGGATGGATGCAGAGGCTCCCAGACCACAGCTGGGCCCTGAGGGAGACCTCAGAATGGGGACCCAGGCCTGGAGAAGGGTGTGGGGCTCAGGAGTGAGGTTTCCAGCCCATGCTGAGACAAAGGACGTGTTGTGGTAGATTCGAGAAAAGTCGCCTTCAGAAAGCAGGATCCCAGGTGCAAAAGACACAAGTGAAGTTTAATCACGGGACCCTGCTTCGTGTCTTCCAGGAGGAGTGAGGGAGGCCCTGAGATGCTCAACCACGTTGTCCCCCGCCCCCACCTTTGGCCCAGAGTTCTGTCTTCTGACCCCCTTCACGCCCCCTGGCGGCTGTGCAGAAAGGAGCGGAGCCCTGAGAACACATGGGTCTGGGGTTCCTGCTTCCTCCCCCAGGACGCCCTGTCCCTCCAACATGTGATACCCCAACCGGGTGATGCCTGGCATCTGCAGCTGGGTAGGGACACAGGCTGCCAGGACTGGGGGGGCTGTCCTTGGGGCTCAGGCAGGCCAGTGGGCAGTGTCCCCAGAAGCCCAGGTGACACAGAAGGAAGACCCCGCGAGCAGGTGGCCCCCACACCAGTACCCTGGTGGCCTCACCGGCTCTTCACCAGGGCCCTGTAGAGTGAGAAGCTGAGGACAGCAGTGACAGCAGCCCCAATGGCCCCCAGTGTCACCCGCAGCCAGAAGGAGGTGGTGTGCAGCTCCCCGTGGGCCAGGTGTCTGTAGGAGAGAGAGGCCGGCTGGAGGCGCCCCAGGGGTGCTGCCCAGATGCCCGCTGTCAGAGCCCCCACCCCACCTCCTGGGGCTGCTCTCTGTCCGCGTGGGCACAGCCAAACGCCCCAAGCACAGGGCCCACCCTGCACCCAAGTGACTCTGGCCTCGATGCTACAGCGGCCCTGCCCTCCGGGGCCACAGGGACCACTGGTTCCCTGGGACGGCGCCCGGCCTCCCACCACAGGGCCGCGTGCGGGTACACACGGGAAAGCAGCCATGGTGGCGAGCCGGGTGAACACAGCAGTGCTGGGCTTGGCTGGACCCACACATGAGAACAGGGCAGGGGCGGGCAGCCGGTGTCTGCGGCAGAACTCCGCAGGCGACAGGCCGGGTGGCGAGATGCCTTCGGGCAGGTCTGCCTTAGAGGAGACAAAGAGGCAGGGGGTCTGCCCATCCATGTAGTGGCGCTGCAGAAAGAGAGGCTGCGTGAGGGGACCGTCCCGGGCGGCCAAGGCGTGGGGACTGCCCCAGAGGAACGCGCCAGAGGGAGCTTGCCTTGTAGACATTGGCGCATAGCGCAAAGGACCCAGGGTCGCTGCCGTCGAACACCAAGCAGGCCACGTCACAGGTGGCATCAGGCGCAGTGGCCAGCAGGCTGTCCGCACTCACCTCGCACAGCTAGACAAAGGCTGGGCTCAGGGAGGGGTGCAGGGCCAGCCCCGTGGGTCACAGTGACACAGCACACCCCAGCGCGGACCCAGGGTCTGTCCCGAGGACCCCAGCACTCACTATCAGGTACTTCTCCTGCCCGTTGACCTGCACCGTGTTGATGGCATAGATGGCTCGTCCCTCCGCGGGCTCCCTGGTGTCCTGGTGTGGAGAAGGGAGGCGAATGAAGCTTGCTGGCCCAGACGCTGCCCAGAGCCCCCACCGGCCCCCTGCAGATGCTCACCCCCAGGCTGCGGCCGAGAAAGGCCTGCAGGAATGCGGACTTGCCCACTCCGCGGGCCCCCACCACCTTGCACAAGAGAACGTTCCTCTGCGTCTGCCCCTTCTCCTGGTCCAGCCTCTTCTCACGAGTGACTGCGGATGGACAACCAGGGGCAGTGTGACCAAGGCGGGTACCAGGAGGGGGCGCTGGGCTTGGGGGGAGGGCGGGCACCCACCTGAGATGGCGTGGGCCTGCGAGTCCTGCTCGCAGAGCGTGGGGTAGCCCAAGTAGCCAAGGTGCTCGAGACAGCGCCGGACATCCACGTAGGTCACCAGGCTGAGGGCGGGAGGGGCGGGCAGCGCAGGGTCAGGGCCGAGCGGCCGGCATGGGCAGTGTTTCCGTGGGTGAGGGCTGAACTCACGTCCACTGGCAGAGGTACCCATGCAAAGACAGCCGGCCCGCCTCAGTGCAGACCTCGAGAGGCAGCTGGGGGCCCCACGGGGCAGCGGGGAACACGCTGAAGAAGCCGTCCAGCTCTGCAGGCGAGAGGCAGCCATCGCGGTCCTGCGGGCAGAGGGGCTGCAGTGACACGGGCCCGGAGGCGGGCGGGATCGCGGCGGTGCAGGGCAGAGCTCACGACACCCTTACCCGGTCGTGCCTCTCAAACACCCTCTGCACGAACTGGTACCCGAAGTGATTGAGCTCGGTGCTGCAGCCGGGGGGCACGTGGAGCCTGCGGGGAGGCGGGGGAGTCCGGTTCCCGGGTCCTGGGGGAGCCCTTTGCCCACCACGCTCCCCGTGACTCCTGTGTCTCCGCACAGGGAGGCTCCTGCACCAGCCCTCAGCCGAACACCGCGGCAGGAAGGCAGCCAGGATGCCGTCGGGGCAGGGGCCCTTCGCTTTGTCCCATCCCAACTCCACAGCCAGGGAGCCCCGCCCCCACTCACGGCGGGACAAGGTAGCCCGGGGTCAGCGCCAGCGTGTCCCCATAGCCAAAGCGTCGTAGGATGGTCCACGTGGTCTCGTGACGGCCCCGCTGGATGAACAGCGTGTTCAAGAACAGAAAGCCTGTCCCAGAGGAGACAGACGACAGGTAGCGCTGAGCCCAGGCAGGCCCCTGCGGCTCCCAGGGCACGGCAGGCGTCCAGACTCACCGTCCAGGGTCAGCCGGTCATCCCGCACGCCTCCGGCCACGTTCTTGCACACCACTGTCTTCACGTCCTCCAGGGCCTGAGGGGCCAGCGGGTGCCCAAAGCAGGATTTCTGCCCCCGAGGGAAGTCACCGTCAGCTAGCCAGTTTCCCCAGCGAGTGCTTGGCTGTGCCCTCCAGGGACGGGCAGCACCAGCAGAGGGGGCGCCGCACCTGGAAGGCGTTGAGCTCCTCGTCACTGAGCGCCTGGTCCAGATCCTGGTCCGAGAGTCTGAAGATACGCGTGAGGGCTCGGACACACGCGGGCCTCAGCTGCAGAGACAGCCGGCTCAGGGCGTGTCCTGCGCCACCGCTCCCACCAGCCTGGCCGCCTCCCCAGAGCCTGCTGCCCACCTGCTTGGCCTCGGGGTCGTAGAGCGGGGCTGTGGGGTGCAGCACAGCCTTCTGCGCGTAGTAGAACAGCTCCGAGATGTTCCTCAGGTTCTTGGCAGAGCACTGGTGGCCGCGGGGACAGACGCAGAGACGTGACCAATACCACCAAACACAAAGGGGCCCCCCGACAAGAGGCAGGCACGGGCTGTCTCCCAGGAGACCTGGGGTGTCCAGAGGCCAGCAGCAGAGGCCAGAGCACCTGGGCACGCACTCTACCCGCCCGCTCACCTGCACGCATGTCTCGATCTCAGGGAACTGGTTCATGACGGGCAGCACAGCCCCCATCGAGCTCCCCGGCCGCAGGTCCGACTTGTTGCCCACCAGGATGATGGGGACCCTGCAGGGAGAGGCCAGCGGTCACCGCGGATGGGGGAACCAGTGGCTCCCACCCACCTGGGCCCTGCCCGTTACCTGGAGCCCTTATCAGTCTCCCCATTCACCAGTGGGATCCACTTGGTTCGGATCTGAAAAGCAAGACCTAGCCGTGAGCACAGGCAATCCCCTGTCTGGACTGGGGGAGGTCAAGGCCCGCTGAGGAACAAAGTTCTGGACACCGGGAACGTGGCCACTTGGAGAGAACAGTCGGCAGATGGACCTCACTTGATCCTAACAGTCCCCAAACACCCCCAAGGAATCTGGAATCAGCAGCCCGAGGCAGCCCCTGCCACAGTCCTGGTAACCACCCACATGCTCTGTGGGGAGGCGGGGCCGCAGGAGCTCCAGCCCACAGGCTCCCAGCGCCCAGGCCCTGGGTCAGCTGAGTGTCCGCCTGCAGCTTATTCAGAGGACAACCGGAGCTGGGTGCCAGAGGCAAGGACCTGCGGCGCAGAAGGTGCTCCCACCCTCACCTTCTCAATGGTGGCCTCCTCAGACACGTCGTACACCATACACACCACGTCTGCCTGTGGGAAAGGGGGTGAGGCACAGCGTGAGCACGGGCCTCCGGCTCCACGCCGCCTTGCTGGGGCCAGACGCCTCGGAACCCCACCCCTCCTCAGCACCCCGCCACAGCCAGGGAGCCCCAGACACCGTCAGCTGCTCCTCCTGACAAGTCCTCCCGCCCCCTCCACCGGAGCCACCAGGTCTGCCAGGTCTCCCGCAAGGCTCAGGACTCCAGCCTTGCAGCAGCCCTGCACTCCCGTGTCATTCCAGGGCCAAGGGAGGATTGACAAGAAGGCTGCTCCCGGGTAGCTGGGGCCTTCGCCCTAGCCCAGTGATACCCCGGGACGCAGCAGAGGCTCCCCTCAGGCGCTTGGCGCGGGCACAGGTGCTCCTGATAACAGGTGGGCAGCGGTGACTTGAAGCCTGGCTCAGGGCACCTGCTGTGGTTCAGAAGCTCAGAGCAGTGCCCTGGGCTACGGGATGGTGGCACAGGCAGTCAGGGCACAGGCTGGGTAAGGGGTCACTTCTCCCCAGAGCCAGCCGGCTGGCCAGCCATGCAATAGCACGGTCCCTCTTCTCTCCAGCGTCCGGCAGGGCAAGCCCAGGGAACCGGACAAGTGGCAGGATTATCGAGGCCTCGGGCCCCTGAGCTCCTCCGCCTAATCCCTGGCAGGCAGCAGCGGGGGCGCAGCCCTCGGGACACAGCGCACCTTGTGAATCTCGTCCCGGAGCTCCTCTGGCGTCTGCTCGGCTTCTGCGGGGAGGGAGAGAGACACCGGGGCTGCGGAGCCCGCCGGGAGCCCGCCCCCACCCCGCCCCCGGGGCACAGCGCGGCCGGCCGGCTCCACCTGAGTAGTCCACGATGTGCGTGGGCACCCTCTCCGGGGTGACGTCTGCGGGGATGGTGATCTCCTCGGCGCGGGGAGGGACCTGCAGGGGACGCGGCGTGAGGGCGGCCCGAGGCCCGGGACCCGCACCGAGGGCTGCGGCCGCGCGCGCCTCTCACCTCCGCGGGGAACTCCTCGCCCACGAGCGACAGGATCAGCGACGTCTTTCCCACCTGGGCTGCGCGGGGCGGCGCGGTCAGCGCATCGGCCAAGGTCGCCGCGCCCCCTCCCCACTCCGGCCCCCGCCCCGCCCCCGAGACCCCTGCCCGCCTCCCCAGCCCGGCGCCTACCCTCGCCCAGGAGCAAGATGCGCACGTCCCGCTTCATTGCGGCTGCACGGGCCCCGACCTCGACCCCGTCCCCGGCCCCGACCCCGGGTCCCGAACCCGGTCCCGACCCCGGTCCCGACCCCGACCAGCGTTCCCCCTCCCACCGCACTTCCGGCCCCCGCCCGCACTTCCGGCCCCCCGCCCGCCGAGCCGCACGAACGAACCGAGCGGACCAGAGCGTCCCGCCCGTGCGGCAGCGCCACCGCGCGAACACACTGGGTATTGCAGGCCCGCCCCGGGACCGCCCCCCCACCCCGCCGCCTTGCACAGGGAGCAGGAGGTCGGAGCCTTTGGTGGAGGCCGGGCTGGGGCCAGGGCAGCGGGAGCCTGGAGTGACCAGCTGACCATAAGCCAGAATGCAACACCCACGTTTATTTAAAGTTGACAAGGTAGAGACATAGGAGAGCCCGCAGGTGAAGAGCCCAGCAAGCACCTTCCGTAAGTTCAGGGTCTCGATGACTGACAATCCCAGGCCCTCTGGTGTGGACAGACCCAGGCCTTCTTGGCTCAGCAGGAAGCCCTTGGACGTCCCTGCTTCTCAGTCAGGCAGAGGCCCTGAGCTCAAGGACTGCTCGGAGGCCCGGTGGCCCGTGACTTCCCACACCAAGATGTCACCGTGGGCCACTGAGAAGAGCAGCTGGGCGGGCAGGGCAGACCTGCACAGCTGCACAACGTCGTCATGGCCGGCCAAGTCCCGAGCAGCCCCCGAATGACAGTCCACCAGCCTCAGCACTCGCTCTGGGGGAACACGGCATGGGGCTGGGGCTGGGCAGGCGGAGGGCTGCGCCCACCACACCCCGTGACTGTGTAGCTCCCGGGGCCCAGGGTCCCCGCCCTGTCCTAGTGCTGGGGCCTCTGGAAGAAAATGTGCTCAAAGCCCTGTGTCCTCCACACCCTAGGGACCGCTGCAGCTGGGACCAGGGGCACCAAACCTAATGGGGAGCCCATCGGCTTCCAAGGCCCCAAGCTAGGCCAGTGAGTCCCTCTGCTGAGGCCCTGGGTCTAGGTCCCACAGTCAGCACCTCACACCCCTCATCTCCTGACCCTACAGTGCGCCTGGGCGTGTGTCCTCGCCCCAGTACAGGAATGAGGAACTTGGGGCACTGAGGTGAGACTGGTCTCAGGTGGGGCACGGGCGAGCCCCTCGGCTCCCCTCCGTCCCACTGCACCAGGACTCACCAGCAAAGCCAACGGCCACGAGGTGGGCCCTGGGGGACAGGCTCAGGGACATGGCAAAGAACGGCAGCGGGATCCTCTCCACCACCTGTGGACAGTGAGTGTGAGCCTCCCTTCCCCAGCTCTGGGGCCCTCAGGCTCCCAGGACCACACGGGGCTGGGGGTACACGTGCCTGCTTCTGGTGAAGGTTGTAGAAGACTAGCTCTGGATGCATGCTGAGGCCCGCGCACACCAGCAGCGCCCCGTCCCAGGGGCAGAAGGCCACGAGACAGGGCGGAGGATGGCTGGGAGCCTGGGGAGGAGCACACACACTGCAGTCAGATGGGCGGGCACCCCCCGCACCCCTTGCCCCCAGGACCCTTACCTCCGTGAGGGTGGGCGATGGGGAGCTGAGCCAGTCCACGAGTTCACAGCAGCCCCGCGGCCAGTCGGCGGCCCAGATGCTGATGCGCTGGTCTGAGCTGGCAGCCAGCCACAGGTCGGCCCCCTTTGCCCCGAAGCCTCCATACTGGGTTTGGGGAAGGGCTGGTGGGTGCCTCCCGCCCTGCCCTACCCGATCTCCCTCCCCTGCCAACATCCCCCAGGCCAGGCCCTGCCGGCTCATGAGGCTGCTTCACCTCTTTGCTCGTGCTCTGGATGGTGGAAATGAGAGCGCCCTGGTGGTCACTCAGAACGCGGAGGGTCATCCCTGTGCGGGGGCGGCTCACAGCCACAAGCCCATCCTTGTCTCCAGAGAGGATGGTCTGACCTGGGCCAGACAGGGCCACAACGTTACCCTGCGAGCCCCTGGCCCCCAGCCCAGACGGGTGAGCACACGGAGGCCCCGTGGGCCCCACTGCTCACCATCGGCGGAGTAGGCCAGGGCCGTCAGCGCAGCCCGGTGGGGGTGCATCTTGAGCTCCATGGCAATGCGGGTGACGCTGAAGACACGCAGGGTGCCGTCACTGTAGCCAGCCGCCACCTGCTGCTGCTCTGGGCGTCCGCGGGAGCGGGGTCTCCAAGCCAGACAGAGGCAGCTCTGGGGGCCCACAGGAGGAAGACACGGGCACTCCCCTGGGCATGGGGAACGCGGGCCCAGCCCCAAGGCTGGGATAGACACTGAGGGAGGACACGGAGACCTGGCAGGGCTAGGAGGGGGTCTGGCTCGGCCCTCGGGGCTCCTAGTACCTGGTTCAGCACCTGGAACTGGATCAGGAGCTCCATACTGGCCAGGGACCACACCCTCACACTCCCGTCATCACTGCACGTGGCCCAGTGGGATGCGCTGGGGCTGAAGACCACCTCGTTCACCTGTAAGGAGCCAGCCAGCCGGCCGCGCTGAGGCTGTGGGGCCCTCAGGCACAGGGGAGACACGGCAGCCCCAGGTGTGTTTTGTTTTTTAAAGATTCTATTTTTTCACCTAACTCTACCCCCAACGTGGGGCTCAAACTCACAGCCACAAGATCAAGACTCGAACGCTTGTCGGACCGAGCCCGCCGGATGCCCCAGGTGGTCTTTCTGACGAGGGCACCATCTCCTGCACAAGCCTGCCTGGCCCCAACCACCTCCACGTGGCATCAAGAACCTGTCCTGGCCTCCGTCCCAAGTATCCCCACACGAGACCTGGGTGGGACGGAACCCGATGGCTCACTTGCCAAGACAGCACAGAAGGGACCATTCTGGTTGACCCTAAAAAATGGTGATGTGACGATGGGTGAGGACGTGTCCCCAGAGAGCTGCACACAGAAGGTGGAGGAAGACAGCCCAGACAGGAGCACAGGAAACAGGAGACACAGAAGCCACGTGCCCACAAAGGACAAGAGCATGGTCTAGACTCAGACGTGAATTTCAAGGATAAATGCGAACTCCTAATACGTCATGTGGAAAAAAAGTAACCAGGGGCGCCTGGATGGCTCAGTGGGTTAAAACCTCCGTCTTTGGCTCAGATCATGATCCCAGAGTCCTGGGATCAAGCCCCACATCAGGCTCTCTGCTCAGCAGGGAGCCTGCTTCCACCCCACCCCCCGCCTCTCTGCCTACTTGTGATCTCTGTCTGTCAAATAAATACATAAAAAAATAAGTAAAAAGTAACCAAGCTGTCTGGCTGAGCAGCGGCAGGCCCCTCTGGCACTTGGACCACGACCCCTACATCCATTTCCCTCAGGAGGGGCCCCCAGACTCTGAGAAGGAACAGCCGAGTCTGGTTCTGGGTGAAGCCGCAGAGGGGACCCTGGGACACCTTGTCCCTCCACATGAGAGGGACGTCACCAGTGACCACCAGCCCCGGTCAAGGCAGTAGGACCCAAGGGCACGTGTACCAGCAGGTGAACGGACACGGAGACGCATCTGGCACTGACGCACGCTGTGCTACAGACAACCTGGAGGGCCCCGTGCTCGCGGAGAGAGGGACAGACGGACAGGAATGCCCAGAACTGCTGAATCCACAGCAACAGAGTCGGCCAGGGAGTCCCAGGGGCTGGGCAGGGGGATTGGGGAGGGGCGGGGGGGGCAGGCTGTTTAAAGGGTAAGGGGCTTCCTTTTGGGGAGGGGAAATGCCCCAAAATGGGATTGTGGCGACGCGTCGTGCAATTCTGTGAAGATAACAAAACCACAGACCCCCCAGCAGATAAGGGCTACAGTGTGTACCTTGTACCCGAACACAGAGCTGCCACCAAAAATCCACAAGCAGCACACGCCACTCCCCCATCCAAGTTCCTCTGATGACAACCATTATATCAGAACAAACGAACAGAGATTAAAAAAAAGGAAAAGGATTCAGGAACCAACTCGAAGAACCTGCCCCTGGCCAAAGACGGGGCTTGAAGGGCATCATGAGAAGCCGTGACCGCGAGGAAGCCGGACCCACATTCCCACCCAGCAGTGCGCACAGAGCCTCGCAAACTTGCAGATCCCTGCCGGCGGCCGAGGAACCAAGCCTGCACTCGGGAGACCCGGCCCGGCAGAGAGAGACTCGCCCTCAGCGCCACCTGGAAGAAACCAAGCTCGCGAGGCCGTCTCTCCTGGTCAGGATCCAAGCCGCACCCCAGCAAGCCCCACCGAGCAGGGAGCCATTCTACGAGAACAGCGCCGACGGGCAAGCAGCCCTGGACCAGACCCTGGCCTGGCCTCCAGCCCTCTCGGACCCCAGGAACGTAAGGGCCTAGAGGCAGGTCCAGCTGAGCTGGTGGGAGGTTCCACGACAGAGAAGCTCGTTTTTCCAACAAATAAATTATGAGAAAAAAAGGACAAACTATGAAGGACAGAGAAGGCCAAAAGGCCCGGGTGGGGACGCATGTGAGGCCCGTACGGACGGGGTTAGCACACAGTTCCAGGCTGTCGTCATCTGGGGACTGCCTGGGCCACTTACACAAACCCGCCGGACTGCTGGTCTTGGCCCTGGAGCAAGCCGGGGAAGGGAGGAGCAGAGCAGAGCCCGTGTGGCATACCGCCCTGCCTCTGTCCAGGGTGGAAATGCCCTCACCTTGCTCCTATGGCCACTGATGAGGCGGGTGCTGGTGCCCTCGGCCCAGCTGACATACCAGAGCGTGCCTGCCGTGGTGCCCACCACGCCCATGTCCATGCTGTCGTGGAAGACCGCACTCACGACGGCCCCATCCAAGGTCAGCTCACGCTCCATGAACACGGAGCTAGACCTGGGGTGGGGGGTGGGGGCGGGGGGTTGAAAGGGCGGTGGGAGTCACGGCCCAGGGACCTGGGACTCTGGGGATGTGTCCTGATCTTCGGGCTGCAGGACACTGGCCTCCCCCTCCCCCAGCCCCGAGGCCCACCGGCAGCTCACCTGGCGCGCGAGCCCTCACACCGCAGCTCTGCCACGGCCCCCACCGCCCAGAGGCGCAGCCGCCTGGCGTTGCTGCCACTGACCAGCCGTGCACCCGAACACAGCAGCACTCCTGGGAGGCAGGAGGTGGCATGAGCCCCTGCCCCAGGTGACCAGAGCTCCAGACGAGGTGTCCAGGGAGGGGCCGTGGGGACGCTGTTGGACACCCACCGATTTCACCGTCGTCGGCTTCCCAGGCCAGGAAGCAGCGGCTGGCACTTGTGTCCCAGACACAGACCTGGCCGGCGTTGGAGCCGCAGTACAGCAGAGGTACAGGCCCGTAGCAGAGTGAAGTCAGCTCACCCGCCCTCACCTCCTCGGGGATGGGCACTCGGTGTCCCTGAAGGGACACGAGGGCAGCGGGGGTCAGCAGTGTCCTGGGGCCCAGCCCAACCCCGTCTAGAACAGCCTCTGAACCCTGGCACCTGGAGGCTGACATCGGTCCCATTCCGCTGTAGGAGCCACAGGCTAATGGCACCTTGGCCCACACAGACCAGCTCGCCGGCATCCCAGGGATTAAAGGCCACACCGTGCACTGGCTCCGGGAGGCGGGTGGAGGACAGGAGCTCATAAGCAGCCGTGCTCCATAGGGCCAGAGTGCGGTCACCATAGTCCCCTGGCAAAGACACACGGTAGCTGCATCAGCTGCCCAGGAGTCCCAGGACAGGCAGCAAAGCCCAGAGACCACTGTCCTCCCAATACCCCAACTGACCCAGTGTGACAAGGAGCTCATCGTCTGGCGAAAATGCCAGAGCCTGCACGGCGGTCCTGTGGTAAGAAAGGAAGTGCCGGCAGGAGCCCCCAGGCACGTCCCAGATGCAGATGTGGCAGCGGGAGGCAGTGCCGCGGCTGCCCGAGGCTGAGGCCAGGACCTGGCGGGCAGGGGGGCAGGCAGTCAACCAGAACGGAGTGGCCACAGTCCCACTGCGGTTCTGGCTGGAGGGAAGGCTGGAAAAGCATCCCTCGTCCTGCCCTGGAGGGGAGAGCCGGCTGCGGTTCTCAAGGACCGGCCCTGGGTGGAGAAGGCGGGATGCGGGGCTGGTACCTGAGCACCGTGGCTGAGGGCCAGGGTGGAGATCTCCTCGGGGTGGCCAAGCCAGTGCTGCTGGGCACCAGAATGCAGGTCCTCCACCACCACCAGGCAGCCACACGTGTAGGCAAAGAAGCCTGTGGGCAGGGAGGGCACCCCTGAGCCAGGCCGCTGGGGCCCGTGCTGCACCATCCCTGCTTGCTTCCACAGCCACGGGGCCTCACGCCGGGAAAGCCACTCGGGGGCCGGAACACAAGAGGCTACCAGGAAAAGGCGTCCCAGCTTGGGCTCCCGAGCCGCCTGTGACAGCAAGTGCTCACAGGCTCTCCCCTGGGCCTGTCCCGGGGCCGACAGAGCTGGGCCCTCCCTGCCACGGCTGGGCTGGGAGCCAGGGTGTGCGGTGGCCCCACCTGTATCCGGCTTCCAGACCACGTTGGCGCGCCCGTTCCCGTTGTAGCCCACGACGACCTTCAGCAGCAGACGCTCCATGCCAGTGTTGGACACAGAAACACTCTGCAAAGACACGGACAGGACGCTAGGGTGCCTGCATGGTGCCCAGCCACCCGACCCCCTCCCCAGCTCAACCTCTCCCCAATCAGGCTGGAGCCTGGGATGGAGCCTTGGGAGGTGCAGGCTCCCAGACGGAGACAAATGGCAGGAACGTAGGTCCCAGAACCCACACGAGAAGCCGGCAGAGCGCGAGAGGGAGGCACCTGGCATCGAGGGAGGCTGGGCAGGGCAGCAAGGCCCAGGGCAGACCTTGGGTAGGGCACGGGCACAGGATGAGGAAATGGGAAGGAGCCGGGGCCGAAAGGGAGGGCTCATCAGGACACCACCCAGGGCCACTGTGGACATCTTCAGGACAGCCAGAGCCCTGGCCAGCCAAGCCAGAGTGTAGGCACAGGGTGGAGGAGTCACTTGCAGGGGACCTGTCACCAAGATCTACATCAAAGCCATGTCACCAAAGCTGTGAGCTTTGGAAGCCACCCCAGGGAGACCCCAGGAAACCGAGTTTCCCTGGGGAAAAAGGACACTCCGGGAAACTACCGGGCCATGCCACCCCCACCTCTGGGCCCGTAGGGCGTCTGCTTGTGAAAGGGCCTGCAATGACCCCCCCGACCCCAACTGACCTTGGCCAGCAGGGGGATCTCATAGAGTGCCAGGAAGTGCCTGTAGCAGTCTGGGCGAGCAGAGGAGTGGGCCTGAGCTTTCCTGACGCTGCGAGCACCTGACCGGGGAAGGAAGAGGCCTCGAAACGTCAAAGCACCCACGACCCCTCAGAGACCCCTCCCTGCACACAGTCACCAGGCACCGCTGGGCAGGACACATGTCTGACCCGCAGCAGACCCGGGGGGGTCAGGCAGGCCACACCCCACAGCTAGCCCGGCCCAGATGGGGCCTCGGACGAGCCTACTTGCCCTGCAGCGAACACAGCTTGTCTCACAGAGTAAACCTCAGCCCGTCTGGCAGCTGGGCCTCCCTCAGGCCCCCTGGAGCCCATGCAAGACCGTGGTCTGTCACGAGTGTCCCCACCCCATCCTGCTGCCCCTCTTCTGCTTACTGGACCAGCTATGGGGGTGGGGACCCATGCTGAGGCCCCAGGGGCCCCCTGGAGACCCCCACACCCCATCTCCAGCCCTGCTGGCCTCCTTCACCAGCATGGGCAGGCACGAGGCCTGACGGAGCCACGCGGGGCTGTGGCTCTCCTCAGAGACTCCTTCTTCATCCGACAAGGAGAAGGCACCTGAGGAGAAGGCGGAAGGGAGCGGTGAGAGGAAGGGGCAGAACTCCACTGCCTCCCCGACCGGAGCCGAGATGCGCTCGACAGTCCCTCCGGGGCTCTCCGCCCTACCGTTGTCACCCTTGAGGGACGCCACACAGACACCCGGCTGCAGGGGGGATGCTGGGAACGGCTCGGGCACCTGCTGCCAGGGGAGCCCGTCGGCCCCACACACCGTGTCCTCCAGCTGCCTTGCGTCCGGGCCTGGACACAAAAGAAGCCAGCCTGGGCCACACACCCCCAGTTCTGCACTAGGAACCCCAGGAAAGGAAGGGGCGCCACGCCACCCACAGAGATGGCAGAGCCGGCCCCAGAGATGACCACAAAGCCTGCCCCTGTGGTGGGGCCACTCACTAGTCTTGCAGGTCGGGGCGGCCGCAGGCGAGTCTCCAGCACTGCAGAGGCAACGAGAGACCGGGTAGGAAGAGGGTAGCAGAAGGCCGGCAGACACAGCTCGAGGGCAGGCACTTGCCTTCCTGAGGGTGACCTCTCTGGGGGACCCAGAATGTCCCAGAGGAAGATGGCATCCCCCACGCTGAGAAGCTGCTGCTGGTCAGGGCTGAAGCCCACGGCGTGTACGGGCTCTGAGTGGCCAATATACACCTGGGGGCAACGGTAGTCACACAGAGAGACCCTGGAAGCACAGCTACGGCGCCACGGTCCCTCAGCACCGGGCGGGAGTACTGCTTCCCGCTGCAGGATGGCGACGTATCCTGCAGGCATGGCTGCGAGGCCCCTGAGCCGCCAGACAGGGGTGGGAGGAGGCGGCTCTCAGGGGCTGCAGGCCCCAGCAGGCACTGGGGAGCAGGGGGGTCTCGTCCGCCCTCCCTCCCACCCACCTACCGGGCACCTGCCTGTGGACCCCACCTGGCAGCTAGGGCAGGACTTCGTCACGTAGTCCCACACCTTGATGGCCCGGTCAGCGGCCATCAGCAAGAAGCGGGCGTCCCTGCTGAGCGCCAGGGAGGGGCAGGCCACAGCATGGACGCCTGGCAGCTGCAAGAAGCGCTCTGGTCGGTGAGGAGAGACCAGAAATCACAGACCCCCCAAAGGGAAGTCTCCCTTTGCGAGAAATGCCACTTCCAAGGAGCAGCAGGTGGCCCAGGGCCACCCTCCTTGTGGCCCTGCAGGCACTAGAGCTGGAGTGTGGAGGGAAGAGGAGATTACACGCTGACCACAGCCCCGGGCTCACCTCCCGGACCACACGGCCCGACGCGGTATCCAGCACCGTGACTGTGTGAGAAGACGTGGACACCAGCAGGTGACTAGGAGGTCCGGGGCCAAAGCAGATGGCCACAGCCGAGTCTAGGAAGCTGCTGGCCGGGTCTAGGGCACTGATATCGATCCGCAGCAGCTGGGGGAGGGCAGCAAGTTGCCCCGGGCCCGGCCTCCAGGCAGAGCGTGGACCCCCAGAGCCCGAGCACAGAAAGGGAGTCGCCTCAGGCACCCGCTCGGCAGTCCTGCCCACCTGCGGCTTACACATTGAGTCCAGGCAGCAAGGGTCAGACCCTCTCGGGGTCAGCGTGACCTCCCACCTGCCCCCTCGACTCCCTCGCTCTCCACCCAGGACCAAGGAGAGGCCCTGTCCCTCTCTACCACCCTCCACCCTGGAGGGACCAGAAGAGCCACATGTCCCCGGCGGGGGACACATGCAGGGTGTGCTGGCCAGGCCAGCAAGGACACACAGAAGACTCCAGCTCGCTCACCTCCTCTAGGCAGCCTGCGTTCATGACAGTCACCACGTGCTTGGAGGGGCCCACGAAGGCCAGCAGGCGGCCATCCCCGCTAACTGCCAGGGCGTTGGGGGTCGGGTGGGCGTCCCGGCACACCACGTTAGCTGCCGGAGCGTGGGGGCACAGGGTCAACTGGGGGGGACCCAGACCTACCCCAAACTGTGGGAACGGACACCAGTGGGCACGAGCCACAGCTGGACCAGCTGGGATTCTTCCTGGACCACGGCCAGCTGCCGAGGGACCACCTGCTGGCCCAAGTTACTACCAAGTGGCCACAAAAGGGAACACACATGCTCGGCTGACCCGACCCCCACCCAGTGCTCAGGCCATTCGCGGCAGGGCTGGCACAGACCCTCACTGACCTTTCATGCTGGGGGGCGCTAAGTTCTAAAACCACGCTAACCCAGGAGCTGCGGGCAATGGGCCAGCCCCGCCCCACGGGGACGGGACAAGGACATGGTCAGGAGGCTGGAAGGGGCAGCGTGGGGGCCTGACCTGCCACACGCAAGACGCGGCATGGGGCGCTGATGCACTGGTACTGGGCCAAGGTGCCCGAGGAGCAAGAGCTGAACAGGAGGCTGCCGTCGGGGCTGGTGGCCAGACCGGTGACGGGTCCTCGGTGACACCTGCACCACACAGGGACAGCCGCTGCCCTGGCCCCAAGCCACACCACCCACACCTCTCCCAGCTGCTCCTGACTTAGCTCCCCGGGGGCGGCAGAGGGCTGGGGCTTCTGTGCACGACCCTTCCCTGCCCGGCCCCGCGGCCCACGTGCCGCCTCCGCTTCCGCCTCGGGGGTCTGTGGGGCCTGAGCCAACGGGCACCCACCTGTGCTCCGCCAGCACCTCAGCAGCCTCCAGGCTGAAGGAGCGGATGGCTCCACTGCTGAAACCGCAGAACAAAGCTGGCCGCGTGGGGTGGAAGGCGACGGTACACGGGGCCTCCTCAGGGGACCTCAAGTCATAAAGCTGAAGGGCGGGGTCCATGAGGCCGGGCAGGGACGGGGCTACATGGGCTTCAAGAGCCTGAGAGCCCATCTCTCCGGGTGGCCCCAGGGGCCCCCAAGGCTCCACGGCTGCCTGCACCCCACCCACTGGCCCTCGGGCCCTCCCTCTGCGATGGCACCCTTCTGGCCGCACCCCACCTGCTGCAAGGTCACCAGGTCCCAGACGCGGACAGTGTGGTCCTGGGACACCGTGGCCAGCTGGCCGCGGCTGCCCTCGGTGGCCAAGGCCAGCACCGGAGCGGTGTGGGAGCGAACCAGCACGCTGTACTCCCGGGACGGGACATCCAGGAAGCCCAGGAGGCCGGAGGACGTGGCGGACAGCACACGCTGACCGTCGGGGCTGATGCACACCGAAGTGACTGGGCCCTCGTGCTCTGCACACAGTGTGACTCAGTGAGCTCCCGAGCCCCCGCCACCACAGAGGCAAACCCACCTGTCTGTGGGCCAGGACAGGCAGGCTCCCCGATGACCACCACTCCTGGCCTCAAGACTCGACCCCCCCCCGAAACCCTGGGCTGAAGTCTAGCCAGGGGATGACCCAGGGACACGGCCCTCCCACGCCAGCTCCGATGCCGGGACGGCTTCGCGGTCCCACCTGCCTCCAGAAGCACAGAGGATAAGTCCAGCGGCCAGAGGCGCAGGTAGCCGTCCTCAGAGCCCACGGCGCATACGGCCTGGGACACGCTGAGGCTGCTGATGGAAATGCCAGGGCCTAGGGGGTGGGCAGGGTCAGCCCACAGCATCGGCGCAGCTTCCCCCACCCAAGTAGCAAAAGACCCCCCTACCCGAGCTGAACATCTGCTTCTGTGAGACGGGGCCGTCAGGGGGCCGTGCGGGCAGGAGCCGGCGTGCGTGCCGCACAGCCATGCGCTGGGGGTCGATCTCCAAGATGTGGCCACTACGACTGCACACGTAGCTGCTCCAAGAAGTGACAGGTGAGGGCTGAAGGGACAAGTGCGAAGGGGACCCAACCAGCCACGGGAGTGAGGGCAGGACTCACAGCATATGGCCATCCTGGGCCTGTCCGAAGGCCAGACCGGTCAACTCCAGCACACGGTGCTCCCCCAAGTCCACAGGGCAGGAACGCAGCTCCCCCCCTCGCAGCCGCCACAGCCGCACACTGCCCTGCCCGCACGATGCCATCCTGCAAGGCAGAAATGTGATGCTATGAGGGGCCCCAACCCAGGGAGCAGCAGGCTCTGGCCCCATCTGGGCCCACGGGCCACCAAGGTCTTATTCCTGCAGTGCAGGGACAGCATTGTCACCTGCTTTCGTCAAAGGAGGCCACGTCAAATGCCTGGATGTCAACCCCGGTGTGTGCCTTTGCCAGAAGGACTGCCTCACCGCCTCGTCCCACCTGGGCTGTGCCCCAGGCCAGCACCACCTGCAAGAGGCCCGTACTGAGTGCCCGCAGCCCACCCCCACCCTGCTCGGCCTCCCCCAGGCCTCAGCTCTCCTTTTCCACGCAAGAGTGCTAGATGGCCAGAATAGTAAGTGTACCCTGGGCTTCTACACTGGAGGCTGGGCCCATCTGTCGGAAGAGAGAAAACCCCGAGCTCCAAGCAGAGACGGGCCTGTCCTGAAACATGGGATGCTTCCAACACACCCGACCTCAGGAAGGCGGACACGCCAAACGCGGCCCGTGGTGAGAGCAGGCAGAGCACCAACTCTGAGCGTGGGCCTGAGAGCACGGGGCACCACACGGGGCACACAGGCCAGGGGGCTCGGCAGGGGAGCTCTGCTTGCTAAGTGCCTGGACTCTGCCTGCAGCCTGGCACGGCCATCCCAGCCCCCCGACCCGGGCCTGTTACCGTCCTCCCGTGGCGGTCCCTGCCGACGCCGCAGAGCAGCGCCCCACTGTCGGAGAAGCTGCGGACAGAACGGAAGCAGTGAGCGTGGCTGGGGCTGGCCCCCCACCCCTCGACGAGGCCCCATGCCCACCTGAGGGAACAGAGGGCATGGGCTGGGCTCTGGAACAGGGACAGGCACTCCCCGGTCTGGAAGTCCCAGAGGCGTAGCATGCTGGGAGGCCTGGCCTGGGCCGAGGCCAGCAGCAAGCCGCTCCCATCCAGAGCCAGGGCAGAAACCTGGAGGAGGCGGCACGTTGAGGGGATGGAACGGCCCTGGGCCCGCAGGCATGAACCTCCCCTGGGATAGGCAGGGGGTGCCCACCTTGTCCGTGTGGCCAAGGAAGCAGCGCTGCTCCCGGGTGTCGAGGCGCAGGACGACGATGGCCGCGTGGCAGGGATATACCACAGCAGCGCCGTCCTTGGTCCACAGGGCCTGTGCACAGGGGCCAGACCCAGACGTCCCAGGCTGCTCAGCCTCCGCCCGCCCCAATCCCAGCACAATCCCCGCGTGTCAGGAGTGTACACACTCATGCAGGATGTCCCCAAACCCTGTCTGTGGTATTAGAAACTCCGGAGTTGAGGTAGAGAAACACCAAGACCCACAGACACTCAGACCGCGTCTAGAAGGACCCGGCAAGCACAGGGCCGCAGACCCAAAACCGGTGCCCACACCAGCCCCGCACACCAGACAAGCATCAGAGCCTCACAGGATACATGCGAGCTCTCAGGTCTAGGGACGCTCTTGCACCTGGGCCCGTGTCACACGGCCTGCGCTCGGGACAGAAGGAACGGACACTGGGATGGGACACCCACGCTTCCGCCGAGCGAACGCAGAGCCGTGTGCAGACACAGGGCCGGGAATCCGCGGGGTGTGGGGAGGGACTCCACACCCTGAGGACGCTTAGACGTCCACGTAACCACACTGGGGAAACACAAGCTTTTCCCACTGCCCCCTCTGTGTGACTGACACTCATGCGGCCCAGCAAGAGCACAGGACCCCTCACCCATTTGGTGGTGTGGCCCCCAAAGCCGATGACTCCCTTGAGCCTCAGGACGGGATCCGGGAGAAGGCTCTGAAACAGGCAAACTTGCACTGAGACCCCAGGAGGTGAGGCTCCTGCCCACTAGGGCCCCACCAGCCCATGCTGGCTCCTCCCTCCTGAGAAGCAACATAGCTGCACCGGGGCAGGAAGCCAGGACCTGGCCTCAGTGCCAGACCCTTTGGGGAGCCCAGCTCCGGCCCCTGCCTGCAGCCCAAGGCCTCCACGGATCACCTGGTGCCTCCGGACCCTTTGCGGGAAGAGACTCTCGTCCAAAGCCACCTCCTGCCCGTGCTGCTTTCCATGGGAAGGCTGGATAACGACAGGTTTCAGAGACCCAGCAGACCTTCCCCACACCTCATCTAGGCCTCACCCACGTTGGTGAAACGGCTTACCCCTCACCTTCCCCGGGGTAGGCACTGACCTCGTGCACAGCCACACCCTCCGGGGCCACGGGCACCACGGTCCGCTCAGGAGCGGGCATGTGAACACCCTCCGGCCTGGCTGAGGGCTCTTGGCTACGGTCACTGGGGCCATTCACACTGGGGAGCTCTGAGCGCTCACAGAACACGCTGACTTTTGGAAGGGGCCTGGGCTCCGAGGGGGCCTGACAAGACAGCAGGGGCACAAGGGCCTGTCAGCACCCTGAGGCTGCCACCCCCCAGCCCCGCCCCCAAGGACACAGGAGCACTCACGGCTACGGGGCCAAACGCCTGCACCACAGAGGGCACGCGGTCCTGGAGGCGATTGCTGAAAGCCACTGGGTGAGAGAGAACCTGCGGCGCGCGCCCCAGGAAGTCTGGAATACAGCCAGAGGCCACAGGAGCCGCTCAGCAGAGGGTACAAAGGCCTGGGGAAAGCACGGTCCCAGGGCCTCGCCCACTCCTGCCAAGCCACAGCCGCAGGCCACTCTCCTACCCCGGGCCCCAGAACGCCCTCCTAGCTGGAAAGGCTGAGAACACCAAGCACCTACACCTCCCCCACGGAGCCGGCATCTCAGGACAGCCTCGAGGCGCGCCCTGGGCCCTGTGGGTACCCCCCTGCCAGGGTCGCCACCCCCACTATCAACACCCCCTCCCACAGAACTCCACGCCCCTGCAGGCCGGAGCCCAATCCCTGCTGCCCTCACAGGCCCACCTGCCTCAGGAGGCGAAGAGCTCTCCGGAGCCGGCTCGGAGGACACTCTGAAGCTGTCTCTGGGAAACCTAGACAGGGTGGAAGGAACGTCAGCCTCCAGCGGCCAGCCCGCCGTCCCTTCACCGGCCTCCCGCAGGATGGGCGGAGCCGCTCACCGGATGTGGACATAGTGGTCACACCAGCTCTCCCCCTTTGGCACCGGGAATGCCATTTCTCGCGGTACAGGTACGACAGGCAGCTTCGCCCGCCGCGCCTCAGCAGCGCTGACAGCTACAGAGGACAGAGGACAGAGCCAGTCCAGGGAAGGAGGCCCACCCAGCTCCCTCTTGCAGCCCAGGCGAGTCTCGACACCAGACGCCACCAGCCCAGCCACAACCACCCCCTGCCCCCGACAGGTGCCTCGGTTGCTGGGGGGCTCCAAGACGGCACAGCACAGGCGTTTCTGTCGTGGGCCCGGCTGTCAGCCCCTCCTGCTGAGAAGGAGAGCAGGAGCAGGCCGGGGGCATCAGCACGGCACTCACCAGGGTCAAAGCACAGGTCGCTGGTGTAGAGACTCTTCACCAGCAGACTAGCACACAGCCTGACGCTCTTGAGGTGGCCGTAGCGCCGGTTCAGGTACAGGAGCAGGACGTCCCGCAAGTCCAGCTGTAGGCATGTCCACCGGGTACCAGAGGGAGCGACACCGGCCGGCTCTGGAGAGCGTGAGCCGAGATCAGCGCCCACAGTCTCACCAGCCAGCTCACGGCACTCTGTACTTGGCCAGCCCCAAGCACGGCATGCCCCCCACCTCCCTCTCTGCTCTCAGGCCACCTCTCCAGGGCTACCGCCCCCACTGACGCCCCATTTCGGCATCACCTTTTAAAGAAAACCCAGCCTCGCAGATGAAGGGAAACTGCAGCCACGTGGCCGTAGACTTGAACTCCTTGAAGAAGTTGGAGAAGGACACACGGATGACCTGGCTGTCCTGCAGGGCACAGCACGACCATGAGGAGACGAGAGCGGCTGCGAGCGTGCACCCCCAGCCCTGCCGACCCCACTCTCCCAAGCTCTGCACCTCGGTGGCCACATCCAGGTGGATGACAAAGTGCTTGGCTGGCAGGGGCTTGAAGAGCACGTACAGGTACCGGCCCGTCAGCCCCAAAGACTGGGTGCTGGTTCTGGGGAGCTGGATGTAACTGCTGGCAGAGACAGGACCCCGGATGCGGTACACGGTGCACTTCAGAGTCTTATCCTGAAGACAGAGAACGGAGAGGCAGCTCGGTCCACCCAGGGACGCCAGGAAGGGCACCACCGGCGTGACCCTCGGGTGGTTCTAACGGGTTTCTCAGGAGGGCTCAGACGGGGTCCCCACGGCTGCTGCCGGCCCCCGGGGCCCACTTACGGTCACAAGAGCCACATCGCCCTCCTTAGTGGACCGCTTCCACTCGCCCACCTGGAAGTGTCTGAAGACGTCGAGGAACGGGTGCTGCCACACTGGGGAGCCAGGAAGGTGTGAGGACCCCCGCGGGCGTGAAGGCGCGTCCCCAGATGCCAGACCCCCGCCAGCGAGAAGGGGCGTCGCGCGGCCGGGCTCCACACCTCCCAGGGAGGGGCCAAAGCCTGGGCCTGCGCTCCACCCGCCCCCATCTCCGCGCTGCGACAGCGATACTGTGCGCATCCCGCGTCCTCCCGCCGACCACGGCCTCCGCAGCGCGGACTACCTCCCGCCCCGAGCTCCGTCCCCCCGAGGCGGACCCCCGGTCTCCGCCGCGCCGCCGCCCCGCCCCCGGCCCCGGCCCTCGCCGCCCCGAGCCCCGTTCCCGCCCCCTCCCGCACCGACACCCTGCCCCGGCCCCCGGGCCCCGGCCCGCCGCGCGCCAGTACCTTTCGCCATGGCGTAGCCGCTCGCACTTCCCGCCTCGGCCGCCGCGCGCTCCACGCAGGGCACGCAGCGCGCGCTTAGCAACGGCCGCCTGGCAACGGCGCCACGCCCCCCCCGCCCTGCGCACGACGCCACGTGACCGCGACGGGGTTGGACGCGCGACGGCGCGGCGTTGGCCACGTGATCGCGGTGCGCGCAGAGCCGGGTCGTGTGACCGCGGCGGGGCAGGACGCAGGCAAGGCCCGCGGTGGGCGGTGTCGCGTCCCGGGGCCTCTGCGGCCACTCCCACGCCAGCCCCCTGTGGCGATGCCCTAGCGCGGCCGCGGTGGGGACTAGGCATGTGCGTGGCGCTCTGGGGCCCGGTCTGTATGGGGAAGGACACGCACCCGTGTTTATGGGAGTGCGTTTGACAGCGGCAGCCCGCTGGGCTCCACCCTACGGCCTGCAGCCCTCTAGCGCCCACATCTGATGTGCTCCACTCTGGTCCGCAGGCAGTGCCACCCACCGGAGAGGCAAAGCGGTGTCCCTCAGAGCCACTCGGCCCCGGGGGGTTAAGACACAGGACTAAGGGGCACCTGGGTGGCTCAGTGGGTTAAATCCTCTGCCTTCAGCTCAGGTCATGATCCCAGAGTCCTGGGATCGAGCCCCACATCGGGCTCTCTGCTCAGCGGGGGGCCTGCTTCTCTCTCTCTCTCTCTCTGCCTGCCTCTCTGCCTGCTTGTGATCCCTGTCTGTCAAATAAATAAATAAAATCTTAAAAAAAAAGACACAGGACTAAGCATGGGGAGATTTGGCCCCACTCCTGGGCCTCTGGGACGCTATCTCCGGGCCAGGTGCTAATGACTGTGGATCGTGAGATGGGGCTCAAGCCCCGGCTGACAGGGAGAAAGCTGGGTCGTGCTGGGTAAGGTCCAGCGACACCCAAGAAAAGATGAGCTGGCTCAGGGCCCCAGCACCTGTCAGGACACAGGAGGGCCAGAATTGGGCAGAGCTGCAGCTGTGGGGCCAAGGAAAGGTTAGGCTGGACTTAGTATGTGAGGACCCTGACCCCATCCCCACACCAAATAAAGACCACTCAAAAAGGGCAGTTTCTCAGATTTATTAGCCTGGAACTCCTCCCTGCCAGCCCCAGGGGCTGGACCCTGGGCACAGTGAGCAGGAATGAGGTCAGACAGATTCAGCTCCTGGCCCCTGGCAGCACAGGACAGCTGGTCCAAGGGGTCACCAGGTGCAAAAGTCCAAATGCTGGCACTTCAGGTGTGGACGGCTCCTGGCCAGACTCAGGGTGAGGGACGGCCTGCCACAGTGGCTACACAGGACTCCGACGTCCTCTGCTGGCGGGGGGGCGAGGTCCACCACAGGGCAGAGCCAGGCCCTGCACGGACACTCCTTCCAAGGCAGCTAGGAGCAGTTCGTGATTCTGGCCAGGAACTGCTGCGCCCACCACTCGTCCAGGTCAATGGGCACGAAGTCTGTGGGCAGAGCAGAAGGCTGGGCAGTGAAGCTGCCTCCTGGATCAGTCAGTGTCTCTCCCTCAGAACTGACCACAAGCCCCTCCCCCACACCCAAATGCAGCAAGCACTAGGAAGAAGCAGGTCAAGTTCAAGTGCCCTCCCCAATCCCCTAGGGCTCGAACCCAGCAGGGCCCAGGTCAGGGTTGGAGGGAGTGGAGGGGACTCCCTGAGAGCAGGGGAGGGCTCACTCTGCAGCCGGGGGTTGGGGGTCTTCTCCACGTACTGCACAGGCCTAGGCCCACTAGCGCCAGCTGGGCCACTGCCCAGCTGCTGCTCCACTTGCTGCCAAGCTGTGGGGAGAGAACAGTCAGGCTGAGCCAGGCCCCTGGCATCCTGTCTCCCACCCAGGGCTCGGTGGCCGCCCTGGACCCCAGCCAAGAATGGGAATGGGGAGCCCACCAGACAGTCACAGGAAGGACAGGGAGACCGTCTAGGAAGAGCCCGGCCCTCTAGGTACTTTAAATCAGGTCATAGTGGGGAGGAGGAACAGGGACCCAGGCCTCACCCTCCGGCCTTGACACTACCTTCAGAAACAAACCGGACGTTTTCCTCATGGGCCAGTGTATAGGTCTCTTGGGTTCCCTCAAGGGATGGAGATGTGGCAGGGGGCCGCCGGCCATTCACCCGATTGAACACAAGCCTTGGCCCTGGACTGTGGAGGGGGGAGGAGACGGTCAGCAACTGTCCCAAGCCCTAAGGTAACACCTGGCAAAGCTCCAGGAGCAGCAGCAGGCCACACCCACCACCCCCAGGCCAGGCCCAGCCTGCGCACTTCCTTGACCTTCAGGGTAGCTCTGTGCTGCCGTGGGGGCGGGGGAGGCCTCTCTCCTGCAGGCCCAAGCTCCCAGCAGCTCGAGTCACACCTGCAGTCCCCAGTCCTGTGTCCCAGACCCCCAGCAGGGCTCCGTGCTCAAGGCACACAGGCACTCCTCCAGGGGTCTCTCGGGTACCCCTACTGCCACCTGCATCCCACCTCCCCAGGACCAGCCGGGTCTCCAGCAACCCATGTTTGGACCTAAGCTACAACCACATCACTCTAACCCAGCCACAACTGGCCAGGCGCAATTCTCGGCCATCTTCTCCCCCCACAGAAGCTTCTCCATCTCACCACTGTCCCGTGTGGGAGAAAGGACCCAAACAAGAAACAGCCCATCTTGGCCCTTCCCTCTTCCTGGCTGTCCCAGGCTCCGTGGGGATGAGCCCTAAGTGATGTTCTGGCCAAAGAGCACTGAGTGGAGAAGTTGTTACTTCAACCCCAGCCCAGCTCTGCAGGTCCCAGACAGGCAACTCTCTTGCCCACGGGGGTGGGGAGGCTGGGTGAGGAGATGGCCCCCAGGCGCTGGAGCTCAGCCTGGTGGGCATGGGATATCCAGGGAGCCACTGGGCCTGTCCCGCTCAGTGATCAGCGGGGCCCAGGGCAGTGATGGGCTGCCCTTGCTGGCGGCAGCTGGCCTAGCCCTGCACACACAAAGCCCAGAATGGGGCTGTGGAGGGAGCGGGGCCCGCACCTACAGCAGGAGGTGGGAGCCGGGAGTCCTGGGCTGCACGTGCCACTCCGCCAGGCACTCGCGGTCCCGCCGGCCTGCTCTCCTTCCTGGGCTCAGGTGCCCCACCGCCGCTCGGGGGTCCTCCTTGGCTGAGAGGGGCACTAAAATAAAGAGGAGTGTCTTGAGGGGCACCGGTCCCACCAGCTCCAGGCCATCGAAGAAACTGTAGCGGGGGCAGGGCTCCTCCCAGGCCTGAGCTGCACCGACCAGAACCTATGAAGGTTTGTCCTCAACCTGGACAGCCCCTCACCTGCCACCCCCGCCCCCACAAGCCTGCAGACTCCAGGAAAGTGGAGGCTGGTCAGCGAAATAGGAAAACCGGAAAGGGAATTGCAGCCATGGGCTGTGGCCCCCAGGGACCAAAGCGGTGGCCTGCCCAGGGCTGAGCACAGTGCTAGTAGGCAGGCACCCACCTGACCACCCCCAACCCCACTGGGAGTTTGTTACATAGGGTGCCGCACAGGCCTTCCGGGGGAAAGGGCGCTGGTGCGCGTGCACTTGCTGTGCACGTGTTGTGCACGCTCCTGAGGGCTGTGCCTGCTCCTGAGGATGCCGCCCCATAGGCCGGCCCTGGTGTCCCCGCTCAACCCACACAGTCCTCTCCAGTCCTCGCAGTCCTCTCCAACCCCACTTCCAGCCCTGGGCACTGGCTTCCAGAGGGAAGTGACCCACCCAAATTCACACCCTGCAAATGGGCACTAGTTCCAGAACATAACCACACAGCTGCCTGACCTCAAAGCCCACAACTCAGTAACCCAGGCCACCTCCGTGACCTCCTCGCGTGACCTTCTGGGGGCGGTCACCGGGTGCCCCCTTATCGTCTTCCCACCCACGGATATCACCTTTCCTGTCCTCTGCTGTCTGTCTCACAATGGGAGCGAGAGCTGCCCAGAGGCACTGCCCCATGGAGGGCCGGAACCCCAGCCCGAAGAATCAGGCCAGCCGTTCTGAGCGCCAGCCACGCGCCAGACACCCCAGGCATGCAGGATGCGGCCGTGGCCCAGACACCCCCTGTTTCGTGGGCAAGGCAGGGTGAGGGATGCTGGATAATAAAAAGGCACTACAGAGGAAAAAAACAGGGAAGGACGGACAGAAAGGCAGGTGGAGCTCTTTCGGAGGCAGCCCCCTGAGAAGGTTCAGGAGCGGGCCCCGGGAGGGCTCATGGCAGCACTGCCTCCCAGCAGGGTCATTTCGAGGCCACAGGGACTGGGAAGGGGCAGCTCTGGAAGAGGGAGTGACCTCGGGGGTAAGGGGGCCAGCCTGCCACCCCGGGGCACGCAGCAGGACCCCCAACCCTATGCCGCGCAGGGCTGAGGCAGGCCGAGTATTGCACTCCCTCTGGCCGGGCTAGTCAGCACCCTCCTGACCCAGCAGGCTGGGATGTGCCCAACTGGCTGAGGGCCAGCTAAGGGCGAAGGTGAAGCCTGGGGTATGGTAAGGACTCTATGCCATCTTTCCCAACTCCCTCCACACCACTCCCCGACCCTACCATGGGTGCACCCTGATTTCATCTGCAATGGGACTGTGTAGAGGGAGGTGACGCGCTTCTCCAGGGGAGAGGGTCCCGGTGCCCGGCACCACTGGGCCCCCAGGTCCTCTGCCTGGGTGACCAGTCGCAGCTATACACGTACACCTTGTTTATTCCTCTGGGCAGTAGGGCGGCTGTGAGGACCAAAGCTGAGGTCACAGGGCGATATTCTAACACAGCCTGGGTCCCAGGAAGGCCCTCAAGGCCCTGCTTGCTCACCGGTCTCCCCAGGACACATCGGTGGTTAGCCCAGAATGTTTTCATCACTAGGAAGCAGCCTCAAAATGTCAACGTGCCCCCAGCAGAAGCCCCCTTCCCCCCGCAGGGAAGGGCCTCAGACCAGAAACACCCCCACAGGTTCCCCCCTCCTGCCAGGCCCCCATCACCTGTGCCCTCAGAGCTGCCTCGGGGGGCCCTGAGTCAACCACCCTGTTTCTCTGCGGTGCCTACCCACGGCCTAGCCCAGGAAACCTCAGGCCTTTGTGGGCTTGGAAGAAAGCCCTGGGACCAGAAAACGCACAGAATAAATGAAACCCAAGGTCCAGAGCTGACACAAAAAAGTGAAGAGCTCTGGGGCATGGGGGGAATCTGACCTCCTGGTCAAGGTCATGTGGACGCCAAATGGGCCAGGACGCAGATTCCTGTGGGGCAGGCGGTGGGCACTGGCGGAAAAGCTGGTCAGAAAAGGCAGGAACTGCAGGTTCCGGCAAGGCCTGAGCATCTGTGGGAGGCCTCCAGTCCCCAGCCAGGGTGTCTGGGGTGAAGGGCAACGGAGAGCAGGGGCCTGGTAGGGCCACAGGGAACCCCGTGCACTTTCTCCCCCAGCCCGCTCTGCAAGGACGGGGCTGGCAGCCTCCCGCCGGGCCGGAGCCAGGAGGCCTCGAGGGCCCGCACCCTAGGATATTTTGTTCCCGCCTTCCTGGGCAGCTCGCCTCAAACCTTGGCCTCGCCGCCCAAGGTCGCCCGGGGCATCTGAGTCAGCCGCGTGGAGCTCCTGCGATCCCGGAGCTGGTCCGCTTCCTCCCCGCTCTGGCTCCGCCAAGGTCCCACGGGGCCAGAGAGAGCGAGGGGTTCGTGTGCATCCGGCCCGGCCCCCTCCGACCCCGCCAGGTGCCAGGTGAGGCGGAGAGGCCGAAGCGCCGAGGGCGGAGGCGCGGAGGCCGGAGCCGCCCGCGCGGGCGGGGTCACACGCTCCGCCCCGCGCCCGCCCCGAGCATGCGGCCGGGTCTCCGCGAACCTTCCCCAAGGTCAACCTCCCGGTCCCGCGGTCGCCAGCGGCCGGCCCGCGCGTCTCACCTCGACAGGGGCCAGGGTCCCGGCGGCTGCGCGCGCGGGGGCGCTGGGGTCGGCGGCGCGGGCTGCCGGCATTTCAGGAGCTCGCCGAGCCGGCTCTCCACCTGCTGCTGCGAGGGACCTGCGGGCACCGGGCGCGTCAGCCGCCGCCGCGCCCGGGCCGTCACTGCGCGGACCCTCCCCCCGGTCCTGCCCGCCCCGCGCCCCGCGCCCCGCGCACCTGTGCGGCGCTGCGCGACCAGCTTGCTGGGCCCCTTGGTGATGGTGTACATGGTGCGGAGGGCCCGGCCGCCCGCGCGCTCCCCGGGACGCACGCCCTGCCCTGCCCTCCGCCCGGGCTCGCACTCGGCGGGGGCCCAGGGCGCGGCCCCTTTAACGGGCGGCCGGGAGCTGCGGGGAGGGGGCGGGCCGCTACACGCCCCCGGCCCTTAAAGGGCCCGCGCGTCCCGGCCGGCCTCGGGGCACGCGGCAGAGGCGGCGCTTCGGCCGGGGAGGCTGGTCGCGGCGCGCGGCCGCGGGCGCCCCACCCCACACGGCCCAAGGCCAAGGCAGAGGAAGCGTCCTGGGGCCTAGGACGGCCTTCCACCGCGGGAAGGCCAGGTGAGCCGCGGGGGCCGGGGCGGGGGCGGGGGTGCGGGCGGGGGGTCGTGGACAGGCGCTAGGGGCGCTCTGTGCGGACCCTGGAAGCAAAGTTGTGCCCACTCGGTGGGGAGCTCCAGCCAAGGTGCCTGGGTGGGCCCGGGCCAGCGTGAGGGTCATTCTTGGCCTGGGCTTTGGGACTGAGGGCCAGAGACCAGAAATGGGTTTGGGCAGAACTTGCCTCCCTGGGAATCTCCTTTCCATCCCGCGGGACAGAAATAGTGGGTGCACTCTGGTCCCTGACGAGCCTCCCTTGCCAAGGCGCACCCCCAGCTCCAGGGACGGGAGGCCCCATTCAGTCTAGGAGCAGCGTGGGGGTGGGATCTTGCGGAGAGAGAAGATGGGCGTGTGAGGATGCCTGGTTTGCCTGTTTCATCCCCATTGGAGGGGAGCAGTTACCTCCCTGACCCGCATGACCCAGGCGGCCTGCCTGGAATGACCCCCAGGGTTCCTTCCTGAGAATTACACAGAAGTGCCCCTTTCTCCCAGCTGCCTGGCTGCTCAGGGCTAGGGGAGAGGAAGCTGCCCACTCTGGGGTCTGTGGGCCTCACCACCTGGAGGGCTCCACATGAGGCTCCCCTGTCCTCCCTGTGGCTGAGTTCAGCCCTTAGCATCCCCCCCAGCGGAGAAAAGGCTCTGCAGAGTTGTCTTGGAATCTGCCCCGAGGCGTGTATGGAGGCGGCAGGGCTCACACGCTGCTCCACAAATATTTGAGGATGCCCAGTCCAGCAGGCACCGGGGCCTTGTCGGGGAGCTGCCGCCCCAAGAGGCAATAGGACTTAGCAGGGCCATGAGGTTTCCTCAAGCGTCCCCCACACCTCACTTTGGGAGCAGACCTGAAGCCTCTCCACCCAGGCAGAGGGCACAATGTTGAGAGGGGTGGGGGGCAGCACCTGTTGGGGTGTGTGGGGGAGTGACAGCAGGAGGAACTCCCTCCCCACCTGCTCTGTGCAGTGTCCCTTCCCAGCTGTGCCCCCCCCCCCCGCCGTTGTGGCTGCTGGGGGGGGGCCGGCCCGCCCCGGGGGCCCCGGGGGAGCGTTGGGCCCCCCCCCCCCCCCGCCCTTTCTCCTCCGCAGGCTGAGCTGGGCTGGGTCAGGCCTGTGATCCTCAGAGGGGAGACACGGACCCCCCCCTGCCCCCCGCATGAGCATGCCCCTCCCTCCCAAGGCAAGTGGGTCCTTGCCCAGCCCCCTACCGTGGACCCCTGCAGTGTCTGTCCCTTGTCCCGCCCCCCCCCCCCAAGCAGAGTCAAGGCCAGCATGGTCCCACACACCACCGGTGCTGCCTTGCCCGGCCTTGAGCACACTGCTCACTCACATGCTGGGGAGACAGCACACGGTGGGGGGGGGGGCTGTGTTCCTGACACAGGAAGCGAGGCCCTGGTGTGGGGAGCATGGGCCCCCAAGTGGACCCAGACGCTCAAAGTCCCTCTTCGGGCACACTCCTCAGGCCTGCACCGACAAGGCCCCCTCCTCCTGATGGGCAGACAGGCCTGGCATTTGCTTAAGCCATCTGAAAACCAAGGCTTGGAAGCCCTGACCGCCAAGCCCTGCCCACAGGCCTTGTTTGAGGTCAAAGATTGGGTCCAGAAACCTCAAAGCTCTGGGGAGAAGAGCTGAGCAGAAACGATCCTGACAGGTGAGAGGGGAGAAGGTGCAGGGGCAGCAGGGAGGGGCGGGGGGGTGAGGGAGAGCCCAGTGGTCCCCCAGGTAGATGAAGGAGGAGGAAGGCCAGGTGGTGGGGGGCAGGCAGTGAAGCTCTCTGTACCTATTGGGGGGCTGGTCTCCGCCAGAGGGGCCTTGCCAGCCTCACTGCTCCAGGGCACGCAGTGCGGGGGGGGGGGGGGGGGGGGGGGGGGGGGGGGGATGGGACCTGGGGACCTGGGGAGCTCAGAGTTCTGGTCCCAGCCTCACTGACCTTGCCTGGAAGGCGGGTTGGCTGGGAGGCCTCTGCAGGGAGGGGCGGTCACCTTCCCCGTGGTTAGGGAGGTTGGGAACCTGTCCCCAAACCAGTGGTGCGGGACGAAGGGGCCTCATCCATTCACAGATAAAAGTGGCTATCAGGGTAAGACAAGGCCTTCACCTCACAGATCCCACTCGTGGTAAGAAAAGCAAATAGTAGTTTTCTTTCAAAGATTCTAAATACAATACTAAAACTTTATCTGAAAGAGAAGGAGGTTTTCAGTCATTCTCAGAAACTTTCTCCATCGGAAACCTCCGCCCTCTCCAACGCAGAGTGGACGATGGGCAGCCCCCCCCTGGAAAGGCACTGTGGGCGCTCCTGTGTCCACTGCCCAGTGTTGGGGATTGCTTGGCCATTCCCAGACCTAAGTGCAGGGGGTTGAGTGGTGTCCCCCAAAAGCTACGTCTCCTGGGAACCTCAGAATGTGACCTTATTTGGAATAAAGGTCTTTGCAGATAGAAGTTCGGCAAGGTTTGGAGATAAGGCCATCCTGGATCGGGATGGGCCCTAAATCCAGTCACGTGTCTCTGTGGGAGGAAGGAGAGGAGCGTGTAGACACCAGGGAGAGATTAGGTGAAGGTGGGGGGAGAGTGGCCGCAGCCCCCGGCAGCTGGAAACGGTGAGAAACCATCTTCCCGGAGGGCCTCTGGAGGGGCAGACCGTCTTTATCTCGGACTTCTGGCCTCCAGAAGGATGGGAGGATAAACATCTGTTGTTTGAAGCCTCGGAGTTGGGGGTCATTTGTTACAGCCGCTCTAGGAAGCCCATGTATCAGGGCAAGTGGTGGTGTCTGAGGGGATGGGAAGGGACGTGCCCAGGGCCTGGCGAAGGGCTGGGGAGGAAGCCTGCACCCCCATCAGGGCCTCCTGTCTATCTGCTCGTGGCTTTCTACGCAATAGAGATTGCATCGTGCAAGTAAATGCTCACCGCGAAAGGTGGCCTGTGCTGGCGTCACACAGCGGGTGGTAAGCTCAAGAGGGCTGCCCAGGAGCTGGACTCTGCCTCAGGAGACAAAATCCTAGGAGGCCCCACCAGGCATAGGCCATGGAACAGGGACAGACACGTCCAGGGGTCCGCTGTTCAGCATTCACTGCGGGCCCGGGACTCGCCCGGAGTCTGACACATAACCATGACTTTCCAGAAAATGTGTGTTCAAATGGGTATACACAGGCATTCACACGTGTGTGCACATACACACACTGCAGCATAGGCCACGGAGTACAAGGGGGTATCTCACACAGCGTCCATCCCAGGGGGACAAATGTGGCAGGTGCAAAGGCAGCATAGAAATGATTACATTTCCTTAACTACGTGCAGTTCATTGACAAGTCCTTGAAGCAGGCAGTGACCTTCCTCTAGGGCCCCAACTGCCCGCGATGTTGACACTTTGCTAAGGACAAAAGGCAGTCCTAGCTGAACCACCCTCCCCGCTGCCAGGATCCCGTAAGTCTACTTTAACATTTAAAAATTCCTTTGGAAACTCCCTTTAGTCTGTGGCCCTACCACCTTGAAACCCCGTCATCTTGTCTCATCTCGGAAGCTAAGCGGGGTCGGGCCTGGTTAGTACTTGGATAGAAACTCCCTTTATCTCTACCCCTGAGATACATGCTGGCAATCATCCCCCAAGCATGTGGCCCACTGCGACACACACCTGAAGAGTCTCATGACTCAGGTTTTATTAGACGGTAATAAATGACCCTTTCCTGACAAGAGCTAGCCCCCCTCAAGGTCCTGGAAAGCTTGCTTTCATATGCTCTCCGTAACCCCCTTCCAACACGAAAGTATGTAATAGGGGGCTCAGTGGGTTAAGTCTCTGTCTTCAGCTCAGGTCATGACCCTGGGGTCCTGGGATGGAGCCCTGCATCAGGCCTGCCTGGCGGGGAGCCTGCTTCTCCCTCCTTCTGCCTGCTATTCCCCCCGACTTGTGCTCTCTCTCTCCGTCTGCCAAATAAAGCTTAAAAAAAAAAAAGTATACAGTGGGCCCGCCACTCATCATGACCCCGGTGCGGATCTTTTTGCCCATGGGTCCCCCGTTCCTATGCTTTAATAAAACATTTTTGCACCAAAGATGTCTCAGGATTCTTTCTCGGCTGTTGGCTTCAAACCCTAACGTCTTTCCTACGTCAGATAGCAACCTAAGGTCAAGTGCTGTTAAATGGAAGACACGGCTGGCATTCGGGCTGCTTCTGAAGCTGGGCCATATGACCTGGAGGAAGGAGGGAGACTGGTCAGTCTGGTTTCTTGCCTCTTACAGAACACCTGGTGTAAAGGAAAATGCCAAAGTGTCCTACAGTTCAACTCAATTCTGACCTAGCTGCGGGGCATGAGTGCAGGCCCCCTCCCCAGGCTGCCAGCCGGGCCCCACGAGACCGCCCCCACGTCCAGGCTGTCACCAGCTGTAAGTCAGGGTTCCAGACCCCCTTGTCCAGCCATAATTTGCTAGAACGGCTCACAGAACTCAGGGAAACACCTCACTCCCGGTTACTGGTTCATCCTCAAGGACAGGCCTGGGGAACAGCCAAAGGAAGACACCCACAGGGCGGGCGGGTGTGTGGAAGGAGCACGGAGCTTCCAGGCCCTGCCCCCTGCCCGGGGGCCACCCGTCCCCTGCCGGCACCCCCGTGTGCCCGGAGGCTCCCGCACCCCTTCATTTCGGGTTCTTAGGGGGGCTCGGGGCTGATGGGCTCGTCGCTCGTGGGTGATGGGCCCGGTCTCCAGCCTTCTAATCACACGTCGGGGCCCTCGGCCACCAGCCCCCAAGATGCTCGAGTCCCCTGGGTGGTGTGAAGCCGGGTGAGGCGCACCGGGGCTGGTCAGGGGCCCCCGCAGCTGCTCCTCTCGGCCCACCATGAAAGGGGACAGAACGCCCGGCGCAGCCGACAAACCGGGCGGCGGAGGCCCTGGGCTGGGAGCTGGATCATCGAGGGAAGGAAGGGTGGTCGCGAGCAGGATGCCCTTGGGCTGCCGGCCCGAGTGACCCCCCCCGCCCCGAGGGCCTGTCCAGCCCCGACGGCGCGACACCACTCCCCACCCTGGGCGGCGAGCCCGCGCTCCCCGCCGGACCGACCCACAGCCCGGCCCCTCCGCGACAACTCCAGGCTAAAGCCGGGGTTGGGGTCACCTCCCGATCCCTGGCCGGAGGGACGTTGGGGTGGGGGTCGCTCTCGTGCAAACCCGCGCTGCCACGGAGAGAAGCGGGCCCGCTGCGGACGCGGCCCGGGAAAGCAGCCGGGGAAGCGCGCCGGGACCGCACTGGGAAGGCTCCGGCTGGATTCGGGGGTCACCCACCCCCTCACGGCGTCCGCGCCCCCGGGGCGGGCGCTGGTCGTCTCGGCGACACGGGAAAGCCCTGAGCGGCGCCGCCGTCAATCGCGGCCCCCGCCTGCGTCCCTCAGTCCCGCTCCGTTCGCTCTCGCGCTGCGGGGAGAACGAAGCGACACCGGAGCCTCCCGCGGCCCACTTCACGCTGACCCCTCGGTCCGGGCGCTCGCACCACAGCGCGCCTGCGGGCTGGGAGGCGCCAGGACCGGCCTCTCCCCTGCGCGTGCGCCGTTCTGCTCTGCGCGCAGACGCTGCGTCACAATCCCTTAAAGCTCGCGGACGTTTTCCGCATCAGCCGCGCCGCTGGTGTAGTGGTATCATGCAAGATTCCCATTCTTGCGACCCGGGTTCGATTCCCGGGCGGCGCAGTTCTGTCTTTTCATTTTCTTCCCCCACTCGCTAACGACAGTGCTTCCGACAGGAAAGAAAACCGGAAACGAGGGAACACCCGCTCCGGAGCAACCCCGACGAGGCAATTTCAGAGAACTCTAGAGTGACAAGTGCTAGGAAAATGCCGGAGCGGCCGTGGGCCCCTGGGTACTGAGTTGCCGGTCATCTGTAAGCCGGCGACACCCAACTCAAGCGACAGGTGCCCCCGCCGCGTTTGCCGTTCCCGGTGCGCCTCCTGCAGCTGCGGGCCCTTTAAAGTCCCAGCCGATCTCGCGAAGCCGGACTACCACTCCCGGCGGGCCGCGCGGCGCCGGACTACAACTCCCGGCGGGCCGCGCGGCGCCGGGCTACGGCGCCCGGTGGGTCTGGCGGCTGCGGACTGCGGCTACCGGCGGGCCGGCTGAGCTGCTGCGATGCTGGTGGCGGCGGCGGCCGAGCGGAACAAGGAGCCCATCCTGCGCGTGCTGCGGCAGTACATGGACCCGGCCCAGCGCGGCGTCCGCGTGCTCGAGGTGGCCTCGGGCTCGGGCCAGCACACGGCTCACTTCGCGCGGGCCTTCCCCCACGCCGAGTGGCAGCCGTCCGACGTGGACCAGCGCTGCCTGGACAGGTGCGGCGGGGCGCGGGGAAGGCGGGATCCCGGCCGCTGAGGGGGCGGAGCGGGGGCCGGCGGAGCGGGGCCCGTCCCGCTGCCCGGCTCCCCGCGACCGTGCGCTGCCCTCCTACAGCATCTCGGCCACCACGCAGGCGCAGGGGCTGTCGAACGTGAAGGCCCCGCTGTACCTGGACGTCACCTGGGACTGGGAGCACTGGGGCGGGATCCTGCCGCAGTCGCTGGACCTGCTGCTGTGCATCAACATGATCCACATCAGCCCCCTGAGCTGCACCGAGGTCTGTGGGCGCGCGGGCGAGCCACCCACCGGCGCCGCGGGGCTCCCCTCTCGGTGCGGGGCGGCGCGGGGCGGCAGGTCTGCCCCACAGCCCAGCGGGGGCACTGGGGCCTCTAGCTGCGGGCTCCTGCGGGGCCGGGCCGAGAAAGACCCTCACTAACCCCCGCATCCTCACTCCCCAGGGGCTCTTCAGAGCAGCCGGACACCTGCTCAAACCCAAGGCGCTGCTCATCACCTATGGGGTGAGTGCTTCCGTCTGGGGCCACGGGCCTCCCCTGGCAGGGCGGCCCTGTTCCCAGCCAGTGCCGGCTGTGTCCTACTTTCCGCACTCCCTTCTCCTGCCTTGTCCCCTAACAACCCACCATCATTAAACGGCACCCACAGCCTTCCTTCTTGAACACGCTCCCGGTCACCTGCCAGTCTCCCTGCAACCCCACCCCCACCCCCGCCTGGCTCACCAGCTGGTCCTCAGCTGTCCCCCATCTTGGGGGCAGGGAGGGGTGCGTCCTTTTCATTCTCTGGGTGCCAGCGTGCAAGATTGCCTGTGCGTCGACGGAGGCATGGCTGACCCTGTCTGTGGGTGGCGGGCAGAGCCGTGTCCCCCTCTCCGCAGCCTTATGCCATCAATGGGAAGATCACTCCGCAGAGTAACGTGGATTTTGATCTAACTCTTAGATGCAGGTCAGAGCTGGATCGGGAGAGGGAGGCTGGCTGGGGGGACAGGGGGGCTGGGCGACCACCCCAGCCACAACTCTACCTTCTAGTCCACTTCCTCCTCACTGCAGGAACCCTGAGTGGGGGCTGCGGGACACAGCCCTCCTGGAGGACCTGGGCCAAGCCAGTGGCCTGCTGCTGGAGAGGATGGTACGTGGGAAGGGCTGGGGACACAGGGGACTTCCCTGGGGACCAGGTCAGCGCTCCAGCCAACCCCTCTCCCCTAGGTGGACATGCCGGCCAACAACAAGTGCCTGATATTCCGGAAAGAGTAATTCTCTCTTGCTCTCGCATGTTTGTGTCTCCACCAAGACCCCTTCTGGACCAAACCCAGATGCCAGCCCCTGCCTCCCAGGGCTGGGCCATGAGGACTGGCCTTGCCCACTCAGGGGGCTCTTGGCTGATGGCCACAGGGCTGCTTAGAACCTGGGAATAAAGTGTTTTCTGCTGCTCACTGCTGGTGTCACCCAGGCCTCGTGGGACCACTCCTGGTGGCGCTCAGTGGGTGGGCGGTGTCTTCAAGGGGTCTGCACTAGTGACAGAAGGGTCTGGCCTGTGGGGTCAAGGCTTGGGGGCCCCTGGACTGCGCTGCTCTGCTGAGGGCACAGGGGAGGGAGGGAGAACTCGGGCCCTGTGGGTTGAGCTGGCTGCTGAGTTTCCCCGTGACAGGAGCAGGTGCCCATCTCCGGCTGGTCACAGCTCGTGCCCCTGCAGGGAAATGGGAGGCTGCAAGGAGCGAGCTTGCAGCGCAGCCCACACTCCAGTGGGGGTAGCGGGATACCAGCTAAGGGTCCCCCGAGGAGGTCCAGCTCCTGTAATCCACAAGCTCTGGGGGAACGCTGGCTTTTATTCCATGGGGCAGGAAGGCAGGGTGGGCAGACCGGGGTGGGGGGGCAGTGCGGTTGGGGTCAGTCCTGGAAGCGGTTCAGCAGCTCGCAGGCATTCTTCTCCAGCAGCTCCGAGATCTTCTTGACGCGCTTCTCGCTTGCAGCCCTGACGTAGCTGCCGGCGTCCAGCACGGCCACGCCGTCTCGCACCTCCCCCATGATGACCAGCGGGCTGTCGCCAGCCGTCACGTTGGGGCAGGGGCAGGCCCAGTCCATGCCGCTCAGCGTCACTTCCAGGTACCTGGTGCCCAGGAACCGGAGGCCCATCTTGTCGTCCTTGAGTACCTCGTCCAGGGCGACGCGGGCGATGCTGCCGCCCCCAGCCTCGGGCTCCTCCAGCAGCTCGGTGAGCCGCCCCACGATGGCAAAGTCGCTGCGGCACAGGCTCAGCGCCAGCTTGCTCCGCAGGCGGCAGGCCCGGCAGGGCGGCGTGCGTGGCACGGGGCAGGCGTCCTCGCAGCTGGCGCGGCTCTCGAAGTTGTTGTCGTTGCCCTCGCAGCCGCCATACAGGAAGGGGTGGCACTGCCGCAGCAGCGGGCTGTAGGCCCAGCGCGGCTCCCAGCCCTGGCAACGCCCCTGCACGGCTGGCAGCACGCACGCGTCGCCGGGGCCCTTGGCGCAGGCCTGCTGGCATGCCTCGTAGCTCTCGAAGCCCCGGCTGCCGCCCTCGCAGCTGCAGGCGGGGAAGGTCATGCAGCCCCCGCGCTGGGGGTCGAAGTGCCAGAGCACGAGGCCGGAGGGCGCGCTGCCGCAGGCCTGCGGGTCAGGCAGGCACTCGGCGGGGCCGGCGGGGGCACGCGCCCCGTCCCCGTCCCCGTCCCCAGCCGAGCCCCGCCGGAGCACAGACAGCGGGAAGTCGGCGCGCAGCAGGCCGGCGGCGTTGCGGGCGGTGCACGTGTAGAGGCCCGCGTCCTCCAAACGCGCGTTGTAAAGCACCAGCTGCCCGATGCTGGTGACCACCACGTTGCCGTACATCTGGTCCGGCCGCATGATCAGGGTCTCCCGCTGGTCGCTCTGCTTCTCCCAGGTCACGGCGGGCGGCGGGCGGCCGCCGACGTCGCAGTGCAGGCTGGCGGTGCCGCCCACGAACACGGCCTGCGGCGCGGGGCTGCTGTAGAGCGCGGGCGGCATGGGCGCGTGGCCGGGCGTGGGGCGGGCGGTGGGGTCGCGCGGCCCCGGGCTGGCGGGCGGCCAGCCGCGCATGCGCTTGCAGGGCACCACGTGCAGCCGCAGCCCGCGCCGGCAGGCCTCGGCGTCCATGTAGCAGCGGTTGTAGTAGGTGAGGCCGTCCGAGGCGCAGGTGAAGCTGGGCTCCCTCTCGCAGCGGTCGCGGCAGCGGCACGCCGGCTGCCCGTCCCATAGGTGGCAGGCGGAGCCCTGCTGAGGGCAGGGGAAGCCCTCGCACGAGGCGGGCGGCGGGGGCGCGGCCGGGCCGGCGGCGGGGAAGCGCGCAGCCACGCAGCTCTGCAGCCCGCACACGTTGGCGCAGCACTTCTCGTGGGGCGCACAGTCCTGGGGGGTGGGGAGCAGCTCAGCGGGCGCCCCCGCTCCGCCCGTCCACCGTGCAGGGGAGCTGAGCTGCCGCCGCCACTCCCCAGCCAGCCGCCCACCCCGCGGAAAGCTCGGCACGCGGCCGACGCGTCCTTCCCGTGCTCTGCACCCTCAGACTGTCCGCTGTGTCGCGTCATCGAAGCCCGCCGGATCCTCGGGTCCTCACCCCCCGGAGCGGGTGTCATGGCACCCAAGGAGACCAAGGCCCCGGGTGTTGGGGGGTGGGTGCGGCGGCACATGGACGACGTGTTCAAGGCCACTGCTGCAAGGGGGCGCTGCAGGGCAGATGTCCACGTGGGGCTCCCACCTTTCAACCTTGCTGGCCCTGAGAACAGCCGTTCCCAGGGTGGGGGTAGGCAGGTTTGGGGAGCGACACATGAAGGCAAAGACTGGGGGTGTTCCCTGGGACCCGCATATGCTGAACAGCCTAAAACCCCAGCTGCGGGACTATGGGGGGCCTGAGGAGGCAGCCGACTCCCAGGAATGGGGGCACAGGGCAGCTGCTGGGGTCTCCCTGCGGGCAAGGCCTGGGGTTCCCCTAGACTCATGAAGCCTCCGAGGTGCCCCGAGTCGCCCATGGTGTCCGACGCCCCTGCAGGGCTGCTGAGCACGGTGCCTGTGCTTACCTGGTCCCCGACGCACTCCCGCTCACAGGTGCTCTGGGCGTCCACCCACAGGCTGGGGCTGAGCTGGTTGGGGCACACGCCTAGATGGCTTCGGGGTCCCGGCGGCAGGCTGGCCCCCAGGGTCAGCCCGACCATGAGGAGCAGCAGTAGGAGTGGCCTCGGCGCCAGCATGGGGACCGCGGGCCAGGGGGTGGGGGATGTGACCACCAGTCCCTCCTCAGGCGCTGCCTAGCCTCCCGGATGAAGGCATCTACCTCTCTGGGCCTGTGGTTGCTGCCCCTGCCCTGGGGCCCTCGCCTGGTCCCCAGGGTTCTCCCCTTGGCCTCCAGGGTCCGAGCCCACAGCAGAGGCTTCGTCTCCCAGTGTGAGGGGCTGGGTAGGGGCTGGGTAGGTTCGCGGCCTCTCCCAGCTCCAAGTCTGTGTGTGTGGCGACGGCCCCTCCCCTGCCTGGCCCCTCTGTGGTCAGCACAGGGCAGGGGGTGGGGAGGGGAGGAGGGCTGGGGAGGGGCCGAGGCCCGGGAGCACGGAAGACACTGGCCACGAGGGTCACGGAGGGGCGGAGAAGGGCCAGAGAAGGGCCGGCTCAGTGGGGGAGGGGAAGGGAAGGGAGGGGAGGGGACTCTGTAATTGGAGCCCCTCCCCCCTCTAGGCCCTGGGCTGAGGATGGAAGGGCCAGGGGATCAAAGCTCCTCTCAGACCTTCCCAGTCCAGGTCAGAGGAGGGGGCTGGGCTGGCCAACCCCTGCTGGCTCCCCAACCTGCCCCAGCTGTTCCAGGGCCTGGATCTCCCCGAAAGCAGGTCCAGACCAGCCTGAGATTCATCATGTCCAGCAAGACAGAGGCCCAGGGGGTCTGTGTCGGCCCTGCAAGAAGCAGGCATTGTTCCCCTCAAGAAAAAAATCTCACAACCTTCTCCGGGATCCTTCTCAGGGTTACGACCTACCAACAGGTCTTGGGGTCACAATGAAACCCTTTCTGCTAGTGGGGAGGCCTCGGGTGACCCGCAGCTGATGAGGGAACTGAGGGTTAGGGGAGGCCGACACAAGGCAGGACTCTGCATTTCCAGAGCGGCACCCAGCATGGCTCCCGGTCCAGGCATGTCCCAAAGATGTGAAGTCCCAGGGTGCTCAGCAGGGAGGAAACCGCACTGGCCGGGACAGCCACCCGTCACACAGGCAGCAAACACCGGAGATGGCGCTGGTGGGACCAAGGACCTGTGGTTTACTCGGCCCGACTGAATTTCGGTAGCTGAAGCCCCACGCCACACAGCGCTGAGAGGCCAAGGTCATCTAAACAGCACCCTGGGCAAGCCCTGGGAGGAGCCCGCCCTGAGCCGGGGTGGGGATGGAAGCCCCCCTTGGCAGGGCAGGCAGGAGGTCTAAGGCAGCAGCAGGACTAAGCCCCGGGATCTGCCCTTCCACACCCTTCCCAGGGGCCTGGGGCCGGAGGAGCATCTGCTCTGCGACCAACACGTCCCAGGGTCCTGCATCTGACCTTCTGACCTGGGAAGCAGGGTAGTAAAAGCCGAGTGTGGTGAGAGTGGGACCAAGAGATGTCCCGGATACAGAGGACACATACCAAGGGGCCGGGGGCACGGTGGGTTCCAGATCCAGGACAGTCCCTCAGAGCTGCCCAGAGGCCTGGGCTCCGGAGTGTGGGCGGGGCGTGGGGGTGGAAAGGCTCCTTCAGAAGGGTTCCTCAGCCCTCAGCACCCACCATACCCCAAGGACTGAGCCTCGCACACCCCGTCAGCGGGCGGCTTTCCCACCCCAGGCCCAGGTCTGGGCCCGGGAGGCTGTGCTGAGTCTCGGCAGGCAGCAACCCCCAAGTCCTCTGTGCCCACCACCTTGTGGCAGCAGAACCAACTTCGCAATTAGGCCCCACCTCCACAATCCGGGGTGGGGGGGCTCGGGCATCCCAGGTGCCCCCTCCAGAGTGCAGAGGACTGCCTGTCTGGCTCCCCAAGAACTATGCAGCCTGGGCTTGCCTGCACAGCCCAGACTGGGAGCAGCCGGTGAGGCCAGGCCCCGGAGGCAGGGGTCCCCACGTCACCTCCACCAGCCACTTGGCCAGTTAAATCCAGGGGCGCTCACGGACAGAAAATGCAACCTACAGGCCGAGCTGAATTACATTTACTGTACAAAGAAAGGAAAACCGTCCAAAACGAGCCCAAGAATGGTGTGTCAGACAGCAGCAAAGGGTAGTGTTGATAAAGTGAACAAAGGACTGTCCACGTCCTCAAAACAAAGTCTGTGTGACTGGGTTCAAAGTCCAAAGAAAGGGGTGCCCCCCACACAGGCGAGACAGGATAGGTGTGGCCTCCCCTGCCTGACCCTGCTAAAGCCAGGCCTCATTGGGGACCCCCAGTGCACAGGCCACGGCCCCCATCCTGCCTCCCAGACACGCAGCACAGAAGAGTCCCAGAGCCCAGGGCGGGGCTGTGAGGACGAGGTAGAGCTGAGCACCAGTGTGACCGGTGGCCATGTCGCCAAGCGGGCAGCAGGAGGGAGCCAGGCCTCCTGCTCAGGGCTGGCTGGTGGGGTCTCCAGGAGCGGCTCGGGGTCCACTGCCGGGATCAGTCCTGGCAGCATCACGAAGAGATGTGTCAGACCGGTTTTAGTGACGTGTGACGCCAGGCAAGGAGCAACTGTGGGCTCACACCCAAGGCTGGCCGAGGGCAGCTGGCGAGAGCAGAGTCCGGGTGCCCCAGGGGACGAGCAGGCGGGTTGGTGTACACAAGCACAGCACCCCGCAGCCCCACTGTCTTCTGCGTCTTCTCCTCCAAGGGGACAGGAGTGTCACGGGAATGGGGGTGCAGAGCCCCACCCACCCCCTCTGAGAAACACCAGCAGTCCTACTGGGAAACCAAGCCCTCACCCAGCCCTGAGCCCGTCCACGACGCGCAGGACGGTGTCTAGGGGGGCTGGCGGGAGCCCAGGAAGCTGCAGCCATACCCAGCCAACCACTGGGGCCATAACCGCCACCAGCCATGCTGGGGTGCACCCCAGCCCCCATGCTCTCAAAGGCTGGCGGAGGCAGCCATGGGCCCAAGCACACAGCCCGAGCTTCCACGTGCCCACCCTGCACCCCTCCCGCCCAGCCCACACACCCCGCGTGAATTGTCTGTGAATTCCAAGGTTGGAGCCCTGACCAGGACTCCTCTCTACCTCTGCCTCAAACCCCCTCCCTGTCCACATGTCCCAAAGCCTGCCCCGACCCCACCGCCGACAGGACTCCCCATGCAGCCGCGTGGAGGCCGCCCTACCTGCGTGTTACAAATGTACAAAAAGGTGAACATCTTCCATATAAAGAAGGACGGGCGCCAGGCTCCCGGGTCCTCAGGCAGCCCCCTGGAGGCTGGGGTCGGGCAGGGCTGCCCCCGGGATGCCTCCCAGCCACACCGCACCGTGGGGCCCCGTGGAACCTGTCTGGCTGCGACCACCGGCTGCACTGTGCACCCCCACGCTCCGCGGGAGGCGGCGTGGCCACAGCCCTCCCTGACACGGCGCCCGGCCCGGCGCCCAGCCAGACGCGATCCCCAAGCGCGAGCCCTCGCAGAGCGCACCGGACGGCGGGCACCCAGCCTGCCCGCTACGAGATCTTGCAGTTGCTCCTGGAGCAGTTCTGGGGCGGGCTCTGGGGCGGGCGGATGGACTTGGACCTCTTGAGGCTGTTGCCCTTGCTGCTGCCGCCTGCCCCGCTGGCCAGCGAGTAGGAGCGGCCGTGCATCATGACGGCGTTCATGCCATTGGCCATGGAGAAGGACTTGAGGTGGCTCTTGATGGTGACCGGCAATGGGAGCTTGTCGATGAGGTGCACGGGGGTACAGGACACAATGGCCCGACAGCAGAGGTCCTGCAGGCTGAACACTGCACGTGGGGGTCAGACCGCGGTGGGGAGAAGGGAGGTCAGATGGCAGGGAGTGCAGAGGTCTGCCAAGCCCTTGGGGTTCCCCTGCCCTGCACCCTGGACGCCCAGCATGCCACCCCAGTCGCCAGTGCCCTGGCAGGAGACGGAGGCTTCTGACCACCCCGGCCCTTCCGGCAGCTCCGGTGGGACGGGGCTCAGGCCGAGGGACAGGGAAGCACACCGCCACGACCATTAGGGGTCGGCTCTAGGGGGCAGGCTCCGAAGACACACTCTTTTCGCTCTGGGACAGGGCCCACGGCACGGCCTCCCAACCCCCAGGTGCAGATAGGGCATCCTGCACGGTCCCCTCCTGGAACACCAGGACCCCACACAGAGCTGGCTCAGCCGCCCAGGCACTGGGAAAGCCGCGGAGGAGACCTGGCCTCCCCTGCGACCCAGGAGGCGGGCCCCTGAGCAGGCAGCTGGAGGCCCAGTCTGTTTCCACTTTCTGGCCCGCAGCCCTGACAGCCCCTTACCTCGGTTGGGCCTCCAGATCTTCTCCATGCCATGCCTCATGAGCACGATGCGGGACAGCTCGGTGAAGGACTCGATGACATTGAAATTGCACAGTGGACTGACCTCAAAGAAGGTCATGCCATTCTTCTCTGCGTAGGCACGCGCCTGCTCTGTTGGGACTTGCCGCTTAAAGGCCAGGTGCAGCCGGTTCCCAACCAGGATCCGGGGAACCCCAGGCGCATGCTTGGGGGGGGACACAGGACTCAGCAGAGGCACGACACAGGACACCCCCCCTTGGCCCTGTCTCCCAGGCCCCAAAGTGGGCAGGGCCCTCACTGTTCTGTGGCCATCCAGTGCTATGGGGACACAGAGCTGGGCCCTCCAAGCTTCCTGCTGGGGAGGGTAGCGTGTACACCTGGGAAGGGCGACCCTGAAGGGCCCTGTGCGGGCGCACGCCTACCTCATCGATCTCCTTGATCCACCGGTCTATGCCGTCAAAGGACCAGCGATTGGTGATGTCATACACTAGGAGGATGCCCTGCAAGGGAGACGCAGGCGTCAAGAGGCCAGGGGCCGCCTGGATGGAAGAGGTCCTGCTCCAGACACAGTGTGGCCCGGTGCAGCCAAGCGCCGCTCCCTCCCAACACAGGGGACACTTGGTTCCGGCCACCGGCTTTCAAGCCGACTGTGTGGGTCACTTGAGGGAAATCTTGCCATGAGATCCCGCCACGTTTCCAAGGCACAGCTGGTATGAGCTCTGCACGCAGACTCTGGCCAGCTCTGCACCCGTCTCCTCGCTGAGGCCAGGCTGCGGGCACGGACAGCCTGCATGTGGGGCCGTGGCAAAGCGGAGCTCTGGGGCTCAGTGCCCCCCCCATCTTGGGCACTTGGCTAGGACAAAAGGCATTTTTTCAACTTTTCTGTTCCAGACACACTGTAAGCATCAACCTGTGATCGTTTAGAAATCACTCAAGTGGGACCGGCAGTCCGTGCGGGTCTACAGGTGCGGCAGGCAGACGGCAGCTGGGTCCCCGACACGCCATCCCACTGTGTGCTGGCTCTGGCTGGGGCACCAGGGCGCTGAGCAGAGGGGGCTCTGCGCTCCAACCCAAGCTTGTGGAGCAGGACGCCAGTCACTGCAGCAGGCCCCCACCAGCCGGGCCGGTGATTTGCTACACGGATTGTCCTGTCACATCCCTCAGAGACCCATCAGCCGGAGCTCAGGTCTGGGCTGTGTGCCCCTGCATGGCTCGCCCGGCATGCCTGCCCTGGATGTCTCAGGGACCTATCACAAGCCTCGGAATGGCAACGGCACTGAGCGAGGGCAGCCGCCAGCCCCTGCCTGTCTCTGCCCTCGGGGCGCCATGCCCAAGCAGGCCCAGGACCCACCCCGTCCCGCCCCAGCAAGGCTCTGTTCAGCCTGTGCCCCCATCACACACAAGACCGTGCCGCTGAGATCAAAGAAACAAGGCACCCTCCACCTCAAATGAGCCTTTCCTCTCAAATCTGTCCTCCCAGTTCTGGAAGACAAGTATAGCTCTGAGGTCTTGTAAGCACAGAGGTCAAAATCCCCCTCTCTGGCTGGAAAGCCTCAAGCAGGGCAGCACAGAGCCACCTGCCCACCAGGGAGGGACGACCGGGGAGGGACAATCGCTGGGGAGGGAGAGCCTTCAGGGCCGATGGCCAAAACCCACATAAAGTCAAGGGCTAAGACACACATTTCGGGGGCACTGGAGTCAGACTGGACAGGTCCCGAGAGCAGCTGGGTGTGAACCCTGCCGTCTGGGGCGCAGGGAACAACGCCTCCAGCTGGAGTGCAGTGAGGGCACGCCACTAACCCTCCAACCTGGAACAGCCCTTCTAGAAATAACCGAGGAGGTTCCCATCAGAACTGTGCTTCTGTGGGCCGCCTGGGTGGCTCAGTGGGTTAAAGCCTCTGCCTTTGGCTCGGGTCATGATCCCAGAGTCCTGGGATCGAACCCCACGTCGGGCTCCCTCGTCAGCAGGAGCCTGCCTCTCCCTCTCCCACTGCCCCTGCTTGTGTTCACTCTCTCGCCATCTCTCTGTCAAATAAATAAACATTTAAATTAAAAAAAAAAAAAGAAAGAACTGTGCCTCCACGTCCCAGGACTGCAAAGGAAGTCGAGCTACAGACATGGCACAGCGATGACCCCCCGCAGACCCTGAGAGACACCAACACACGACGACGCACGGAGGAAAGCTTCCGTGCACAACCACACGCTGGAAGACCGGGCAGTGTCTGTTCTGGCTCCTGCTCCCCTGTGTGAGGCTGAAAGGCTCCCGCAAGCGGACAGAAGCTCCTTCCTCGGGCCCAGGCATCTGCCGTACCCCTCGGCCGTGGGAGAATCCCTGGCTGCCCCTCCCAGCTGGCACCAACCTTCAACGACCACCCCCTTCTGGGCCGGCCCCAGTCTGACAGCTTGGGGTCTGACAGAGGCGATACTCATGCACACCCGTCATGGGGAGGAAGGACACACAGAGGGTCACACTGTAGGCACAGGGACCAAAAAATATCACGGATGCGGCAGGGAAGGACAGGTGGAGGTGGAGTCAGGCACAGGCAAGGTTCCCGGTGACCAGGATACCCCTCAGGGTTCCAGTGTCGGCCGTACGGCCCGAGGGAGGAGGGGCAAGTAAACTGCCACTAGATTCTGTCCTTGTCATCAGTGAAACTCACACGTGCCCAGACTTTCTAAATGAGTGGGTGCCCCAGGACATCAACAGAATTCCTCCCCACCCGTCCAAGAATGACCAGTTCCCGTCTCATTCCTGACACGGACAGGGTCCCAGTGCACCCTGCCTGGCCCCCACCCGGCGCCCCTGCCCCGCAGCGGCCAGCACCCCACGCCAGGCTCATGCGGCAGGACCACTGCTGGCACTCAGGTCATTTCTCCCACGAAAAGAGCCCCCAGGCCCTGGTCGGTAAAATCCCTACAAGAGGGACTGCGGGCCCAGGGGTTGGTGCCCTTGTTCTATGCAAGTTATTTCCACCGACTTAGGAGAGCACGTGCGGCGGGGGCAGAGGGAGAGAACCTCCAGCAGACGTCCCACTGAGTGTGGGGCCCAATGTGGGGCTTGATCTCATGACCCTGAGCTCATGACCTGGGCTGAAACCAAGAGTCCGACACAGAACTGACTGAGCCCCCCAGGCACCCCCAGGTCGTTCCTTCTGAGCCACAGCCTGTCCCTCAGAGGAGGCGCGGATCTGGAGTACGAACAGTCTGGTGAGTTTGGACAAACGAACGTGCCTGTGCCGGCGGCACCCCAACCCAGGTGCAGAAGGCATCTCCAGGAACGTAACTGCCGGCACGTGTAACACACTTTGTCTAGTCCAGCTCCCAGGGAACAGCCGTGAGGGACAGCCGCTCCTACACTCCACAAGAAGCACTGACAGTGGGAGCAGCTATCAAACAGCACCCACGTGCCAACCTACCTGGGAAGGGACAGGTGGCAAGCCCGTGCCCCCAGCAGCACTCCGTCCACAGTACCTGTGAGCCCTAGACCGTTTTCCACAGGAAACCCCTTTTCATGGAAATGGACTGAACCTTCTCTAACCAGACCAGTGCCCATCCAGCTCAGCCCAAAGCCTCCCCGAAACAGAACCTCCCCCTCCCCCAGCTCCCTCCTTGCACTGAGCCCAGGGGACCCCAATGGGCAATGCCAGCCTCCCAGGGCCGTGAGTGGCCACCTCAGACCCCAGCAACAGCAAGCATGGGCCACGGAAGAAAGCACCCATGGCAAGGGCCCCAAGATAGCCGTTGCAGGGCAGGTGACAGCAGTCAGGAGCTGGCCAGGGGCTTCTGGGACCAGGGCCCTCGGGGACCTGCAAGGCCTCTCTCTGTCTTCAGTGAGGGTAGGAGAGTGACAAGAAGCTCAAGGAGAGGCCCCAGCTCTCTGGGTACCGTCCACTGCACACCCAGGTAGGGCCCCCTGCAGACCCCTGCACCTGTTCACTGCCAGAACCCGGTGGGACGAGAATACAACAGGCGCTCACGGCCACCACCCACCTCCGGGCCAGAGATCTGCCATGGGCTCCTCCGGCCCCAGAACCATGAGAACCCCCAGAACCAGCAGAGCCAAAGCAGAACTCGGGCTGATACTCTAGAGAGAACAGATGCGGTAACGCGTGATCTGGCAACCGTGCCGTCTCCTGCTTCCTCCCGCGGCGCTCAGAAGTGCGAGTCTGTGGTCAGCCCCAGGCTGACACTCGGCTGAGGCCAGGGGCGCAGTACCACACCGGAGGGGGCTGGCCCCAGCTCTTCACTTTCCTTCCGATGACAAAAGTAACGTGTTTAGTGCAGTAAAACCAACAAATATTCAAACGCGAGAGGAGCACAGCTGAGCTCCCAGAAGCCACAGGTGCACGACAAGGACCGCCACTGTTCACGTCTCGTCTCACGTGTGTAAAATCGCACGCGCAGTCCCCTCCTTAAGGAAGATGGGCCCGGGCACTGTGCTTCTGTGTGCCTCAGCTCTCCCCACACTCGCCTGAAAGGCTGTTCCTGCTACTTTACCTCAGCCCCGGTGCCACCGGGCACATTGACAGGCGCCCCAAGCTGCACCCCTGACCCCGAGGTCCTACCGTATTCCGTCACAGAGGAGCGGCTGCTCCCGGAGGAGCCGCCAGTGACGCACCTGCCCTGCAGGGCGCCCCCCACACTGGCGGGGGAGACTTTGGACAGGGGACATCACCAAGCCAGCGGTACGGCTCACACTTCCGGGCCAGCTCCCAGGACAGGAGCCCGCAAGCCCGGCCTGGGGCTCTTCCACCCGCTCCGCACGCTGGAGAGACTCCCCCTGGAGAAGGGATGGGTCGTCTGCTCCTGTCAACACCTACTCAGACTCGGTCAGACTATCACGGACCAAGTGTCCCTCTGGCTTCCCAGGCCCCATAGAGCAGAAAGAGGGGCACGGGGCGGGGGGTGGGGGCGCGCTGGACATTCATCACTGCTCACAAAGCAAAACAGATCCCCATGGGGCTCCCCTCCCAGCCCCAGCCAGAGTGTGTGCGGGGTACCAGGCAGCCCCCTGCAGCCCACACCCCACACAGCCAGGGGCCCCGGCCTGCCGTGCACAGCAGGTCCGACGTCAGGGGTCTCCTTGGCAATTCCAAACCCTGGGGGGGTCACGGCCTGCCCTGCAGCACAAACAAGACTGCTCCTGCGTCCACACCACTCAAAAATGACACGGCAGTGAGCACCTAGAGATGTGAGCACACAGCCACCTTCCTTTCTCTTCCTAGCCTCGAACCACACACATCCAGCCGGCATGCGAGCATGCTGGAGGGAGTCCAGAGGACACAGAAAGGGGTGGGGGGTGTCCATGCCTGTGCACACTGCACAGCCCTGCCCCGCTGAGGACCCGCGGCAGCCCCTTCCATGGTGGCTCCAAGGCTCAAGCCCTGCCATCCTAGTCCGCGGTCCAGGCCGGCCCACCCTGGAGCCACCAGGCAGCCCCTCCATCAGCACATCCCAGTCCTGGGACTCAGAAGTCACCTCTTCTTCCCAGGGAACCGGGTGACTGAGCGGCATGTCCGAGGGTCTTGGCACCCGTTCTCTGGTGCCTCCTGCAGCAGGAGCCACAGGAGCCGATGGCCACACAGGGTACCCAAGCTTAGACTTCCAGTAGGGTCTGACAGCACGGCTGCAGGGGGTCACCCCAGGTCACGGCATCACACGGTCGCTAGGCTTACCTGTGCGCCCCTCGAGTAGGACCTGAAGATGGTGCAGAACCTGCCTTGGCCGGAAGTGTCCCTGAAACACAGAGGGGTTGGGGGACGCGGCCCGTGGGACCCCAGCATGCCCAGTGTCCTCCCTGCGAGGCACCCACCCCCCAGCCCTTCCACAGCGCACCCTGGTGGACCTCCGTGGGTCTGTCTCAGAACCTTGCCCTGTGGGGCTGGGCAACCCTACCCTGCGAGAATTCCCGCCTCCCTCGGAGGTTCCGGAAAGTGCTTGCTCTGGAGCCCAGTGAAGGGGAAGGGTAGAGGGCCGTGGTCATGGTGGAGATGACGTTTATGGGCCAGAGTCAGACCATGCAGCCCAGACTCCTGGTTTCTGCATCAGAGTCCGTTCCACGGGCACCCAGGGTCTGGGCAAATGGCTGCTCCCATCAACAGGACTCCTGACTCCCCTTGGGCATCATGCAGGGACCCTGGGACGCTGCAGTCCCTGCCCCGGCACCTCACCCCACAGGGCCTGACTCACCAAAGCTCCAGCTTCACCCGCCGTCCGTCCAGCAGGATGGTGGTCGTCTTGTAGTCTATTCCTGGAAGGAAGCAGAAGGCAGCTGCAGGCAACGCATGGGGACAGGGCCATGAGCCTGTCCAGGGCCAAGGGCCGTGTCCACCCCCCCACCCTGACCCTTCCTGTGGCTTCAGCCCAGCAACTCAAGCGGGCCACCCCGGTGTGGCCCCAAGAGCCTGTGCTGGGTGCTGACAGACGTGGTGCAGAGGGAGAGAGGTTCATCTCCGTGCTGACCTACATCGTGCGGGTCCTGACACCAACCTCCCAGAAGCTCAGCGTGTCTGGGTTCTTGGGTTCACCGCAGCCCCCGGATACTGACAACTGGAGCGTGCCAGGAGCACGAGGAAGGGCCAAGTAATCTCTAAATGCCGTCTCGGGAGCGCTCTCTGCAGAAGCCACACCTACCCTAGCTCCAGGTTTTATTTTTTTACTCCTTTACAGGACGAGGTCAGTCCACGAGAAGATGGTAGGAGTAGGGACGCTTCGCTGACGTGCAACATCTTCAAGTGGTCTGTGGGCCACCCAGAGACTTCCCACAAGCTGTGTCTTCCCTCCCCTACTCCTAAGCCTTGGAGAAGATCATCAGCTTCCTGGCTTTTTCTAACACTTGCCCCAGGAGGGCTTGAGAATGGGCTTTTGTTTTAGGTTTCTTTTTTATTTTAAGATTTTATGTATTTGAGAGAGTGAGAGCGTCAGCAGAGGGAGGGACAGGCAGAGGGAGGGAGAATCCCAAGCAGGCTCTGCACTGACGTGGAGCCCGACGCAGGGCTCGATCTCATGACCCTGAGATCAGGACCTGAGTCGGAACCAAGAGTCAGACACTCACCTGATGGGGCCATCCAGGCACCCGTGGTTTTTTGTGTGTTTCTTAAAAACGTTACGTATGTCTGCATGCATTTGAGAGCCAGAGCAAGAGCAGCAGCGCAGGGAGAGGGAGACGCAGACGCCCGCCGAGCAGAGAGCCAGCCGCGGGCTCCGTCCCACAGTCAGCCCTGAGATCCAGAGTCACGTTCTCCCTGACCGAACCAGCCAGGCGCCCTCTAAATGGGCATTTTCAATGCAGGTGTCGTTCACACACACACCGTGTGCCCCCAGCACCCCCTGGCTGTCCTTCTGCCAACAGCCAGCTGCGCGTGAAAACCCGGCTCCCGTGCGTGAGAGGACACTGAGGGCGTGAGAACGGAACCGACGGCGCGGGAGAAAGCGTATCCGATAAAGGGCTGCTATCCGTAACACAGAAAAAAATGCCACGACTCAGCACCAAAACCCACCCAATTAAAAAATGGGCAAAAGACATGAACAGACATTTCTCCAAAGAGGATACACACGCGGCCAATTCGCACGTGGAAAGGTGCTCAACCCCTCATACTGGGGACCGCCCCGGTGAGAGGCCACCGAGCTCTGTTTAGTTATTATAAGAAAAACAAACAGAAAATCACAGGTGCTGGCAAGGGGGTGCGGAAGGGGGCGGCCACATGGAAAACGGCCTGGTGGCCCCAGGTTGCTGGGGCACAGAGCTGCGGGTCCACACCCGCACTGCCCGCAGCACCACTCACAACCGCTGAGAGGTGGGAACAGCTCGTGTGTACATCAGCGGGGTCTGTCTGTGCACCGGACTACCAGCCTGAACGGGGCGGACCCGCCGGCGCGGGCTCCACCGGGGGTGGGGGCACCCTCGAGGGCAGTCAGACAAGCCTGCCGCAGGGAGACACACTCGGCGGGCTTCCCCGTGCCCAGGCCCCTCCCGCAGCCAGATCCCCTCCACCACGGTCGGTCGGGTCGGTCCGTGGAGGTCCCCAGGGGCGGGGGCTGGTGGGGCGTCGGCAGTTCCTAGGCACGAGCTTTGGTTTGGGAAAATGGAAAAGCCCAGTGGACGGACAGTGGTCGTGGTCCCACGGCAGCGGGAACACGCTGCGTGCTATTTGGAGCTGTGCAAAACCCCCAAAGAGGGAGAATCTTCCATGGCCCCACGAGGCCTCCCCTACGTTCTGTGGCCATCCTAGACACAAAAACCAGAGGCAAAAGCCTGAGCTTCCGCCTCACGCTTGCCCTAATTTCAGATGGCGAGGAGCTCGCCTCGGGGTCTGCAGATCGGGCCTGCCCCACCCTCGGAGGTGGCAGGGTGCCGTACCCCCCAAGCCCTGCCAGGAGCGGCCCCCATGGACGGCTGAGCAGCCCGTGCGAGGGGACTGAGGAGAGAGGACAGCGGGGCCCAGCTGCGGGCCGAGAGCCCGGACAGGGCGGAGCGCCCCAGGTGGACAGGTTCACGGGACACCAAAATGTCAGATACCCTCATGCCCACCCTGCCCCTCATCCCCACCCCCAGATCCACACAAAAACGTACAGGGCACTTTATAAAGTCTTCGAATACACAGACCAACAGGTCCAAAGAGAGGCCGTGCCCTCAGCAAGGACGGGGCCGACTGAACGTCCCTGCTCTGCCGGCGCCGGCGAGCCCCAGTCTCGAGTCTGCTGCAGAATGGCTGTCACCCCACAGTCCGTAGCACGGAGCACCTCCCTGAAAACCCCTGCGTAACACGACCGCCCCGGAAGCCCGGGCGTGACCCCGAGAGCGCCATCCGCCGGGGCTCGGAGGACCGCCCGGGGGCTCTCGGGGCTGACCGGGACTCTGGAGGGCCCGACGCCCAAGCTGATGGCGGCAGCGCACACGCAGGGTGCGGGCCACCCGGGTGACCCAGTCTCAGGTCCCCACACTCTCTGGACAGGCACAGGGCACCGGGAGGCCAGTGGGCCGCTGTGGCAGCCGACCCCAGCCCCAGGAGGGCAGCGGCTCCGCCGATTCCCGAGCCTTCCTGCGCGCCTGCTGTTTCTCCAACAGCTGCTGGAGCCTGGCACCGGCCCGGGGTCTGGGGGTCTCCCTGTCGCTTTCGGCGACTCCAGCTCTCCCTCCACCCACTCGGCTGATGCGGCGCGCACCCAGCAGGCAGCCCGTTCTTCCCGCTCGGCGCCTCCCTCCGGGCCCCGGGAGCCGGCCGAGGCTGCCCCGCTCCCCTCCGCGGCTCCTTCCAAGCTGCCTCCCAGAGGCTCTTCCCAGCCCTCTGAACGCTCCTTCCCAACGACGCCCCCTCCCTAGTTCTGGGACCCGGCGTGCCTCTGCCTCCCGGCAACACTGACGACCCACCGTTAAGGTTCTCAGACCGTGGTGGCGCGCGGCTGCCCACCACCCCTCGGAGGCCCCCAGGAGCAGCCGCAGTTCCGGAGACTCTGCTCAAGGGGGGCTCACGACGGAGCGCCTGGGCACCTCAGGGTGTGCGGAGGCCCGTCGCCCTGGACCGGGGGCTGTCCCTGCGAGAACCAGCTGCTGCCTCTGGGCGCTCTGGACACCACCTGAGCACCTGCGGCAGGGCCGGCGGGGGCCTCCGCCACACCCGCTCCTCCCAGGGAGCAGACCTCCACGTCCCCGCTCGGGTGGCTGCGGTCCCAGCAGGGCCGGGGGCACAGGGTCCCTTCCGGCGCCTCCCAGCCAGGCTTCAGGCCTCCGCCTCGTCTTGGCGGCGGCGCCGCGTCCCACACAGCCGGCCTCTCTCCCCCGAGGGAGTCACGGGTTCCTAAGGTCTTTTCCGTGGTGTGACGGGGTTTCCCAGGGGAGCGGCAATTCCCTGGACAGGAACCCCTGCCTCCCTCCTTCCCTCCCAGACGCCAGGTGCTGTTTCGGGAAGGCCCGTGGCAGCAACTGGACCGAGAGCGACAGGGACCCCTCTGAAGGGGTACAGGCCCGGGACCGCAGCTGAACGGCCATGCACGTGGCCGCTGTGCCCGACGGAACAGCCTGGAGCCCCGCAGGCAGCTCCGGCACCGGGCGGGTACGGGTACACGCGAGGCACGCGCGGCCCTCACTGCGCCGGGACCCCACCTGTGCCAGGTCGAGCCTGTCCCCCACCCGCACACCACACGCCGCGCAGACGCCACCACCTCGAGCGTCACGGGTGTCTCGCTGCTTCCAAATTTTACCACGAGTTCTTCATTTTGGGGGAAAAAACCATCTTCCCCCAGGAACACCTGCACTCGGTACACGTCTGCTGTCGCCTCATCAGCGTCCCTGGCTCCAAGCACGGAGGACTCAGGACGCATATCACACACGTAACGTGCCCTGTAATGTGCGCATGTAACGTGTCACATCACAGACACGTGCGCAGAGCGGAGGGACGGCATGTCCTCCATCTCACGGCCTCTCAGGAAAGCACTGGCCCCAGGGGGCCCGACGCGGCTGAGGATGGCTCCCGCCACTGGCAACCTGATGCCACGTCCTCGCACCCCAGCCATGCCCCGGGGGCACCACGGAGGCCGCAGGAGCAGGCGCTGTGGTCACAGCTGCTGACTGGTGCTCTCCGAAGAGATGGGCCAGACGGGAGGCGGAGGACGCAGGACTGGTCCAAAAAAGGTCACTTAAGTTTCAACTTGCCGAAATGCCTGTTTTTGACAGTCACCCCATTCCGGTGGTTTGGGGGTCCAACAAGACGCCCCTCCTGCTCGCAGAGACCCACCTCCCCAGGACCCGTGAGCAGAGCTGTAGGCATGCGCAGGAGGAAGGCTGGGCACTCCCCTCCGTCTGCCCTGGCCCCTCATCTGTGGGAGGGAGGCGTCCACGGCCACATGGCCCTCCTTCACCAGGGCTCACCCGCCTGTCAGCACGGACTCAGGACCACCGGCCTCCAAGAAAGCCCATGGTCACTAGAAGGACATGCTGCTCGCGGGGAGGACGCACAAAGAGGAGCGCGGCAGCTCCAGCTGTCTGCCCATCGGCCTCACGGGGTGTGTAAATCGAGACTGTGAGCTCAAGGTTCCACTGCTCAAGAGTGCAGACCACTAGCACAACCTGGCTGGCCTCTGGGTGCGGGCACTTTCCACACACCTGTCAGACCCGCCTGAAGGGAGAGAGCAAGGAAGGACGTCACCTGCCCAGACAGGACATCCGCCACCACACCCTTTCTGTGCCAGGCTCGTCTTACGGAAAAAACGGAGACACTCAAAGTGTAATTACGTAGCTACTTCACAACACAATTAAAGGACACAGCAGGCCTTTTCTTTCTTTCTATTTTTTTTTCTTTTCATTTTTTTTTTTTTTTAAGATTTTATTTACTTGACAGACAAGAGATCACAAGTAGGCAGAGAGGCAGGCAGAGAGAGGAGGAAGCAGGCTCCCCGCCAAGCAGAGAGCCCGATGCGGGGCTCGATCCCAGGACCCTGAGATCATGACCTGAGCCAAAGGCAGAGGCTTAAACCACTGAGCCACCCAGGCGCCCCCTGAAAAGGATTCTTGGGGGCACCTGGGGGGTCAACTGGTCAAGTGTCGGATTCTCAATTACGGCTCATGCCATGATCTCAGGGTCGTGGGATCAAGCTCCACGCTCAGGGGGAGTTGGCCTGAGATGCTCTCTCCCTCTGACTCTGCCCCCCTCCCCCCCAAAACATGGGCACTCAAAACTCTCTCTCAAATACAGAAATCTTAAAAAAAAAAAAAAAAAAGGTTGGTCACCTGGTAGCTCAGTGGGTTAAGTGTCTACCTGTGGCTCAGGTCGTGATCCCAGAGTCCTGGGATGGAGCCTGCCGCAGGCTCCCTCCTGAGCAGTGAGTCTGCTTCTCCCTCTGCCCCTCCCCTTCCCCCTGTGCACATGCACACTCTCCCTCTTTCTCAAATAAATAAAATCTTTTGTTTTTTTTTCCTTAAAGATCTCATTTATTTATGACAGAGAGAGACAGCAAGAAAGGGGACAGAAGCGGGGGAAGCAGGAGAGGGAGCAGCAGGCTCCCCGCCAAGCGGAGAGCCCGACACGGGGCTCGATCCCGGATGCTGGAGCCATGACCTGAGCCAAAGGCAGATGCCCAATGACTGAGCCACCCAGGCATCCCTCAAATAAATAAAATCTAAAAAAAAAAAAAAAAAAGGATTCTAGGGACGCCTGGGTGGCTCAGTTGGTTAAGCAGCTGCCTTCGGCTCTGGTCATGATCCCAGCGTCCTGGGATCGAGTCCCACATTGGGCTCCTTGCTCTGCAGGGAGCCTGCTTCTCCCTCTGCCTCTGCCTGCCATTCTGTCTGCCTGTGCTCTCTCTCTCTCTCTCTCTCCCATAAATAAATAAAATCTTTAAAAAAAAAAAAAAGGATTATTTCTGTTCCAGCTGATCCCTGACTGCAGCCCAAGGGAGACCTCATGAGGACCCAGCTGAGCTGTGATGGGTTTCTGACCCACAGAAACTGCTGGGAAGTGGGTGCTGCTTTAAGCCCCTCATCTTGCGGTAATTTCTTAGTCGGCTTGGGGCCTGTGCCAGAGTGCCATCATCTGGGCAGTTTACACACAACAGAGACGGACTTCTCATGCTCCAGGGGCTGGAAGCTGGAGACAAGGCACCAGGAGAGCCTGCATCCAGGGAGGGCCCCCGTCCTGGGTCACCAACAGCAGGAGGGGCCAGGGGCTCTCTGGGTCTCTCTGACAAGGGCACTGACCCCATTCCCGAGGCCCCACCCTTGTGACTCAGTCCCTTCCCAAAGGCCCCACCCCTGACCATCACCTGGGGGAGTGAGGTGTGAAGACAGGAACCCTGGCAGACACCAACACTCAGTCCAAAGCAAGAAGGAAGACCGGCGGAGTCTACCAGAAGCACAAACACGCACTCCTCTGACCAGCTACCCCAAATCTACCCAAACCAGAACAACACCGACAACTTCCCAGGACGGTGTGCTGGGCAGAATAAGGCCCCAAGCCGCCCCTGCAGATGTCCTCCCTCTAATCCCTGGAACCTGTGGCAACGTATCCTGCAAGGGGAAGGGACCTGGCAGGTGTGATTGGGGGATGTGCCTTGAGACCGAAAGGGTCCTGGGTTATCCGGGCGGGCCCGAAGTCATCAGCAGTCCTTAAAGATGGGGACTCTTTGCTAGCTGAGTCAGAGAGGAGGCGGGAAGAGGAGAGACTCAAAGCCCAGAAGGGCCTGACCTGGCTTTGAAGACAGAGAAAAGGGAAGGTGAGTGAGGCATGTGGGTGGGCATGTGGGGCAGCCCTCCCTGGTTCACAGCCAGCAGAGACACGGGGGTGGGGATGGACCGCCAAGGCCATGAGCAAGGAAACAGACCTCCCTGAGAGCCTGCCGAAAGGAGCGCCCGCCACCAGAGCACAGGCCGTACGGTGAGGGGTTACGGCAGGAACAGGCACAGAGGGGCTGCAGGAGAGCCGCGGGAGGGCATCTGCTGTTAGCAGACGGGGCACAAAGTAAAGCCCGCCCACTGGGGGTGGCAGAGCAACAGGCAGTGAGCCCTGGGACCGAACGCTGTCCTAAAGAAACAGCGTAAGAGCAAAGTGAACAGAACTCTCTCCCGCCCTGGCCTTGGGACAGTCCGTAAACCGTCCAGTGGTGACTACTAAAGCTGGACAGACCCTACAACTCGGCAGCCCCACTCCTCAGGGTGTCCCTGAGAAACGCACACATACAGGCAACAGAAACAAGTATGAGAATTTTCAAAGGAACATCATTCAGAAAAAACCCAAACATGAAAACGTCCCAAAAGTCTCTGTGCAGAACAGATAAGTACACCGCAGTCCGCACAGAGGGCGCGCAGGACGCAGCGACAAGCTCGCCACCACACTGCTGCGTCTCACGGAAAACGGAGCGTGTGTGACTCCACTTCCAGGAACACGGAGAAACACCAACTGGTCTGGAACAGAAACACGGGCGGCTGCCAGTCTGGGAGCACACAGGCTGGTCTTCAGGGAGCACGGGGCCAGAGGGTGGCGATGCTTTCTCAGGTGTGCACACCCGTCCAAACTCTCAGAACAGCAAGTGTGAACTGGACCAGCGCCTGGGCACACAAATTACACCGTGAGGGCTGACTAAAAATAACCCAAGGCAGGGGCGCCTGGGAGGGTCGGCCGTGAAGCACCTGCCTTCAGCTGAGGTCATGATCTCAGGGTCCTGGGATAGAGCCCCGCGTCAGTCTCTGCACTGAGCAGGAAGCATGCTTCTCCCTTTCCCTCTGCCCCTCCCCCTGCTAGTGCCTTCTCTCTTTCAAATAATGAATCTTTTTTAAAAAACAAAAAAGGCTGACAACATCAAACCCTGGCCGAGACCTAAAGCAACTGGATCGCACGCATGTTGCTGGTGGGCGTCCAGAGTGACGGCGGACGGCAGCGCACAGCTGGCCGACTTCCCATGAACTAAGCGCGCACACACTTGTGAATTAGCAATGGGTTTCATGCCACTAAATCACACGCTTATGAATGGTCAGCACAGTAAACATATTCACCACCACACCAAACTTTTTCAAGTTTTATTTAAGTCATTTCCACACCCAATGAGTTTGGGGCACAAACTCATGATCCAGAGATCAAGAGTCACACGTACCTCGGAATGAGCCGGCCAGGGGCCCCCACAAAAATAAAAATTTTTAAAAACTATACAGATTTCAGGCGTCTGGGTGGCTCAGTCATTAAGCATCTGCCTTCGGCTCAGGTCGTGATCCTGGGGTCCTGGGATCGAGCCCCGCATCGGGCTCCCTGCTCAGTGGGAAGCCTGCTTTTCCCTCTCCCACTCCCCCTGCGTGTGTTCCCTCTCTCGCTGTGTCTCTGTCAAATAAAATCGCAAAAACAAAAACAAAACAAAACGAACTGTACATATCTGTACAAGAACGTTCATACCAGCGTTCTTCATAGCAGCCCAAATCAGGGAATGACAAGGGACCAGAACCATGCGGACAGGGGTACAGGAGTGCAAGGGAACGCTTCTCGGGAACAGCACAGACGGCTACGTGTGTGCCCCACGTGAGTGAGTCTCACACCATCCTAGAGAGTGACACAAACCAAGAGCACTCACGACTCAAGTTACAGGAGGTTCTGGAGAGGCAAAAGCAACCTTACAGGGACCCGAAGCAGGCCGGGGGCTGGGGCTGGGGGCTGGACTTCCAGGAGCCACGAGAGAACTTTCAGGGGCAACTGGAAACAGTCCATACCCTGATTAAGGCAATGGATATACAGGTACATGCCTGTTAGAGCTCCCTGAACTCTGTACTCAAGATGGGGCCACTTCACTGCATGTAAATTGTATCTCAATAAAACTTATTTTAAAAAAGGAAACCCGCAGGACATCGACCTGCGCAGAGTTTAGGTCAATAAGTCTTCTGACCACGGGGTTCTGCACAGACAGGAGCTGTTCGCGAACACCCGTCCCCTAGCACGCTGAGAACACAGACGTGGTGGGAACTGGGACACGCCACGAGCTCCCGTCCTCCTCCAGGCCCGGGGCTGCCCCCACGGCCCACATACGTCTGTCGCTGGGGAAAGGAGGAGGGGGGGCCGCCTGATGAAGGACGGAAAAGGAAGCAGAAGTTACCTAATGAATTTCAAAATGCCTTTCTACACACATTCCACGCCGGGTCTCAGGAGAAGCTCTAGGGCAGTCTGTGGACGGGTTTCCTAATAAACCAGACGAGACTGGACCAGGGCAGAAGCCTTCATGAAGAGCAAGCATGCTCTGAGAACAAAACTTGGCGCAACTCAGAACACTTAACATTAAAAAACAAACAAACACTCAAAAATTACCCATAACCCCAAAAGTCAGAGATAGTCACCGTTACTGTTTTCGTGTGGCTCCCGGTTCTTTCATTTCGCACACACGCGTACATGATGTCGTTAGACTCTGGCGGCTTAACGAGGCATCAGAGCTCTCCTCATGCCCTCAGATACTCACTATTCCCAAACCACCATCTTTAAAGGCTCTATATGTGAATATTCCATATTTCCTCTCTGGACCCTTGAGGATTTCAGACTTTTCATTTCTATGCTTATAAAAGAAAAGAAAAGAAAAAAAAGAAAAAGCACCTTGATTGTTTCTAGCGGTGTCCCCTGTCCTTCTGCAGGAACGACAACTACCGACTCTCGAAGGCTCCGGAGAGCACAGCCGGCAGACCTGCTGCAGCACTGCCCACCCCAGGCACACTCTCCGTGCCGTGCGCCCAAATTTACTCTGTCACGCACTGACAGGTGACCCTCCATCCCCCGAGTTCAACGTCTTTCCGTCTGCTTTTCAGGAGAACCCCCTCTCAGAGGACTCTGTGTGCCCAACTGTCTTCAAACGAGGAAAATCCTCCTAAAAAGGCTACAACCACCAAGGTGTCCTCACTTACCCAGGAATCTGGTCACTGCTGGACCCAAATCAAATCATGGCCAGCCCCACTGACCAAGACAGCTGCGAGTGTGACGGTCCCCAGGACCTCTGGCTCCCACAGGACACCCAACTCAGACCATGCAGCAGCCTCTGCAGCTGACCCGGGACCTGGTACCTGTGCTCGGGGACATACATCCTCCCTGTCCAAGCCGTATCCGTAAGAAAACCAGACCCAGCTCCTGACATCTTCCTGCCAACATCAGACCCAGAAATGACGAGACCACCCCATGAGAGGTCCCCATGTCCCTGCAGCCACTCAAGGCCATGCACAGTGTTTCAAGTCTGGACAACGTCACTTAGTCCACTAGCCATCCTCACAGACCAGCTTACTAGGCACTCGCCTGACCTCAGCTGCCCGGGAAGGGGCAGACGGGCAAAGACTCAGCTCACAACCCCAGAAGCTACTAGATGGAGTGCAGGCCCATCTCGATCACAGCACCGCTGCCCATCTGGGAACCGCAGCCCTCTGCTCAGCCCTGCCCACACGGCGTCCTGGGTTCACAGACGTGTGTGTCACCGGCCAGGATCTCTTCCAGGGGCCACGTGGACTCACCTGCCCAGAAATCTGGCAGCTGGACGTCTGCACTGTGACACTTCTCAAAATCCGTCCAGTCCCTACCCGCTCCCAGGGCTCTCTGGTCTTGCTCCGAGACGCCAGCCTCCGGCACCCTCCATACCCCTTCTTGGTGAGACCCCTCTCGACCTTCCCTCCCTCTTCGCCATCCTGCAGCCCTGCCTGTCTGAGCAGTGCCCACCCAACCCGCACAGATCCCAGTGCCCTATGAATTCCAGCCAAAGGGCAGACCCCTCTGCTCCACAAACACCCAGCACCTTGAAGGGCCAAAGCTCGTCTGGTGTCCTTGGGTCCCTGCCACACCCACTGCTGCCAGGTTTACCTGGCCACCTCTGCCCCCGTCCCTCCCCCACCCTCCAGAGGACGCACGCCCAGAGTCAACAAGGCACTCGACACTCCAGTCTTGGCATGATATGAGACAGCCGGCCATTGCTGGGCCACAGGAGCACAACCATGAGAAGCAAACCTCGTTACACCTCATGCTCGCTTGTATTTACTCGCATTCCCAAAGGATTTAAGGGTCCCATGTCCCCCCATCCAAAGGGTGACCCCATACACCCAGTCTTCCCAGTCTCCCACTCCCAGTCTCCTTCCCCTGCATGCCCAGGGCACCAAACCCAGCCCCGTGGGCCACCTTGCTCCAAGCCTGGGCGCTGGACACAGACACTTTACCCGACTTACTCCAAATGGCAGATGGCAATACCCTGAGCCGTGTGGCCCCAGACCCCACGACACCCACACCACGTGCCACCCACTGCCTAGGCCTGGCTCCAACTCCACCCTCTGCCTTCTCCTCCTCCTCCTCACTGGCCGCAGGCCCCAGACCAGGGACAGGTCAGATACAGCAGGTGAAGTACCCGATGCACCCTCCCCACCTACTTCCTTGGGTCCCTGCTGGGGTCTCCTTCCTGAAACACACTTCTGTTTACTTCATCCGGCGAGCCACACTGTTGCCAATGGGACCGTGACACAGCACAGCCCTGGTAGAGAGGCCACTTGGCACGGCCCTGTGCCGGCCACTGAGGCCTCTGTTCTCTGCCCGCCCGAGCTTATGGAGACTGCTCAAGCTTCAGACGCTGTAACTGCCTACTCTAGGACAACTTGGGCAGGGCCATGCCACCTCAAACGGCCAACCAGCCTAAGGAGCTTCATCTGAAGCAGGCATAGAAGTCTGCGTCTCCCCACCTGCCTCCCGGTCAGATTGGGGGAGGCCGATCTTTATGCCACACACACAGCAGGTGAACACCCTGGCCAATGGGGCGCTAGGAATCCAGCCCCGCGCGGACAGTTGTATACGTGGCACTCTGTGGCCTTCGCGAAACTTCTCTGGAAACTCGGGGTTTGCTACCCGGGTCAGCAGCTGACCCTGGGAGCTGTCTGGCCTCTGCTCTGCTGGTCGCGGCCAGGAGGGAGCCAGGCAGGGCTGGAGCGGCTCAGTGGAGGGAGAACAAATGGACCTCAGTGACTGTCCCAGGCCCCAGAGCAGAGGGAGGAGGCAGCCCCAGGACTGGGGAGGGTCTGTGGTGAGAAGTGGGTCACTCCTGCCAATCAGCACCAGGTGCCCAGTGGCCCGACTCTGACTGACAAAGCCTGGAGAGAAGCGTCGACCAGGAACTCAGTGACCAGCTGCCAAGGCCCAGGGGAAGGGGGTCCTGCAGCCAGTGTCTGGGGAGACGATGGGCGTCAGGCCCTATGCTGCCCACAGCAGCCGCACTCTGAGCTCATCTGAGCCTCGGCTCCTCACGTGCCAAACGCGGCACTGACAGTCCCTCCGTCACAGAATGGCAGAGAGGACTAGAGGATGGCAAGAGCACCGGGGGAGCCCAGTACTGTGACCCTGCCGGGCTCACGTCATACTCTAGACCAATATCCCTCTTTGGAACCTGGCATCTGACAGAAGAAAGGCGAGTCCCAGTAAATCGTCCAGAAAAATGGCCAGAGTCCAAAGACAAGCACCAACCACACACAGAGGGAGAAAAGGAACGATGAAGGGTTGTCCAGTGACCCAGCGACCAACACCAGGTTTCTGTCAACACAGTGACGCCGCGCACAGGCTGCTCGCTCCTCTGGGACACACACCAGTTACTACCTCCGGGGCGTACATCTCATGCCAACACTGGGGACGAAACAGCAGACGAGATGCCACAGGCATACTGTCCGGAGACCGTCCTGACTCAGGAAAACAGCACAGTGGGGCATCTAGAGAGGCAGTCTCTCCTTGGGTTGGCACTGAGAATAGAAACCAACTTCCAGCTGGCCGGAACCGTCCCGTGAAAAACCATGGGGGGACATGGTGACCAACGGCCCAGCCATCGGGTTGCTGAAGTGGGCTGAAGCCACGCTCTGGACCGGTCCCACGTGGGCACGGCAGGCGCTGTTTGGTCCTACAAACATCAACAGCCAGCAGGCCCCAGACACTCACAGAGACATCCTGCTTGCCTGGTTTTGTCCGTCCCTGTCACAAACACCACAGTCCTCCTACCTTCCCCGCCCCCCAGACGCTGGGCTCACAGTACACTCAGCAGCTCCCACCCACACGGACCCCAGAAGAGCAGACAGGGAGAAATGGACTCGCGTTCACTCTGGAGTCTTCTGGGACGCAGGCCTATCAACCACAGCATATTCTCCTCAACGTGAAGGTCTGTGGGAACCAAGGTGCTCAGCGTGTCACTGCCCTAAATGCTCACTACCCCCAAAAAAGCGGGAACAGGCCTGTGCACTGTAGCAGGACACTTCCTGGGCTCCTGGGAGTATCCAGGAGTACCCAGCATGTTGCCCTGGGGCCAGCACAGACACACTGCCCACCACGCCAGGGCGGGTGACCTAGGGATGCCCTCCGGGGTACCAGCTCCTCACAAAGCACGGGCACCTCCTTGCTGCCAGCTTTCACAACCAGGACTCCCCGACACCCCCGCAGATGGCCCAGGCAGAACCTCCGTGCACAGTGTCCTGTTGCCTCCCCAGGAGAGCAGGGGCCTCCTCTGAACCACTGCCGTGTATCCCGAAAAGAGAAAACTCAAACCTCCTGAAAGGAAGGCTTCCCGATCTACAGAGACCTGTGAACACAGCGCACACTAGAGTTACCAGACACCCAGGGCCTGCTGCAGGCGCCCCCGGGTGTGGGCGCACTGTCACAAGCGGCTGTCGCTGCTCCGGTGTCGGGCAGAGAAAAGGCCGCTCAGCGACTCGTGTGCTTGCAGAGCAGGGAGACGACGCGTGCCGACGGACCTGTCTAAAGAAGGAGCTGGACGAGCCTCGGCCGCGGGTGAGTAAGCAGGCCGGCCCGAGGAGGAGAGTTCGACTGCATGTCCTTCAAGTGGGGATCCCCCGCCACGGGTCCTCTGCTCCCGTGGGACCCCGGAAGGCCAGGCAGAAAACAAGCTGAACGCGCGGAGGGCCTGTCACGACGGAGAGGAAGAACTGCAAGTACGTCCTTCGCAGGAGCGTCAGGAATCTACGACTCAGGTGATGGGGAACCCTGAGAACCAGCTGCCCCAGAGCTTCCAAAGCCCTCCAGACTCTCCCTCAGGAAGCCTCCAGAGGGACAGAAGCAAGTGCTCACGCAGCTGCCAGCTTCCCCCGGAAGAGAGCCCCGGCCGCTGGGTCAGCGAGCTCAACCCCGACCCTACGCAGCCCCTCCTGCCGCGCACGTGTTAACCTCAAGGAGCCCAGACCCAGGGTGGCACTCTGCCCCTTCCGCTCCATGCCGCGGTGATGACAGGGACCCGTGAGCGCACCCCCACTCAGCACCCGGCAGAGGGCCATCGCGCGAGACCGGCGCACTGTGACCGACAGCTCCGCCGCCTGAGGCAGGTCCCCACCCAGTGAGTTTTCCTCACTACCGGCCCCAGCTCAGTCAATGTGTCACAGGAACCGTGGCAAACATCACCACCCGAGAGAGAGCGCAGGGCTTCGGCCCCACCTCTCCAGGGGCTCTGGGTTCCCCGAGAGTTCGCTGCACCCCACTGGCCCACCTGACCCTCAGAAGCGTGTAGCAACGTTCCAGGAAACCACCGCTGCCCCAGACGAGGTCTGGCCTGCCCAGGCTCTTCTAAGCCCATGCCACCAGCCACCCAGGACGAGGGCTCCAGGAAGCGATGCCACCACTGGAAAAGCAGCTCAGCCACTCACTGTCTAAGGCAGGACAGACACCTCTGACCGTCACTGCCCAGCATCCACTGGGGTGGCAGTAACGGATGAAGGGGCCCGTTGAGGACGCAGTGGAGGCTCCCCCATCCCTAAAAAATCCTGCGCCCCCCCCCCCCCCGCCACTTCTTGCCATCTCCTCTAAGGTGAGGCTGAGAGCTCGGGGCTCAGGAGGCGGCCCGAGCAAATCCAGCACAGCTGCCTATGGCCGAAACTGCTCCAGCAGGAAGGGCGTCTCGCTAGTGCAGGTGATCCAACAACCTGGACCAGCCCTAAAATGAAAGGGTCGGAGAAGCCGGTCCACACAGTCAGCTGCCTATAAGCAACAACTTAGCCAACTGCAGATGCTGGGAGCAGTCAGACAGGACTGACAAGAATCCAAGAAACAAAGTAACAAAGGGTGTGGAGAACAAAGGCCCGAAGAAGTAAAATTAGATGAAGATCCCTGCGAACATTGAGCTGCTGTCATGCTCTCTGCAGATTTCCTGGTCCCCCTCGAAGCACCCTCCATGTGGCAGGGCACAGGGCCCCATCACAGGGCAGTACTGACCACACTGATTCCCGCGCGCCTCAGCTGTTATTTTAAGGAAAAGATGTAAAGTGGTGAGCTCAGCGCCGGGACTGCATTAGCTGCGACTTTAACGATACCACGAACGGAAGGGTGGGCGTCTCCTTCCACCGAGCACCGGGTCACGTCCCGGGGGACAGCCTGGCTCGGAGGAACCCCGTCTGCGCGCAGACACCACGGGGTCACGGGAAAGCCCCGGCCACACCTGGCACACCTGTCCCAGCTTCTCCACTCGGCCTGCCCCTAACGCCGGCCGTCCGCGCTGGGGCCGCCGCCGCTGGCCCTCGGGGACATCCTCCCCGGGCTCCGCAACACCCCCACTCTCACGCACCCTCCGGGGCTGGGATGGCGGGTGCCCACGCGGCGCTGCGCTGCTGGACCCCGGGGCCCACTGCGGAGCCGCTCGTCTCGGTAAAGGCCCCCGGCTGACCCGGCCCGGGCACGCAGACTGCGAGCTCGGGGCCCAGCCGCCCCCGCCCCCGCCCCGCCCCGCCCCGGGCTCCCGCCCCCGCCGGACAACCCCGGCTGGGGGGCACGCGCCCCGCAGACGCGCGCCGGCGGCAGGGAGGGCGGCGACCCCGCGCCGCGGCCTTACCGTTGCTGTAGGCGTACGGGGACTCGGCCGCGCCGTCCTGCAGGCTCTCCAGGATCTCGCCCTTGCCCACGTCGCTGTCGCCCACCAGCAGGAACTTGAGCAGGTAGTCGTAGCTCTTGACCGGGCTGCCCTGCGTCCCCATCCTCTCACGCGCGCGCGGGCCGCGCCCGCATGCCCGCCGCGCCGGCCGCGGGAGCAGGGCGGGGAGGAGGCCTCGGACCGACCTGCGGGGCCGGGGCGCGCGTGAGCGGGGTCGGCCGGCGAGGCCCGGGCCGGCGGCAAGGGCCAGGCCCCGCCCGCGCCGCCCTCCC